>NC_139537.1:87261007-87773750 GCF_965153285.1 Podarcis tiliguerta
GACCCCTGGGCAGTTAAGTCCAGTCAAAGTTGACTATGGGGTGCGGCGCTCATCTCATTTTTAGGTCAAGGGAGCCGCTGTTTGTCCACAGACAGGTTTCTGGGTCATGTGGGCAGCATGACTCAACCACTTAGAGTGCAACGGGACACTATGACAGAAGCCAGAGCGCATGGAAACGGCATTTACCTTCCCGCCACAGCGGTACCTATTTATCTACTTGCACTGGTGTGCTTTCGAACTGCTAGGTTGGCAGGAGCTGGGACAAAGCAATGGGAACTCACCCTGTCATGGGGATTCGAACTGCCAACCTTCCAATCAGCAAGCCCAAGAGGCTCAATGGTTTAGACCACAGTGCCACCCGAGTCCCATAGACCAATAAGGGATTACTCGATATCTCCCTTTTATGGCATTGTGGGGCAGAGTGTTGGTTTTAGAATTTATATTTGAGAAACTGCTGTGCTCTCTCAGTCAAACCCATCTCATGGAATTTGTCTTGAGGATAAATTGGATAATCCTACAGATGTCATCCTATGATGAAAGGCAAGATACAAATGTGGCAGAGACACTCATCGCACCACCATTTTTGGCAACCGGGCAGAATCACGGTAAATGTCTGCTTAAACTGCAAGCTAAGTGCATTGTGAAGCAATCACACATCTGCTTCCGCCCATGTAAAACTCAGCACAGATATACTCATTTGGATAATGTTGCAAGAGCAAGGTGACTAAAATATTTCACAGGGGAATAGATCATAAAAAGTTGCTAGCTAGTCACAGTTCAGTGCAGAGACAACATTTCTGCTTAATAGTTAACATCTTGTAGAAACCATTTCCATGTTACAGGCAAGAAGCCAGTTCATATATTCAGTCATTGACATTCTTTGTGTGGCAGAATTCACCCTATGAACAGGGCCACCTGTTCAAAGCCCTTGCATTGTACACAAGTTCACAAGAATGATGGAGGAGAGCACACACATCCATTCTGCTTTGCAAAGATGATGAAGAGCAATGCACATGTGTGAACTAGGAGGAGAGAGGTAAAGGTAAAGGTATCCCTGAAACATTAGATCCAGTCGCGAATGACTCTGGGATTGTGTGCTCATCTTGCTCTATAGGCCAAGGGAGCCGGTGTTTGTCCGCAGACAGCTTCCGGGTCATGTGGCCAACATGACTAAGCCACTTCTGGCGAAACCAGAGCAGCGCATGGAAACACCGTTTACCTTCCCGCCAGAGTGGTACCTATTTATCTACTTGCACTTTGGCATGCTGTCAAACTTATAGGTGGGCAGGAGCAGGGAGCGAACAATAGGAGCTCAGCCCATCATGGGGATTCAAACTGCTGCCCTTCTGATCAGCAAGCCCTAGGCTCTGTGGTTTAGACCACAGCGCCACCCGCGTCCCAGATCAAAAACATTCCCATAGTAATTAATGGCAATCGTCAGCTGGTTATGCAAATACTCACCTCACAAATGCTTTCCTAGGGATGCTTTGTGTTTGGTAGGGGGGACTTGTGCTTATTCTTTCCCACTCTAGAATGATGCGTAGCCACTACTGATTGGGAATTTACTGCAAGTTGGCTTTGATGTACTTGGTCAATGCTGCCATTTACTGTTATGTGTTGGTGCTGATGGCTAATTGTCACTGCAGCCATAATGCATGGTTCAGCTCTGAGAGAAAGAGGTGATTATGATATGCTTGGTTTCAATAAAATTTCTAATGTTGTCAAGCAGCTGAATTCACAACAGTTGTAGAACACGGTTAATATCCACTCTGCTTAACTTCTTAAAATATTTCATTTTTGCTCTTTTCTTCGCCCATTATTCAGCCACTCTGCACAGTTTTGCTCCAGCATCTGTTTCATCTGCAATTACAACTGAGCGAAGTGACAAAAATTCTTCCTTTAACAAATTTCATAAAGTAGAGAAGGACATATGTAAATTTCACTTTTGCGCACCTGGTAAAATGTAATGGGAAAATATTTGAATTGCTGCTAAAGGCTGCATTAGACAGTCCTTTTAATATGTTATTTTAGCAAATTAGGAAAAGATAAACAGATGCTTATGTGTGGGATCATTTATACACAGATGGGTTACATTTTCACTGTATATAAAATGTTTTGCTTCTGTGCCATTTCTGACAAATGTCTAACCTATCAGCTAGCATAGTAATTCTGTACAGGATTTAAGCTGCTGGAATGATGGGTTGAGTGCTTCCACAATAGCCATCTTCCTCCTCCCCACTTTTTCTCTATGCAGTGACTTTCTCCTCCATTTTTGTTGTTTTCTTCTCCTTCGTTACTGCTAGTGCCTCCTTGTTGCTAGTCACATCTCAGCCATGGTAACATAAAATTAGCAGCTGGTCTGTTAAAAGATAGGGTCATTTTGTCCAGGTCAGCTTTCTATAACTTGGTGCCCTTCAACTGATTTGCACTACAACTCCCATTAACCCCAACCAGTTTGGTTAATATTCAAGGATGATGGGAGTTGTGGGCAGTGATGGACTGTGGGGTCTCAAATTTCAGTGTTCCCTGTGCCACCCCCTGACCTCTCACCTTCAATTCTGCATCATAGTTGCAGCACCCCCTGTAATTCCCTTGAGGCTCTGCACCCAGGGCGACCAAACTGGTCACCCTCCTCTAAATCCACCTCTGCTGTAGTCCAACAACATCTTGGTTGAGAAGGTATGGTTTAGGTTGTGATCTGGAGACTCTAACTATAGAAGTGTGGTCTAGAAACTCCAATAGTTCTCTCGTTTTTTGATGGGAGGGAGGGCTTCCCTCAACTTTCTCCTGCTCAGAAAAGGGTGCAAGTTTGCAACCCCTTGCACTTTTGTTTCAGAATTCCTTGCCTCATTAAGCAGGGCCTAATGCTCATTACTTCCTAAAAGGAGATCAGAAGTGTTATGTGCTGCTTCTGAAAAGGAGGATAAACTACTCCTTGACTCCCGCTGCTATATATTTTATTGTTTCTTTAGCATTCTTTAATGCTTGCCCCTGAGGCAAATAGCAGCTAATTCCTCAAGCAGCACACAGAAATGGTTCTACTTCCCAAGAAATGTTGAAATGCTAAGCACAATTAGAACATGTTGTATGAAGTGGCAAAGAGTTGCTAAATGTTTTGAACAGGCTTATGCTATGTAAGTGAACGGGTTGGAATGGCATATCTGTATTAAATATAAACTTAGGTTATACTTTCACTGGAAATGAAGCGCTTCATTACTTTGCTCTTTACATTATTCATATCATATCATAATTGAGCTCCAATGGCTTAAACCAGCACAGAAAGAATTGCATATTGTACAACATTAGATCAAGAGCTCAACTGCAATGTATGTAACTGGGAAAATGATTTTCTACTACCGCCCAGAGGGAATTTTGGGTGGTAACTTACTACCCAACACTTTTGTGTTAAATTAACCACAGCAAAGAACTGATTCCACTGAGAGACATTACAAAGCCCATGACTATTATATGAACTGGAGATTTGGAATAAGGTTATATCTAAAATTTCTACAATCTTTATTTTTGGTTTCTTCTATTGTTTGGTTTCTTCTATTGTTTCTTCACAAACATTTATTTATGAAACCAAATGAAGAAATAACGAATAACATTAACATGGACAATGATTTTAAGGTAGGATATGGAAAACTTTGGCCCTCCACACATTGTTAAATGATTATTATTTTTTGTAAATTTATTTACTTGGTTTTTCAGTTTGAAATTTTACAATCACATATCCAACAGACATCATAAAAAAAAGATTCCAAAGAATATCCTGGACTTCCCTCCTCCCCTTTGTGGGTCCTATTGTTAGTCATTTCCTCCTGCATCTTTTATAATAATCCAAATATTTTACATCTTCATTATATCCAAAATTCACTATTAAATTACAAGTGTTATTCCAATCCTACTAACGATTTTAACTGTTTATAATGATTTTTAAGATAAATTATAAATTTCCCCTATTCCTTATTAAAATTTTAGTCTTCCTGGTTTCTGGTTCTTCTGGTCATTTTTGCCATTTTGCCATAATCCATCAACTTAATTTGCCATTCTTCTCTGGTCTCTGGCCCAGAGATGGAAGGAAGATAAAGTCCTGACCAGACGTTGTTAAAGCAGAAACGTCCATCATCCCTGACATTAGGTTTGCTGGCTGAGGATGATGGGAGTTGGAGTCAAGCAAGAGCTAAAGAGACATAGGTTCCTCTTCCATGCTTAAGGGAAATAAAATTAATCACCTAAATAGCTAACCCATATTGGACCCTTTCTAATGTGTGGCCATCCCTGATAGTTTTATATGTGAAAGGAAACACTGGACTCTTAAAACCACAGATCCACTGTCTTGCTGTGACTGGAGATAGCTGCTTCTAGGCACTGAGGCCACTGAACCTTAGAGACAATGCTGGATTCAGAAATAGCCCCAAAGCTATGGACCTGCTCCTTCCAGGGGACTGAACCCTTGTCCAGAACAAGCCATCTCCTTGCCTCTCAGATGGAGAACTTGGAACACATAACACCTCAGATCAAATTTCAGCCTCAGTGCAGTGGCCCACATCCAGCATATCACTATTCCAAGTAACCAATCTATTATCCGAACCTCCTCTCCTGATTCATATTGTGAGATGGTCTTCTTGTCTACATATAACACATATGTAAACTGCAAGGTTTAATCACTTTAACTGATTGATTTTACTTGATTAATTGGTGGGACAAAAAAGTAGGGGCAAATTATAACTGAAGATTCACACACACACACACACACACACACACACACACACATTCTTATTTTAAATACAATGTTGGTATCAGTGTGTTACCATAGGGTGGTAGTAGGAGCAGACATGTCCTTTCCTTATAACAATGTGATTTAGCCTTCATCCTTAGATTTCGCAAAATGGCAACTATATTGATGTGTTTTCATGGATAGAGAAACCATGCAGAGATGCTTTCATACTAACGATTCTTCTTTTAGCCCTGAGAAGGATGGAAGCCTGACTATGAGCCCATTTACAATTTTATTTGCATCCTTGATGGCATCTTCCCTAGCTACACACAACATCTCGCTTAAGTCCGAGCACAATTCAAAGTGTTGGTGCTGACCTTTAAAGCCCTAAACGGCCTCGGTCCAGTATATCTGAAGGAGTGTCTCCACCCCCATCATTCAGCCCGGACACTGAGGTCCAGCTCTGAGGGCCTTCTGGCAGTTCCCTCACTGCGAGAGGCCAAGTTACAGGGAACCAGGCAGAGGGCCTTCTCAGTAGTGGCGCCCGCCCTGTGGAACGCCCTCCCATCAGATGTCAAAGCAATAAACAACTACCTGACATTCAGAAGACATCTGAAGACAGCCCTGTTCAGGGAAGTTTTTAATATGTGACATTTTAGTGTATTTTTCATCTTTGTTGGAAGCCGCCCAGAGTGGCTGGGGAAACCCAGCCAGATGGGCGGGGTACAAATAATAAATTATTATTATTATTATTATTATTATTATTATTATTATTATTACTTACATTTAGGAATGGGGAGTTCACAGGGCCCCAATCTGTATTGGGACACACACACACACACACACACACACACTTGTTTTAACTCTCTGCCCCCATTGTGGGACTGATCTGGAACAGAACTCCTGTGGCTACTGTTTGCATCACCCAGAAAGTTAACATCAAAGGTTAGAGGGACCAATTATTTGCAGTTTTGAATTGACTGCCACCTTACGGACTGTAGAGCAAAAATCGAAGAATTGTAAAACATGCCTGGGTCCACACAGCCTTATGAAAGTAGAATGAAACTATATGAGAAAGGTGCATACTGCACACATTTAAATGTTCAGTACTTTGAGAAACAACGAGAAACCTCTGCATAATGGAGCTTTCAGACTTAGCGTTGTTTTTGTTTATGAATAGGAGGGAAAGATCATTGCGCAAATTATACTCAAATGTCGGCTAGACTTTAAAATGTCATTCCAGTAGTTTAGGACAAAATTGCAAACCAGTCATTTTCAATCTGTTGAAGAAGAAGAAGAAAGAAAAAAACACCTCAGGAGCCTTGAAATGATCCAAATGTAATGAGTAAAGAAAATATGTATTCTCAATGTAATATTGAACAAAAAGATTGTGGCGCTAGAGTTCCTCAATAAATGCTAACTTTATGCAAAAACAACACCTTTTTCTATTGAAATTAACTGTCTCTACTGAGAGTCCAGTCTGTTGTGCGCATCTTTCCCTTTTGCTGTTGTTGGCTGATACAGTGCTTTGAATTGGTAACTGCAATTTTGTTCACTTCCCCACACGTTCAGGAGTAAAATGGTCCATTTGTGTGTTACTTCCTTCTCCCACCTGTAGTTATGTGGATTGCAAAAGTCCTCTGCTGTAAATCTGGTGTAGGTTTCTTTTCCTCTGGCTGAATGAAGCTGGTGTGGCTTTTTAGCATGAGATACAAAGCGGGGAAAGTCGTTGATTTAAGGATCTATTCGGCCATGAACTCACTATGTCCAGCTTGTGGCAAGTGGTGCAAATGAGAACTTATTTCCAACCAGTACTATTGCCACATTGGGTGGATGGGTGCGGGATTCTTGCCGCCAGAGCAACACCAGCCCAAAGCCGTTTTGTGGTCTCAGCCTTGCAAAGTGGCTTGGGGCTGGCAGGGCGGTGAGGACACAACATTCATGTGCCTTTCAATCCCAGCCTCACCGTCGCTTTGCAAGGCTGGGGTCGAAGGGCACATGACTGTTACATCCTTCTCATGCTGCCTGGCAGTTCTGAGCTGCTTTGCGATGCTGGGATCTGATTTGCCTAGTGAATCATTCAGATCACATCCCGGCCTTGCAAAGCGATGGAGGTCTGGCAGGGTGGTATGAGTAGTGCCCCCCACAAAAAAATGTGTCTGGGGCCATTGCCCCAGCAAGCCCCCCACACTATGCCCCACTCCCCTACGATCCAATTCACACTTATAAGATTTAACAGTTAATCACCTAAATGAGTGGGAAATAAATATTATTATATTATATTATATTATATTATATTATATTATATTATATTATATTATATTATATTATATTATATTATATTATATTATTATATTATATTATATTATATTATATTATCTCTCACAGATAATCTAATAGCATTTCTTTGACCAGAGTGTAGAGGGAAGAGCTTTGGTTAAGCAAACAGAAAAGACCGCATGCATAACCCATATCACTGAAGAGGAATTTCGCCAGGAAATCAATATACCTTGGAAGTCAAATGGAATCCATTCCAGAAGTCCATTCAACTTCCTAAACATTTGGAAACCAAAGTGTGGCTTGTGATTGGCTGCAGGAAGCTCCTGCAGCTAATCAGAAGCTGCAGAAGCCCCGTCAGACGTTCAGCTTCCAAGAATAGTTCACAAACCAGAATAGTCACTTCTGGGTTTGCGGCGTGCTGGAGCCAAAACGTTCGAGAGCTAAGCTGTTCAAAAACCAAGGTACGAGTCTACTGTACAACTTCACAAGCATTAATTACAAGAGTTTCCTGCTATGATTAAGCTCAGCTAGTAAAGCTTCAAAAATAATAAAAATGATGCTACATTAGCTCACAATGCATATCCATTTGAAATAAAACCTACTCTTGTAGTGTTAAGATGCCTTGATTTTTTAAAAAATAAAAGGGTTACAGACTGTGAATGAAAGACAAGAAGGCAGATTGAAATTCAGGCTGCATCCCTAAACGCAGTTTGCTGGGAATAAGCCCCACTGAACTCTGGGCCTTTCTTTTGAGTAAACATACATCCCAATGTATGGTTTTATTAGAATGAATAGATTAAACAAAGGAAACTAATAGAGGGTAAAGAATACTAATAGATCCTCTAGGTTGTCAAATCAAACAATGCATTCCAAGGGCAGGGGGAGGAGGCATTTCAGCTCTGTTTTGTCAGAAGAACTGGCCTATTCATAAGATTGCATGATGATCCTGCACTGACGGTTTAAAGTAAGGGTCTCCATACATTTTGGGTTTGTGAGCCTATTTGCAAACTAGAGAAACTATTGTGGATACCACAGGCATACTCCACAACCATCACCATGCACAGACCCGTCTTACCCATAGAGGCTAGTGGCGTGGAGCACTGGGGTGCCAAGTTCTGGAGAGCACCAGGCAAGAGTCCGGGGATCACTGAATGAGCACAGGCCCACTGGCTTGGTACTGCCAGGAGGTGCTGCGTCCAGCCTCTGCCTCCTCCTTGCTGGAGGAGCCATAAAAAAGGTCAACAACTCTGGGAAGGGGGGGGGGGGGCGGAGGGATCTTTGCACCATGGTGCCGGATATGCTTAAGATGGCCCTGACCATGCATAAAAAGGGTAAAGGTAAAGGACCCCTGACAGTTAAGTCTAGTCACAGACGACTCTGGTGTTGTGGTGCTCATCTCACTTTACAGGCCGAGGGAGCCAGCGTTTGTCCACAGACAGTTTTTCCAGGTCATGTGGCCAGCATGACTAAGCCGCTTCTGATGCAATGGAACACCGAAACCAGAGCAGTGCCCAGAAACGCCGTTTACCTTCCCACCACAGCAGTACCTTTTATCTACTTGCACTGGTGTGCTTTCGAACTGCTAGGTTGGCAGGAGCTGGGACAGAGCAATGGGAACTCACTCTGTTGCAGGGATTCGAACTGCCAACCTTCTGATGGGCAAGCCTAAGAGGCTCAGTGGTTTAGACCACAGCACCACCTGTGTCCCTACATACAATATGCGTCCCTGCATACATACACCATGCATACAACATGCTAAAACAGAGGGCTTTCAGGACTAATTTCATCAAGGGGTGGGACTTTGTGGGAGCTGGGGGAGGTCTCTGTGGGTGCGTACACACCAAGAGTTGCTGCATTTTGTTTGCATGTCCTTTTAGTAACATGCAAACAAAAAAGAGAGTTGGCTTTTTAAAAAAGAAGGTACAATTTGAGTGCTATTCCCTTGTTGCACTGAACAGAAGTATTTTGCAGTGGTGGGTGAATGGAACAATTAATTACATTTTCATTTATTTAGCAGAATGTAGTTAATTTAAATTGGTAAAAGTACCATGAAACACATATTTGCAGTTCTTTGTTTTATTTATTTTGCTGTTAAGTCAATTATGTTTTACAGAATCCACTAGAAGTCGTTTATGACAGTGTACAATAATTGGGAGAATAGCTTTAATTACAACTTCCACTTAAGACAACACTTCACTTAACAGAAAAGTCTCACTGCTTTCTTTTGTAAACAGGCCTTGGAGTTTCAGCAAGGGCAAATGGGCTGCTGAACGCAAGTCAGTTTCAGTTTCACTGTTTGGTGTCAAGATGTCCTAAATGAACATAGCACAAAATAATAGAACAAAATTAACAGTATTAACCTAAGAGCTTTTCCTGAACTTTATGGCTTGGAATTGGATCCAAAGACCCATGCAATTAGTAGCATGCACCCAAGGGAGCTTTGGACAAGTTTCTTGAGCAATACCACATGGAAAACCTTTTTTTAAAAAAATAAACGGAGTAGAGCTTATAGTAGACCATGAGGGATTGGGGGCGGGGGGAGAGGTGAGATCCAAATCCCATTGGGCCTTCTCTAAGTGAGCAATTTAGAGTTCAGCTTAGAAGTGCTTCCAGACATGTATTTATTGTGAGATCAGTACTGCTCATGCACCCAAGTTTTTCACACCATCTGCATGACATCACTGGCATCAAAACGCTTTCTGATATCTCTACCACCTATTTACCTTGTCTGTAGAAATTGCAATAAGTTAAAATGCCAGCAACTAAACACCTGTTGTCAACTACTCGTCTGATATATTGGAAGGACTCATTTGCAGTATATGAGATCTCCAACTGCCCGATTCAAGTACTTGATGTATTTGAAATTAATTTGAAATGCATCTGTTTAGAGGAGAGATGGGAAAGCTCTTTAGAATCAACACTGCATTGCAAAAGTTGTAGAAGTGTATAATCTGACTGAATTAGGTTCCAATCTGCATATATGTTTGGGACTGGTGAATCGGGTAGGGTTACTTCAAAATGTGGATTGAACGGTTTTCTTACTCCATCTCTAGACCAGTTTATGCTAAGAGTTGATTCTTATTGAATCATTTAGAAATGTGGCTTAAATTGCATGAAATGGGTGCCTTTTATTTTTATTATTGCAACACTTAATTTAACACACCGTTCAATACACTTGGAAACAGCTCCAAAAGATGTAGCAAACATTTCCAACTGAAGTGTAGCTCTTCAGTGGTCTTCTGAAGAAATACAACCACTTTGCTTTCCTCCTTAGTTTCAAATATGAATTTTGCAGTAGTGAGCTGACTCTGAGTCACAGTGGCATTTTGCTTAAGGTTAAAAACACCTGAGAAGAGTTAAGTACTTGATTCTCTTGGGAAAACTTATTGCCTTGGCTGGCAAATATTCTTGTCCCCTTCAGGCTATACTTCCTGATTCTGTTTGTTTTCCCAACACCATCATCAAATGCACAGCACAATCCAATATTGTTCACAAATTTGCCATCTAAGTTGAAATCTAGCTTTAGAGAGTACTTCACATTTTGCTTTGGTCAGTGATTTTAATCCATTTAAAAGACCTCATTCTGAGTATAAATGGTTCCCATCACGGAAAGGTGATATTGTTATTTTATCATACATGCCCTCAGCAAAACTGCAGTGTTAAAACTGTGCATGAAGGAGGTTTCTCAGCACATATCTGGGTGTATGAAAGCCTGCTCTCTGAAAAACATTAGACTGCATCCACCAATGCAGTTATCCTTCAATGATTTCCATGCAGCAGTCTGTGTACAGACTTCTGTCCAGCACAATGTTTATCCACAGAATCTTCTCTTCTCCTGTTCTCGTTGTTCTCTGGTTTGGGGAGACCAAAGGCAATATGTCAATATAAACCATAGGTTATTTTATTATCATTTTAAGGTAATAGTAATTGGAGTGGCTGGAGCAACGCAGTCAGATGGGCAGGGTACTAACACTAACAATAACAATACCAGAGCTCCGACGCAGTCCAGGAATGGTTGTAGCTGTCATTTACAGCTGGTAAAATGCACTTCTGGTCACTGAGGCAATATAGGCCTTCAGTGACAAAGCTGAACCCAAAAGCACGCCCAGAACCTGTAAGGGGAATGCAGCCTCATCCATAGTAGGTAACTGACCAATTTCTCAGACATGAGGAACACTCACCCACAGTGTCTCAATTTCACCAAGTTTCAGGCTTAAGCTTATTTTTCCTCATCCAACCAGGAAAGCCTCAGGGATGAGGGCACTTTCACACCATACCTTTAAAATGCTGTGATACTGCTTTAAACAATCATTGTTGTTGTTTAGTCATTTAGTTGTGTCCAACCTTTGTGACCCCATGGACCAGAGCACGCCAAGCACTCCTGTCTTCCACTGCCTCCCGCAGTTTGGTCAAACTCATGCCGGTAGCTTCGAGAACACTGTCCAACCATCTCATCCTCTGTCGTCCCCTTCTCCTTGTGCCCTCCATCTTTCCCAACATCAGGGTCTTTTCCAGGGAGTCTTCTCTTCTCGTGAGATGGCCAAAGTATTGGAGCCTAAGCTTCAGGATCTGTCCTGAATCATGGCTTTCCCCAAATAATTATTGCGACCGTAAAGGTGCTAAGACTTCCCTGTGGAGAAGGATTGATTGTTAAATCACTCCAGGAATTGTAATACGGGGGGGGGGGGAGCGGGACTCTCAGCATCTTTAACAAACTAACACTTCCAGTATCCTTTGGGAGAAGCCATGACAGTTTAAATTGGTATCATGGAACTTTAAGTATATGGTCCTCATTGTGCTGTCCAGCAGAGCTTTTCCAGGTACTGTGGGGGCCTGTTACTGTCTGGCTCAAAGGAGGTGGCAGAACCAACGATAGCTCACTGTCATTTGTCTGCAAGCCTTTTGAGGATAAAATCGCTTGCGTCCATAGGGATCTTGACTCTGCTGTTACAGTAGATGAATCTCAAAGGGTGTCCAGAGCTTAGTCTCATCCTGTTGTATTGGATGAGTTTCAATTAGTAAGGCTTGAGGATACAGATTGTTCAGAGCAACCACTTATGCTATCTAAGTAATTATCTATCTAAGTAATTATCTAAGTAAATACTGGCCATTTGCCAATCTTCCCTTCTTGGGCAAGGTTCCAGAGCAGGTGGTCCTGGACCAGATCCAGGTGCTCTTGGAGGAAACTGATTTTCTAGATCCCTTTCAGTTTAGGCCTAGTTCCAGGACAGAAACTACCTTGCTTACCCTGCATGGTGACCTTTGTTGAGGAGAGTGACAGGGGAAATATGTCCTTGTTAATTCTCCTTCCTTGACCTCTCAGTGGTCTTCAATACCATCAACCATGGAATCAGTCTAGAGTGGCTTTCTGAGTTAGGGGTAGGTGGCAACTCCTTTGTGGTGCTTCTGCTCCTACTTGGATGGTCATTCCCAGATGGTGATGCTTAGGGAGTGCTTTTTTCACCCCAGTGGAGTTCCTCAGGGATAAATTTTATTGCCTACGCAAGGAGGCTTTTGCTTTAGGAGGCTTAGTTTGGTCAGAATCGAGTGGAAACTACATCCATAAGCAGGCAAATGGACTACATTACGAATGATCTGTCCGAAAGATTTCTAAAGTCTTGGACTGCTATTTCTCACAGGCTATACATATCAGGAAAAAATACATTGCCTTATTGTGCTTTACTTGTAAAGGGTTTATTGTTAAACCAATTAACTTTGTGTTTCTTTTCAACATTAAACATTACAAGTCACCTTTAATTTAGAATGGGGAGCTGACCTTGGATTTTCCTATGTGTCTTTTGGAAGCAAAAACAAAAAAAAACCCAAAAATGATTTCCACTCACTCTGAAAGGTTTCATCAAGCTTTTCACTAGCTTCCTTTGCTTTAGGCAATGCGAAAACCTTTCTTTCCCCCTTATAATTGTTCCTAATTTTACTGCACTGGCTAAAAAGAAGCATAGCTGCTAGCATTATTTTCTTAGGTGTATGCCACTGTGCTGATCAGTAGCTGAAAACCAATTTGTATTTTAATTATGCTGCTTAAAAACGACCTTGCAGAAACACAATCGTTTCAAGATATGAGAGAGAAACAGTAAATAGTTTCTCCTAATCCAGTAGGAGAGAGAGAACAAAAATAGAGTTGGTTCCCCAAGCAATGTATTTTCCAGAATAATTCAGTGTGGTCGCTTTAGTCTTGATACAACAAATTAAACCAAATTTCATCCATACATTCATTTGATTCAGTATTCTTACCTGGCCAGGAAGATAGTGATTTGGAGGCCTTTGACACCCTTGTCATGGTCAGGTCATTTTATCAAAATGTTTAGAATTGCAGGGGATTGTACTAGATGAACTTTGTAGTCCTTTCCAACTCAACAATTCTATTATTCTAAGTGTGGATGAGCCCTGAGAATGCTAGGAAGAGTCACGCCAACTCTCTTGTAGCTGATGGTTCTGGCCACTGATGCCACAGCCATTAAGGCTGTGATGATCATATACACACTTACATGAGAACAAGGCCATCCCATTGAACTTTATGGAACTTAACATTTGGGTGGAGATGCATAGGATCACTGTAAAAAGTCTTGTTAATAGGTGCTTAATAGATGTTTGACACAGCTGGGGTTGGTGGTGTAATGTGACCTGAGCCCAGCTGAAACAGAAAACAGCTAACTGAGCCTAAGCTGTTCATTCTGGCAGATCATGCCATGGGATTTTATAAACATATTTATAAAATATTTCATTGAAGCTTCTAGGTTTGAGTCATTTCACCATGTAATTCTATAAGCTACTTTGTGGGGGGGAAACTCAGTCAAACATGAAAGACTGGCAAAAAAGAAATATTTATTGGATGGTACTTTGGGGGAACATTTCATACTAATAAATGTGTCCATTGTAAAGAATACAACTATAATTTAATATCCTAAGTAATGTGTTAATATGCATCCCCTGGTCACCACTGCAATGGTTTTAATGATTAATTAATTACTTCAAATTGCCACCCATAAATACAGAATGCTGTCTGAAGAGAAGAAAACCATCACAAGTTTAATACTTTTAAAGGTCTTGAGTTAGGACATGTGTTTGAAATGTCTCATAAGGTGTCCATTTTTTAAAAAAATGTTTTTGTACAGTAGTTAGAAGGTTTATGTCAAATTCTATGTTTGCATTACAAACTGGGGTGGGGACATTTATGCCCCCTGGCATGTGTGTGCTGTGCTGTAATAGAAATGTATAACTTATTCCTTACATTGGTTATTATATCAGGCATTTTACCACAGAGCTACATTAAACAAAATGTATAAACCATTGGTGAATGCTCAATTAAATAATCTTTATTCATGAGTTTTCTAAGCTGTGCAGGCAATGTTTCACAGTGATTAGTTGGTTCCCGAAAATAAAATTCTCCATTGTCCTTCCAAATCTCAATAACAGCCATCCTATATAAAAGTGATGAAAATGGGTTATGAGCTGCAATAGAAAATAGCAACGTGCATCTTCATGGAAGAACTTAATGGGGAAATGCAGCTTTTTCAATGTATTAATCTCCATGGGTGAAGAGGCAAGCCAGCATTTTAAAGCAAAGCTGTGGCTTTTCTCTTGGCAGTTGGCAACAGTTGTGTCCAAACCAAGAGACATAGAGAGCTGTTGCCGCCCCATTTCTTTGGATCATGGCTTTGGGCAAGACCCAAAACCACCATTTTATTCATCATGCTCAGTGCAAGCATGTGGCGTTCTTGCATGCTTGAACTCATGGCATTGCCATCTGAATTATGCCAGGCACACTCCTAATTTGTGCATGTCAAATATAAGACTGGCATGCTTCAAAAAGTACAGGTGACTAGTGTGGAAGCGGTGCCTCCTCTCCCAGCAGCCCCTCTACCCGCAACATGCCTGCCTTGTAATTAATCATTGGTGCTGCCATCTCAATTGTGCCAGCCACACCACTGACATGGGCAGGGAGGTCTGTTCAGTGTACTGCATACACCAGCATTATGTGCAGGCGGTCAATCTGTCACCAACTAGTAAAAAGTGGTGTTGCGGGAAGAGGCACAAAGGGAGCTTGCCCGCCTCACCCTCCCATCCATACCTGGAGCCAGCCTTCCTTTTCATGCTGAGCAATTCAGTTACATGGCTGAGAACAGAAAACTGGAGGTAGCAACAGAGGTGAAGAGTTGTGTTAATGGGAGGCAGCAGCAATATGTAATGGAGATGGTGGGCAAATCCTGAGATCCAGATCTTGTTCCTCATCCGGTCTGTACATATGTATGTGGTTCTGTGTTGAAATTCATAAAAACCGAATGCTCTTAGTGAGACAAGCATCTACTGTCAGACCTTGCTAAAATATGTTTTATGAGAAACGAACGTAGGAATGAGACCATTATTGAGAGGCGAGGTATGGCCTTCAGATATCTCCTTATAAGCTGAGAGCTTTATCTGGTGGCACCTCACAAAATGACATTATCAATAAGCTTTCATTATTTTATTTTGCTGCATTGTATCCCAGAAGGCTATGCTGAACATTCAAAATGCACCCATCTGCCTGAAGTTTTCGGGTGTGATGAATGACTGAAGAAGTGTGCATGCACACAAAAGCTTACACCCAGAACAAACTTAGTTGGTCTCTAAGGTGCTACTGGACCATTTTCTTATTTTTGTATTTTATTTCAACTGTATCAGACCAACACGGCCACCTACCTGAATCTAGACATTAAAAAGGTAAAGGTAAAGGACCCTTGGACCCTTAATTCCAGAAAAAGGGGACTATTGGGTTGCGGCGCTCATCTCACTTTCAGGCCAAGGGAGCCGGCGTTTGTCCACAGACAGCTTTCCAGGTCATGTGGCCAGCATGACTAAACCGCTTCTGGCGCAACGGAACACCGTGACGGAAACCAGAGTGCAACAAAAACACCGTTTACCATCCCCCCCACATAGGTACCTATTTATCTACTGCTCTGGTGTGCTTTGGAACTGCAAGGTTGGCAGGAGCTGGGACAGAGCAATGGAAGCTCACCCCATCGTAGGGATTCGAACCGCCGACCTTCCGATCGGCAAGCCCAAGAGGCTTGGTGTTTTAGACCACAGTGCCACCTGCGTCCGTAGAGAATGACAGTACACTGCAATGCATCCAATTGGAAAAGAACTTTGAAAACCACAAAACCATTAAACAAATAATCCAGCAGCAGAGAAATTGGTTTTTAAACTCAGTCATCTGCAAATATATAAAGGAGAGAAAAATATATTTACTTGACATCAGAACTTCAAATAGAGGTTGATGTGTGGACATGGCTAAGGAAGCAAATCTATGCAAAAGACGCTGGCATAAAGCAAGCTTCTGTGATGCTTATATCTGAGCATCTCAGCATCCTGGTGCTTATGTGTGAAGAGTACAAGATTGTAGTCCAGGTGTACCCTCACTGGATGTCCCCTTCCCTTTCAGTTATTTGTATCCTTAATGAATTTTCCACATCCTTCTGTCAGCAACCTTCCATTGTGTAATCACTTACAGACTCACGTTAAGCTCTTTTGGAAGGGGCCCGGGCAGGAAGAAGTCAGCCCTGAGTTTTATATTTTACTTAAATCATTAATAACTGGAGACTTAATTCTCATTGACAAATCCTGTCTCAGCTTAGAATTTTATTGGAAGGCTCTGCTGTGGTAAATTATGATTTGTAATACTTGGCTATCATTGGTGACACATAACTGAGGCTTTATATCATTCCAAGCATATCCTCAATATAAGTAACCTACTTTTTCTGATCATGGAGTCTTCAGAACTATGATATATTCAGCTCGTCTTACTGGAAATATAAAGTACTAGACAGATCAAAACTATCTTCTGAATGGAACTTATAGGAATAGTAATAATACATCATTCAATTTTTCCTCTTCAAAGATTGTGAGTCTTCTTGAAAGGGATATCTATTATGTAGCTTCCAAATATGCTTCTTGGAGGTTTTTAAAAGCAGAGATTGAATTTCAACAAATTTCTCAGTGGGTTTCCAAGATAGCTCTGTGGCATGGAAGGATGCAATGCAAGAAATCAATACTTAAAAAAAAAATACTATTCATATTTTATGTATTCAGTCAAAAAGCTAATTTTGAACAAATTTGCATAAGTTGAGATACATGGAGTCATGCATAAACCTGCAGTACAAAGGAAAAGTAGCCACCTCTATCATTTTTCAGCTTCTAAATTGCCACAAATGTATGAGAAAACAACAATGAGAGAAATTAGGGCAATCAAGTGGATTTTGTTAGATCACACTGTCAGATCCTAGGAAAAATAAGCGTTCACTGATTGACAAATCCTGGTCAAATAAGAAACAAGGGCAACTAAGAACATAAAAAGGGCCAGGCTGGATCAGAAAGGCCTCTCTTGTCCAACAATCTGTTCTCACAGTTGCCCACCCAACGCTTTTGGGAAGGGTAACCCCCCCCCCCACTGTTGCAATCCAGCAACTGGCCTTCAGTCATATAGCTTTTCAGAACCTAGAAGCAATACGACTGTATAGCAATCATGACTACGCTCCATGAATTTGTCTAATCCCCATTTAGAGCTTTGTAAGTTGAGGACGTCACCATGTCTTGTGGATGTGAACTCCAGAATTATACATTGTGCCAAAATAACAACTGAACTGGGGTATTCGTACGCTTAGTAGTCCAGAGAGGCACCAAGACACTGAACCCGAAACAAAGAGCTAAAATACACAGCAAATGTCATGGTAACAGCACTATGAAAAGTCCCGCACAAATGAGGTAGGAAAACACCATGTAAGCATAATCTAATGATTATGGTTAACAACAGGGTAAAGCTACCATATTTCCATTCCAAACCAACACAATCAATTATTTTCTTTTCAAAAGTACCCACCCACCTACAGATACATGTGTTTGCATGTAATGTGTAGTTTGACTCTAAATTAAAGGTAAAGGGACACCTGACCATTAAGTCCAGTCGTGAATGACTCTGGGATTGCGGCACTCATCTCGCTTTACTGGCCAAGGGAGCCAACGTTTGTCCGCAGATAGTTTTTCCGGATCATGTGGCCAGCATGACTAAGCCGCTTCTGGCAAACCAGAGCAGTGCACGGAAACGCCGTTTACCTTCCCGCCGGAGCGGTACCTATTTATCTACTTGCACTTTGACGTGCTTTCAAACTGCTAGGTTGACTCTAAATTAGGACTGTCTAATTTTCAAAGTTTTGAACTGTTCACTTGTATAGAGTTTTCCCTATTTGCTTGCCCTTGCTTTTGGAGTATCTGTGAAAAGTCCACAGAGTTTCTTAAATATCCATACTTTTAAAAAAGAATAATTACTGCTCATTTGCATTTCCAGTTGTTGCCCCTCCCACCCCAATCTGGATAGGCATTGTGATTGTGAACCAGCATGCTGATCAATGAGTTGTTCTTGTTATGGACAAAATGAATATCAAAATATATAACCCAATTAGAGTCAGTGTTACGTTCAGATATGTGTACTGATGACCATCCAGACTCAGTTTTTCCCCTCTCCACATCTCTCACACAATACCTTGCACATCAAACCTCCAATTACCATTACCACCCACAGTGGAAAATAAATTGGATTGAATCAGGCAACAGGAAAGTTCAAGATAATTGTCTGCACCAGCAGAACAACATCTAAATCAGAAACTGAACCTGGAGGACTACCTAATTAAATGTATTTTTAATTTTAGAGGGAACATTTTATATTTGCTTTTTTAATATACTTTTATCTTCGTGGAGACTGAATGCGGTGAGCTCTAAAATTTGAATGGATGACTAAATTACATAAACTGTAGATGGGGAAATTCATTTACGTATATATTTCATGGTTGACCTGTGACATAGTTAGGTGGATTAATGTTTTGTTGTATTTTTTCTTCTTTTATTGGATGTTTTTCAGTGTACCTACCTTGATTTATAAGAAACATTTTTTTCAAGGAGAAACATTTCCTAAGGCAGAAAAAATGCATCCATGTTAGTCCCCAATTAACCAGTTGCAGGAAAGAAACTCTCGCCTAAGAGTAATATTTAATTGTATTATAACATACAAAGGTTAATATATTGTGTCAGACTGAATTATTGATTGATTGATTGATTAGATTTCTTATCTGTCCTTTAGCCATAATGTCCCAACAATAAAATACACATTTATAAAACAAAAAGAATAAAATATACTTCCATATATAAAACATTTCTTTTTTTAAAAAAACTATATATATATATGCAGTTAAAAATACAGATGGATAAAGATCTCCACTTAAAAGCCTTGTGGAAAGAATAAAGTCTTCAGTAAGTGCAGGAAAGACGACATAGACAGCACCTGTCTAATATGCATTGGGAAATAATTCTAAAGGACACGTGGACACCATACTACATGCCTAATTCATATGTTGTATGGAATGGGTCTCCTGATAAGACAGTCCTCTGGTGCAGAAATTGTGGGGTGTAAAACTTATAGCAGTCAAGTACAACATTCCTACAGTGGACATGTTAGGGGATGTTTTCTACCACTCAGGAGAAAACTTTCTGCTTCCTCCTGGGCTGGGACAGACTTCCACTGCATGTGACTCAAAATGGTTGTGGCCTTTCTTGGTAGAGGAGCACATGGCCTCCATGTTTTGTGTGTTCTCCAGTTTGTGCTCCTGTGTGTTAGGGGAAGTGACAGTCACTTGGAACTAATTCCCTTATGGGACAGTTCATGTAGATATATAGTTATTTAACCTAAACCTGACCAAACTGCTGGAGGCAGTGGAAGACAGGAGTGCCTGGCGTGCTCTGGTCCATGGGGTCACGAAGAGTTGGACACGACTGAACGACTAAACAACAACAACAACCTAAGCCTTCCTTCAGGGATCTATCTGTGAACCTGAATGAATCTGTGAGTAAACTACTTTTATATTAAGTTTAATCAGATTCTCGTGTCTATTCTTTTTAAGAGGGATTAGAAGGGATCTTACCAGGAATCATAAGCAGTGAGGTTCAGGCGAGCCAGCAACAAGCTAACCGCTGTGTAATTTAGAAAGGGGGATGTTTGGAACTCTGCTAGAATATGGAACTTGCTAGCGCAAGTTAGGAAGGATATCATTAAATAATATATCCTCTCCTGCCTCCCTAATCATCCCCACAGAAATCAGTGATCAACTGGTTTTATAAACCATGAGAAAAGATTGTAGCTATCCTGGTCCCTGCTTGTATTCAGCTTTGTACACTCCTATCAGCACCTTGGCCACCAGTGCAATTATTCCATCACTACTGTATCATGGTGACATTAGTAAGCAGTCAACCCACTGCATTTTGCACTTGCTGCAGCTTTTAGAACAACCGCAGAGTCACATTTCAGCCATCCAACCAGGAAGTTACCAATTTGAAGGCCACCCTGAACTTGTAACTTCCTGTAAAATTGCAGCTTTGTTTGCCCTTCTCCACACCCTAGCTATCCTCCATTTTCAGGCACGTTGCCTTGCTCTCGCAACAGGGGCGGGGGTTGGGGCTGCACCACGTCAATGTGGTGTGTGCGAGTGATGTTGGCACGCCACATGATGTGTGCACGCCGCTGCATAGAACTTTTGGGGGGCGGACAGCACCTTCAATTAAAATTTGTGGGTGCCCTGGCTCCAAAGATGGCACCTATGACCATTTTGATTTGTCACATGTCTGCCAAAGTAGCATTGCTCCAGGGCAGCAGTGGGGAACTTCAATCCTGGGCTAGATGCCGTCGCCAAGTACTACTTGAAGACACTGGCTTGGGATGCAAATTAAACAAAAGCCCAAATGCAGGTGTCACTAATTTATCTTTCCAAAATGCTGGGGTACCAGCAGCTGCTGAAGGATGCCAGGAGCTGCTAATGGATTGGTAGGTTCGTGGTGTGGGGAGCAAATTCAAGATAGATATTTTGTCCAGCGTAATGCCTGGTTCTTAGTCTCTCTGACTTGAAGCAACCATTATCCACCATAGTCTTTCTACTTTCCCCCAAGTATTATCCATCATGTTAAGGGAAAGGGACATGTGGCCTTATAAATGTTGCTGGACTGCAACTCCCATCAGCCCCAGCCAGCATGTCCAGTGATGAGG
Source organism: Podarcis tiliguerta (assembly GCF_965153285.1). Classification (NCBI taxonomy): domain Eukaryota; kingdom Metazoa; phylum Chordata; class Lepidosauria; order Squamata; family Lacertidae; genus Podarcis; species Podarcis tiliguerta. The sequence continues at coordinate 87,282,088 of NC_139537.1, forward strand.
GATCTTGGAAGCAGGACTCTCACAGAACCTGGAGAGGCCAAGGTTCTGCATCCCTGCAATATGTCCTCCATGGCACGGATTCCTGTCTCTCTTCTGAGCATATGTACAGATAGCAACTCCCCATGAGTCCAGTTTCAAACATCATGGGGAAAGAAGGTACCAGAAGATTAAAGAAGAAAGTTATCTTAGGGTTGCCATATTTCAAAAAGTGAAAATCTGGACACAAAATATGTTGAGCTTTTTTCAGTTTTGCCCAAAGTTGTTGAGCTATTTTTAATGAAATTAAAAATGTCTGGATTTTCCTAGACATTTAAGTGATTTCCACCTGGACGTTGTTTACAAGGGCTGAATACTAGCTATGTCCAGGAAATTCCGGTTGCATAGCAACCCTGAAGTCCGAAGCAGCCTGTGATGATCTCACTATAAGTTTGTTCCTGTTATGTGTGTGGAGCTGTCCAGCATTGGCTAAACCACTCAGCAGTTTTAAACTGAATTATAATTTGACGGAACAAAATTTACAACCGACTTATGCATGTTGCACGACAGTGAAAAGAAACCAATTCAAACTATAGAAAGCCAGTGTGATTTATGACAAGACAAATCATTCCAGTGTAATTTACTCCTATTCCAAACTCTGTTCAGGAGTAATTTATCATACAACACCATTTTTGCCGGTGAATTCTTTTGGGTTGCTCGGTCATATGACCAAACTGAAAGTGAGGGGCATGGAAGAGAAATAAATCTCACCCTATCATATCCCTTGTCCACATCACTTCAGCAGAATGCCCCTTTTGCAGAACTTACCCTGGCTGAAAGGGACGAGGGTGGCGCTGTGGTCTAAACCACAGAGCCTAGGTCTTGCCGATCGGAAGGTCGGCAGTTTGAATCCGTGCAACAGGGTGAGCTCCCATTGTTCGGTCCCAGCTCCTGCCCATCTAACAGTTCAAAAGTACGTCAAGTGCAAATAGATAAATAGGTACCACTCCAGCGGGGAGTTAAACTGTGTTTCCGTGTGCTGCTCTGGTTCGCCAGAAGCGGCTTAGTCATGCTGGCCACATGACCTGGAAGCTGTTTGCGGAGAAACACTGGATCCCTCAGCCTATAAAGTGAGATGAGCACTCCAACCCCAGAGTCGTCTGCGACTGGACCTAACGGTCAGGGGTACCTTTACCTTTACCTTACCCTGGCTGGAGTGGCTGAGGACTTACCCTGGGGTATCTCTGACTGAGCTGGGATGAGCAAGCCACTCCAAACTCCATTCATCCCAGCAAATATTGGGTTTGGATTGCTCCCTAAATCAGAAAAGGTTACAAAATATACAATGGTACAAAATATACAAAGGTACAATGAGTGGTACCTCAGGTTACACTTACAAACACTTTGGGTTACAGACTCCGCTAACCCGGAAGTAGTACCTTGGGTTAAGAACTTTACCTCAGGGTAAGAACCGAAGTTGCACACCGGCAGTGCGGCGGCAGCGGGAGGCCCCATTAGCTAAAGTGGTGCCTACCTCAGGTTAAGAACGGTTTCACGTTAAGAATGGACGTCTGGAATGAATTAAGTTTGTAACCAGAGGTACCACTGTATTTGTTTAGAATGTCAATAAAAAGTTTGGGGGGGGGTCAGCCAGGAATCAGCCACAGTAGGACCCTCAGATTTCCTTCCAATAACAAGGAAATGCCCTTAAAACCAACAACAAAAAAGTAATGAACTACAAACCATATCAGACATTTCAAAGGCATTCTGTATGTTTTGAGATGAAGGGTCATGAAATCCAACACAGAAAACTTCACCTTTTGCGAAGATATGTCACATTCTGTTTGGGTATTTGGATAACATTGGTTTATATGATAGATTCCTGCTATTGCTTGAAATTGTTCGAGATACAATGTGAAGGCTACAGACTATTTAAATTTTCCTTCCACCGTGTGGTATTTCTTTCTTCTCACTCACTGATAGCTATTTTCACTTCACTGACTACTAAAGATGAGGTCAGGGCTGAAAAATATACAGAAAGAGAAACTTTTTTTTTCCTGGGTTGAAAATAATAACAAAAACCCCCACACAATTTTACTGTTTAAAGAACCCATGAAATTGTCCTTCATTCTTTGCACTTCAGTGCAATTAAAGGTCAATTTGAACACAATACCTGGATATGCAGAGAAGGGAGCTTGCCTGGGTTATTCTCAATTTTTTGCATGGGTCCATTAAACGTTTGGAAAAGGAACCTCTTTTTTGGGGGGGGGGTTTAGAAAGGAGAAAGCTGTTTCTGTACTTAGAAGTGGTGCATCACCAAATTCCTTTTAAAATGTTAACCGAAGGACATAAAAATAGAACGGTCAATGCACTTTGTCCTCTATTTCACATGCAGCTTGGAATCCTCACTTGGAAGAAACTTCCACTGAGTTCAATATGATTTTCTCCTTCATAAGTATGAATAGGAGTACAGAGCCAGGTTTAAGGTGCTGGTTTTGACCTTTAAAGGACCCTCGTACCTATGGGACCGCCTCTCCTGGTATGCCCGCAGAGGACCTTAAGGTCCATAAATATCAACAATTTGGAGGTCCCAAGCCTCAAGGAGGTTAAATTGGTTTCAACTATGGCCAGGGGCTTTTCAGCACTGCCCCCAATGTGGTGGAACGCTCTGTCACAAGAGACCAGGATCCTGCGAAATTTGACATCTTTCCGCAGGGCTTGCAAGACAGAGCTGTTCCGCCTGGCCTTCGGCTTAGACTCACTCTGACCCCTTATATGGGATTTAGTATATAAATATTCTCTTGGCTTTTTTGCATGTAGAACCGGCATGAATAGCTGGCTCGGGTGAATATCTGATGTTTCCTCCCTTTATGGTCTTGATTTATGGGCTACTTCTAAAATGAGGCTGCATTTTAAGCTGTATTTTAAGCCGTATTTTAATTAACTGTTTGTTTGTTGTTGTATTGTTTTTTCCTGTTATGTTTTATTGTAATTCATATTTGGTGTTAGCTGCCCTGAGCCCGGCCCTGGTCAGGGAGGGCAGAGTATAAATAAATTATTATTATTATTATTATTATTATTATTATTATTATTATTATTATTGAGACTGGATAAGGATACATCCCCAATTCTCATCTGATGCATTAGAATTTTTCAGTTGTTACATTAAAAAAAAGTTTTTTAAAATTTATAAAGAGCACAACAGAGGTGTCGGGTGTCGTTTGTTACAGCTTTGAGCCCCTTCAGTTCCTCTGTGCCTTCCTTACCGCTCCATGTTGCCAAATAAATCATTCCAAAAATAAAATAAAGGAAAAACATCCCAAAACATTCCCGATGTGAATATACATACAGGAGCATCTTTGCATATGGTGTTTAACCACTCTGCCGAAGCACATGTGTGCACAACATCAAGCAGAAATTGTTTTGATGCAATCACATGTGTCATAATTACAACAACATTGTTTTATCAGTGCATATTGTGCACCCATTCACAATGGCAATAGACAGGGTGGAGGGAGAGAGAGAGATGGAAATGAAATGGAACAGCTGAAAGCTGCAGCAATCTGCACATGCTACAGAATTAATTTTAGAATTTCTCCTAGTTAAGCTGACACTGTATAAAATAAACTAAATTAGGATATTGGGAGAGGTCAAAACAATGCAGATAAAAATAGCATCAGCAGTGGAAAAATATTCAGGGTAGAGTGAAGGCGAGAAATGGGGGGAAATCCTTGCATTCTGAAGCCTGGTTCACACACACCCCTTGCTTTCTCATAATTTGATTATTCAACACTTGATTGACAGCCCAATGTGCAAAATGACATGTTTGCTGAGAATCATTGCATTTGAGATGTCACCGAGTGATATCTGAAAATCTGGGGTCAAGAAAGCTCATTTCTGCTTTATGGCTAATATAGGAAAGTGATGTGATCCCAACACCACAGAGCAGGAAACGGTACTGGGGGAAATAGGATCCATTCTTCCACAAATATTCCTCATAACTTAATATGTTTTTAAAAATAGATTGTGTTTTATATTTAAGAATGAGGAATACTTTTATAATGTTTCAGAAATCCTAAGGTGTTAACCATACTTCATAGCTGTACAGGTAGACCTGGCATTTCTATTAGGAAGCAGGAAGGTCGACATGAGTTTGGAGCCCAAGCAACAGAGAGCACAGCTAAGAGTAGTGTGGAAGCTGTGGCCCTGCAGATGTTGCTGGACTATGGTGTCAGGGAACTGCCATCGGAGCTGGAGGCGGAGAGAAGGCTCCAGAGGGATGCCGGAGAGGGTCCCAGTAGGGAGAGAGACAGCCCATCCGCTGGGGAAGGAAATCAGCGTAGCACCAGTGGAGAAGGGGGGCAGATGGGGGAATCGGAGAGGTGGCTCCAGGACTCCTCGCCGGAGACCAGCGGAGAGAGTACGGGTACTCCGCTGCCCACACCCTCTCTGTGCAGAAGACTTCCGCGCAGGGAGAGTAGGAGAAGACTGGGTGTCAAACAGCTTTTATGCTGGAAAAGGTTCAAGAAATGCCCACTGACTGATTCTGCCAGCGACTGAGGCAGCCACGAAACTTGAGGCTGTCCAGACAGAAAGGGTTCAACCAGGTAACCTAGCCAGGAGTGGCGGCAACTTATGCACGAGCAAGCCCTAGAACCATTACATACGGCTTCCATGATCCTTAACAATTGGCCATTGGCTGAGGCACTTTATGCCACCAAGGCCATTTGAGCCTCAAGCGACAGCCGTGGATCTAGAAGCAACCCAAATCTATGTACCTGCTCCCTCAGAGGGTGTGTAACCCCTTCAAGATCAAACCACCTCTCATGCATCTGGTCTCATTCTTCTGGTCTAAAAACAATGTTTGATTCAGTCCGGTGACATCTACAGAAAAACTCATTCATTTTGTCTCAGTCTTATCTGGTTGAGATTCAATTTATTGGCTCTCATCCAATCCATTACCAAAACAAGACAGTTGTCTTGCACAACTTAAAGAGGGACTCGGGTGGCGCTGTGGTCTAAACCACTGAGCCTCTTGGGCTTGCTGATAGGAAGGTTGGTGGTTCAAATCCTCGTGATCGAGTGAGCTCTTGTTGCTCTGCCCCAGCTCCTGCCAACCTAGCAGATCAAAAGCATGCCAGTGCAAGTAGATAAACAGGTACCGCTGTGGCGGGAAGGTAAACGGTAAACAGTGTTTCTGTGTACTCTGGCTTCCATCATGGTGTTCCATTGTGTCAGAAGTAGTTTAGTCCTGCTGGCCACAGGACCTGGAAAGCTGTCTGAGGACAAAACACTGGCTCCCTTGGTTAGAAAGCACCACAACACCATGGTTGCCTTTGACTGGACTTAACCATCCAGGGGTCCTTTACCTTTTTACCTATCAGCATATATCAGCATATCATTGTACACCAAGTCTCCAGTGTTTTCATGTAGATCTTGAACAGTGTGGGGGATAAAATCAAACCCTGAAGAATTTCACATGGAAGGATCCACAGGGCTGAAGAATGGTCCCCAAGCATACCCTCTGGAAACAAAATTCAAAGCAGGATCAGAACCGCTGCAAAGCACGGCTGCCTACACCCAACTCAGAAGAAGAAGAAGAGTTTGCATTTGATATCCCGCCTTTCACTCCCTTTAAGGAGCCTCAAAGCGGCTAACATTCTCCTTTCCCCCCCCCCCCAACAAACACTCTGTGAGGTGAGTGGGGCTGAGAGACTTCAAAGAAGTGTGACTGGCCCAAGGTCACCCAGCAGCTGCATGTGGAGGAGCGGAGACGCGAACCCGGTTCCCCAGATTACGAGACTACCACTCTTAACCACTACACCACACTGGCTCCAGAAGGATACATTGGTCAATGTTACAAAATGCACTGAGAGGACAAGGAGAATTAAGGAGGACACATTCACCCTGTCTTTGTCCCAACAATGGTCATCACAGAGGGCAACCAAAGCAGTTTCTCTGCCAAAACTCCAATTCTGGGGCCTAAACCCCAATTGAAACGCATCTAGAAAATCACTTTCTTCCAAAAGTGTCTAGTTCTGGTGATGTAGTTTGATATTTGAAATTGTTTGTACACCTGTCTCTCTGTTGGTGTCCATTGCTCATTTGGAGATTTGAGTATATGTATCGCTATTATATTTTTAACACAGCATGTGTGTTATGGATGTAGTGCCATGCATAAAGATTTCTACTTAGACACACAATATGTTTAGTTGTTCATTTCTGATCAAATTGTCTTCATTCCTTCTTCTTCTTTTTTAAAGTTAGATAGGTCCATAAAATCTTTTTGAAAATACAGTACATTTCTATAGTTTCAAGCCAATTATATTCCAAACACTCTTACTCATGCAATTTCAAGAAGCTAGAATTATAGTACAATTAAATAAATGAGTGTTTCTGTAGATGTCCCCGGACTGAATCAAACATTGTTTTTAAGAAGAAATCCTTCCTAATGTATTGCAGCTGAAAGGAAAGATTAGCTGCATTGGCTCCTACATAATTTGGTTTAATTTTAGATATTTCAATGGCAAGAAAATTTGAGGGGGAAATTACTTTGCAACATGATCCTATAAGCTACATAAGGGCCCTAGTCCTATTGTAAATGTTTAGTGTTTCCTCTCTGTTTCGTGCTAGGGTCCATCTGAAATCCTAGTAATGCCACGCTGGGGCTTACCCCTAAGTTCACGCATGATTCTGTTGTACCACACAGGGCTTATTGAATTATACTGGTGGCTGTTTTTCACTGGCAGGGTCATTTCACATTCCTTTGCCTTTTAAAAGCTGAGTGACAAGGCAGGGTGGGCAAGAAACAAAGAAGTATGACAGCTGGCAGAGTCCACAATTCAGTGAAAGAAGATCCCTCCGTTCCTGGCTATCCCTAATTACAAGTTGTTGTTTTTTTTTAAATGAATATTATTAAGTTTATAGAGAAAAATACAAAACTTGTTCTATTTCCCCATTTTTTAGCCAAACCAAGACTTTTACATAGATACAATAAAAACATGGAAAGGTGAGGAGAGAAATAGAGAAGGGGGGAGAAAGAAAGAAAGAAAGTAAGGAAGAAAGAAAGAAAGAAAGAAAGAAAGAAAGAACAATTTAAAAGAGAAAGATAGAAAAAAAGATTCAGAAAGTAAAGAATTTACTAAATGAAGAAGAAGAAGAAGAAGAAGAAGAAGAAGAAGAAGAAGAAGAAAGTCTAATTTTTGTTAATAACATTTTCATGTAATAGAAATTACATAATTTTTACATAAGACGGGAAAGTGTATAGGTGTATGCAGTAGTCTTGTATATAGAGTCTGTCCTGATAAATTAAATGAGAGGGCAGATCTATACTTAGGCAACATAAGGCAACATATGGGCTACTATTAAAATGTTGGTGTTAGCCGCCCTGAGCCCGGTTCTGTTGTTGTTATTCATCTGTGCGCTAGATAAAAACAAGATTCACTTCATCCATTCCACTATTATGGTCTTTCAGATATTTGAGATGAAACAGAAGCACAAATGTGCCAGTGTTATTGCCCCACCATGCTGCTGTTTACCAGGTTGGTGCATGCATGGGGCAGGGTAGCAATGAGGTCTGAACTGTGTGGCACATGATAGGAACTCTGGATTAATTCCGCCACTGCACAGCCCTAACCCCACAGCTGCCCTCCCCTGCTCCACCCCTACTGTTGGAAGGGCAATAGTGTGGCACCAGCCTACTAGGTAAGCTGCTCCTGCCTGGGTGTAAGATGGTTCAGATCTATTTCCATCTATTTAAGCAGAAGCTATTTGTTTAAATGTTAAGTCTTGTGTTCTGGAGTATATATATTGAAATAAATGCATCGTAGATATGGTGCATTTGATGGATTATAACCATTAAGTGTAACCATCTTACCGACATGGCTAAGGAGAACAAATCTGCAACAGTTATAGTTTATCCATAGAACATTTTCCAGGGGATGTGAATCGAAAATGCTTTGTTATTTGCTCAGATGCATAATAACTGATTTACTGTTTATGAATAAGAAGAAGCAGGGGTTTCTTTTTGAATTGTCTCCAAGATTCTTCATCTCTGCAAGTCATGGATCAAATGCAACCATGGGTTGTGCCTTCATTTGTTGTTACTATATCCATCTCTCTTCTCTTTTATCACTGCTACTGCACTTTATAAAACAATTTCATGGTCCTCTTCCTGATAATATTAGTGAAAACAAGTGAGATTAGAAAACGCTGAATTCAGATATTCCAGCATTACATTTGTTGTAATGTATCTTTGAGTCATAATTCTGAAGAACACATTGGCCATAATCCAATTACATATGATTTTATAGTAGCTAGCTGCTCTGCAAGTGGCATAGCTGTCAATTTATAGATTTGAAAATAAGGGACCAGCAGCCTTGAAAATAAGGGATCAGCAGCCAAAATAAGGGACCTGCAGCCTCTCCTGTTCCAGGCACTCCAGTCTTCCTGTCCTCCTGCAGTCTGGTCAAACTCATGCTGGTAGCTTCTAGAACACTGTCCAACCAACTTTGTAACCAGAGGTTCAACTGAATAGAATCTGAATCACATGCACCACAAGGCCTATGCAGCCTCAACTTAAGATGGCTCCCTGGCCTGGCTTTACACTGCAAAGTTTGCAGCAACACGTGCAACAAAATGGCGTCCAGCATTCAAAAAACTCCTCAGCTTGCATTAACTAGCCACACACACACAGCCTCCCCCCCCTCACCACGAGATCGCCAGTCACCCACCATTTTAGTCAACCAGCTCCTTTCTTTTCCCACATAAGTCAATTGAAGGAGCCTCCAAAACAAATTCAAAAGCCCCCCCCCCTCCCAGGAGATCTCTTTTCCTTTCCCCCCACCATGTTCCCCCGCTCCAGACAGACCGTTTCGCCGGCAAGGGTGAGTGGGCCATCGATGACGTATCCATCCGATTCTGATCCGAGCACTCAGCATAGCTATATTCAACTTCTGAGCCCCTCTGAGCCAAAGGCAGAAAGCCCAGCCAGCAGCCAAACGAAGCCTCAAGGAAAACCACCATCACCTCTCCACTGGGAAGCACTGAGCAAAGGCGAGTCCCCAGGCAATGCAGCTGATTTGATCGGCACAAGGCATGCAAGCTCCACCCCCCCAGTCGTTCTTAGACTTCTTATTGGGTGAGCAACACAGCCAAGCAACACAGTTGGAGCCTCCCTCCTCCCTGGATGGCAGGGAGGGAGGGAGAGGAGCTGCTTCCTTTGAAATTTAAGGGACATCATTTAAGGGGCATTTAAGGGACATCCATCAATAAGGGACAGCAGCGGGACATGGCCTGGAATAAGGGACTGTCCCTCCAAATAAGGGACGCTTGACAGCTATGGCAAGTGGTTCCCAGGCCTTAAAAGTCCCATACAGCAGCCAGCACTATTCAGATAATCAGAAAGAACAACAATCACTTGTCTGGGAGCAGACCAGGGAAGAAGGGGCCTAAATTGCATTTTTCCAGCTTTACAAATAGATGATTGGTGCTATCACCTAAAATATGATATAAATTCCTCCCTGTCGGATGGGGCTTTTTAGTCACGGAAAAACAATCTAAATAGCAGAAGGGATGAGTGAATCTCTCATTTTTTGTTTCTCTGTTTCTATTTTTTCCAATCTTAAATTCAGTTCTCTACATTGGTTTGTGATATCGTACCTTGACTCCCAAACACCTTGGGAGTCAAACGTTCCGGCTCCCGAACAATCGAAAACCGGAAGTGAGTGTTCCGGTTTTTGAACTTTTTTTGGAAGCTGATTGTCCAGGGCAGCTTCCGCTATTGTTTTCAGCACACAATCAGAAACCAATCGGAAGCTGTGCCTTGGTTTCTGAACGTTTCAGAAGTTGAATGGACTTCTGGAACAGATTTCATTCAACTTCCAAGGTATGACTATATGTATGTATATGTATGTATGTATGTATGTATGTATATTTAAAGTCCTCATGAAAATTTATCAGCATTTTAGTGCAATTTTTGTAAGCAGTTTTAACTAATATACTAATGTTTGCAAAACGTATTTCCCTAATATTTGTATTTCCCCTAATATAATGCATTTCTGTATGTTGTAATTTTCACTAATATGCATTTTGGGCAGGCTTTATCCCAGTACATGCATTTTTTGGTGCAGTACTAGCTCAGAGTACTGTACAACAAAATTTCAGAGAAGTGTGACCTTGGAAGGGTGACTGTGTTGCAGTTCATCTATTGTTTCAGTTAGTGCAAATTGGGTTGATTTGCCATTAAATATAAATTCAATAGAATTAGTCCCCCATCCATATACAGCATAATCTGTGTATCTATTATATCCTGAATCAGCTAGGGATACATTTTTAGAAGACTCACTGCTGATTTGAAAAGTCTACCGAAACTTGGAAGTCCTGAGACCTACAAAGGATGGGTTATAAAAACGTAAGACACCAAAATTGCTGCTCAATACATCTGGTTCTACAAAGGTCAGTGCTACACGTTGTACGAGATCTAAAAGGAGGGCAGGAAGAAAAGCGAGCCCTTTTATGAAATTTTTCTTTTATCTAGACAGATTTTCTAACTGAAATAAACACACTGCTCACTGAAGCAGAACGCTAAGTATCACTTTGCCACACATTTTCAGCTGGTGCACTTCAACCTTTTCTTCCTCCCCCTCCCTGCTCTATAAAACTTCCAAATTCCACGATTCATATTGTCTGAGGCTCTCTCTCTGTCCCTTTCTTCTCCCTCTGTGCCGAAACAACATGGTTATAACTTAATTCACCATCAAAGAAATGTACACAGGCATTCTGTCTCTTCCAGATGAATCAATACACTCAAGTCTTAACTGCTGACAGATATAGCTTGATATCAAAACCTTTTACAAAGATACCACTTCTTTGCTATCACTAACTGCACAGAAAATGCAATGACCTACTGTAAACCTTGTGAATTTTCATGGGGAAATTGAGGCCAAGCTCATCAATCTTTTTTCCTTTCTTTTCTTTTCTTTTCTTTTTCTTTTTCTTTTTCTTTTCTTGAAGTAAAACAGTTCTCATACTAAACCTTACTTCTGCCAAGCAGCAATATAAGCATTTGAGGAGCATAACTTAAGGCTGTTAGTTAAAATTCACAATGAAGTCCGGCATGTTTAGAGGGTTTGGAAGTACAGGCTGGGGTGAAACAACTGAGTAGCAAGTTTGTGTAACTGTGGCTCCCCCATCACTTCTCGCATGGCCCAAATCCTGTTAAATTAGCACAGTAAGCCTTTATACCCTGACGTATTTTCGCAGGCACTTTGAGTGTCCTCACCAAGTGTGGTGGGGTAGGTGGTTATGATAGAAAAGGCCTTTTCAGTGGTGGTTCCATGTATGTAGAATGCTTTTTGCAGAGAGGCTCACCTGGTAGCAAATCTGGGGCAGCAAATTCACTGCCAAATACTGTTTCCCCCTCTCCCCAGGCCTTTTGGTGCCAGTGTGGTGTAGTGGTTAAGAACGATAGACTAGTAATCTGGGGGACCGGGTTCGCGTCTCCGCTCCTCCACATGCAGCTGCTGGGTGACCTTGGGCTAGTCATACTTCTCTCAGCCCCACTCACCTCACAGAGTGTTTGTTGTCGGGGAGGAAGGGAAAGGAGAATGTTAGCCACTTTGAGACTCCTTCGGTGTGAAGTGGGATATCAAATCCAAACTCTTCTTCTTCTTTTAGGGAGCAATCCTATGCACAAGAGGTTGGTGTACAGCAAGCCATGACGAGCTAAACTAGCAGAAAATTACACCAGATCCATACTCCATTCAACAGTGGGCAGCTGCTGCTCAATTCAACCAGCTTCAGCTTAGCTGGGATGAGCAACTGAGAGCAGCATATCTTTAGCTAAGCCAGGTTGGAGAATAGGGTTGGGTGATATATTGCTATATCATCCAAAAACTGTGATATTGTGATATCGATTTCATAATTTTGAATTTTGGCAATATATCACGAATCATGGTGGGTGGGTGAGAGAGAGATGCATTAAGTCACAATGTGGGGAAGACTGTGAAGCCAGCCAATGCTTATCTCGATTCTTGTGGCCTCTGGTAACTCTGTCAGTTCAGTCTGCAGCAGGATATAAAGGTGAAGAATGGGATTCAGCTGCAAGCTCTTCTGGCTAAGCAGAGTATTTGCCGGATCCCAAGTGAAAGAACTGTACATAGAGCCAGTGTGGTGTAGTGGTTAAGAGCGGTAGACTCATAATCTGGTGAACAGGGTTCGCTTCCCCGCTCCTCCACATGCAGCTGCTGGGTGACCTTGGGCTGGTCACACTTCTCTGAAGTCTCTCAGCCTCACTCACCTCACAGAGTGTTTGTTGTGGGGGAGGAAGGGAAAGGAGAATGTTAGCCGCTTTGAGACTCCTTAAAGGGAGTGAAAGGCGGGATATCAAATCCAAACTCTTCTTCTTCTCTTCCTCCTTACACTGTCTACTTTTTGAATGGTTGATTAATTGCTACTTCAAAAGTTATAGTGCATGCACTCAGTTAGTCTTCTTTGGTTGTTTACGTAAGCCTAAGGTTTCCCCTCAATGCACTAGGGACAAATGAGTCAGAGAAGTAAGCAAGGTCTGTAACTCTTTAAGTTATTCATCAAATGAGACAAATGAGAAATCATAACATCAATGGAGTCAAGATAGTTTTTTGAGAGAAAGGTTAACTTTATGACTCATGAGCTACTTGAGCCGGTAATCATCACCCTTGCCTTCTAGTTCTGCACTGCCATCTGCCTTACAGTGAGTAGAAAATATCCTGTGCAATTCATTGTGAATTTATAGTTGCTCTTATAGCAGCTCTGATAAATTATAATAGTACTACTTATAGAGTGGCATATAAAATGCAAGCATTCAGTGAATAACTTTGTGTCATTCCTATTTTATCTGGAGCGCTGAAGGACACCATGACATCCAATAGTAATGTCGACTTGAGGCAGTATATTGCATGTGAGATTTTAAGGCACTTACCGTTCCCATCTGTGCAGGTTGAAATTGGGAACATCTTGGTGCTCAATATGGTCTTCTTTCATATTAACTAACTGCAGCACTATTCAGGCAAATCCCTTATTTATTTAAAGCATTTTTATCCTAGCCTTCAACTGGAAAAGAAGACTTCCAAAGTGCCTTCGAAAGATCAATAGTAAGACAGACTCTGCCATCAGACTTGCATATTAAAAAGGCAGTCATAATAGGAGAGGGGATTGGGCAGGAAGATTGGGGGGGGGGATTCAGATTCAGACACTTGGTTATAAAGTTCCTATAACATACTGAAATGGAAACAAAATGAGAAACCAAAACTCGCTGATCTTGGCTGAGCTGATAGAGTTGCCCTGCTTCCCTTCTCTGTTGCACCTGTTGCACCTTGATGGTATGGTTGCTGTGAGGTGGCAGTTGCTGGAGGGAGAAGCTTGATGAAGCTAGCTTCTCTTCCCTAGACAGCTTTGAGCCTAATGGAATAACATAAAAGGTAAAGGGACCCCTGACCATTAGGTCCAGTCATGACCGACTCTGGGGTTGCGGCGCTCATCTCGCTTTATTGGCCGAGGGAGCCAGCGTACAGCTTCCGGGTCTTTTGGCCAGCATGACTAAGCCGCTTCTGGCGAACCAGAGCAGCACACAGAAATGCCGTTTACCTTCCCGCTGGAGCGGTACCTATTTATCTACTTGCACTTTGACATGCTTTCGAACTGCTAGGTTGGCAGGAGCAGGGACCGAGCAATGGGAGCTCACCCCGTCGTGGGGATTCGAACCGCCGACCTTCTGATCAGCAAGTCCTAGGCTCTGTGGTTTAACCCACAGCACCACCCATGTCCCCTAATGGAATAACATATGATGGAATAAATATGTGGACAGGGAAGATGATGGGATTAGTCCCAATGGTCCAGCATCCAATCCAGATGTTCACAGGGTGAAAGAGACTACATATATTCAACTTGTGCTCATGTTAGATTTGCATGTGCATTAAGCTGTACATGCCATAGCTTTCGTTGACAGGTTTTGGACCCTGATGGAGGGTACAGTCAAAAGGTCTGCCTATGGCACATTTCCCAATATATGAATAGGACAATTAAAAACAATAGAACAGTGGATCTCAAATCTTGTGTTTCAGTTCCAAGGTAGCTTATCTGATATTACTGATATTTTCCCTGAGGAGCATCCGATAAGCTTCTGGAGTAGTTACAATGTCATCTATTACCATTTTTCTCATATGTGTTATCTGTGAATCCTGTTAAAGAGCTAAGACTTTGTTGAAACAAAATGGTTTATTAACAGGGTTGCGTACAGCTCCTTGGTGGAGAGAATTTGGGAGATGAATTGTATTCGAGACCACAGTACAATATCCATGAGACAACCTACAAAGTGCACCTGCAGTAGCACGTGTTCCACAACACATTCTGTGAATGCAAGGTACAGTGGTACCTCAGGTTACATACGCTTCAGGTTACATACGCTTCAGGTTACATACTCTGCTAACCCAGAAATATTACCTCGGGTTAAGAACTTTGCTTCAGGATGAGAACAGAAATCGTGCTCCGGTGGCGCAGCAGCAGCAGGAGGCCCCATTAGCTAAAATGGTGCTTCAGGTTAAGAACAGTTTCAGGTTAAGAACGGACCTCCGGAACGAATTAAGTACTTAACCTGAGGTACCACTGTAGTTGGTGAGGTCAAGTGAATATGTGTGCCCTAGAATCCGCTGAAGCTCCTTAGAAGTTTAGTCAATGTGGAAAAGATCCAAGAAGGCAGAAAGTTTGGAGACCATTGCTACAAATTGTTGTTGTTGTTGTTTAGTCGTTTAGTCGTGTCCGACTCTTCGTGACCCCATGGACCAGAGCACGCCAGGCACTTCTGTTACTTGCTACAAGTAGGTGGAACTCTCTCTCTCTTTTTCCAACTTCATATTGTTTCCTTTGCTCCTTCATATCTGAAGGTCCAGTGCTGAGGGCCTTCTGGCAGTTCCCTCACTCCGAGAAGCCAAGTTACAGGGAACCAGGCAGAGAGCCTTCTCAGTAGTGGCACCCACCCTGTGGAACACCCTCCCACCAGATGTCAAAGAGAACAACAACTATCAGACTTTTAGAAAACATCTGAAGGCAGCCCTGTTTAGGGAAGCTTTTAATGTTTGATGCATTACTGTATTTTAATATTTTGTTGGAAGCCACCCAGAGTGGCTGGAGAAGCCCAGCCAGATGGGCGGGGTATAAATATTCTTATTCTTATTCTTATTACTTCATCAGTTCCTAAAGACATGACCAAATGTGAGACTTCCGGGTATAAATTAAATAAATAATAAGCAAGAAATAATAATAACCAGCACTTAAATGAAAATAAACAGATAATACTAACCATTCTTGTGCATTGTTCTAGGCGGTCCATTTCCTAGAAGTCAAGCTTTCAGATTTACTGTTCCTTATATTTCACAGATCGCTTTGAGATACAGCTTGTCTTATTCTGTTTATAGGGGTCCAGTTCAGGCATTCTCATCATCATTCAGCTCACGCTAACCACATATTTGAAGCACTGGTATGCTCCCTTTCTTGTACTATGCCAGCAGTCATTGATGACCTAGGGTCTCCTGATTCATACAATTCCTTGAAAAGGAGGGGACAGTTTGTCTTCATGGATCAGAAAAAGCGAGCTTGGGGTGAAAGAACGGGTATTGCTTAAAACCTAATCCTGTGTACTCAGAAGTCCCACTAACCCATGTTCCAAATAAGTAAGCCTAGACAGCATCCATAAAAATCCAAATCTCATGCCGCTTGTGTGCTCTTTGGTCTCTTGCGTGGTACAGCATTCATCTCAGTGGTTCAAGGAGCTGTTAACCTGCCTGCTTCGAAGTGCTGCAGAAGCAATTAACCTGCCCCTGGAAGCCAGATGGATAATATTTTAATTAAGATAGCAATCCAAACTTTAAAACAAATTGATCACAGAGGTGCCCAAGACTGCAGTTCAAAAAAAGGTTAAAATACACTGTTAGATTAAATCAGAAGCAGGTGGTGCTTTCTGCACAAGGACGTAAGCAACAAAGATGCTTGGGGTGGTGGAAGGAGTGCCATTTCATCACCCAATAGTTATTATGAAACTTGTAAGAAAGATGATTCAGGTTGTTGTGACACTCCTTGGGCCAGTGTTAGTGTATTTCTCCCCAGCAGATAATCTGAGGATACAAGAAAGCTTTCAGAAATTGTTCAGCTCAAATGAATCTTCTGCAGCAAGGTGGTCCAATGCCTAGTTAGTGCTTTCTCCACTTTGGGAAGGAGGTGGAAGGACTCTAGGTGAAGCATTCCATAGTTTTGGGAGAGAAGTGTGAGAGCCGAGCGCAGGTGTGTGCCAAATATTGGCCTTGCTCCCCACCTGCGCAGCAAGGCAGTGTGGGGCCTGTGAGTTCTGTGTTGTATTCTTGTTGCCCACTTGGTATGAAAAGTTGAACCACCCTGTTCCATAGCATTTCTGGAATATGTGCATTGTAGTGATTGGTGAACATGGATGCTCACATACAAATAATAACAACCCACAGCAAAAATATGAGTGGGCAGTCTCCCACCAAACAAAATATGATTTACCCCAATGAATGCTGACAATCTCCAAAATGTGATTGTCCATATTCACCGACATATTTCTAAGAAGAGAGGATATATACCACGGATTCACAAAATTATTTCTGAATAGTCAACATTAATATGTGAGTATTTCCTTCACCAGATTTTGGACATTTGCTGTAACAAATACACACAAGGGTGTATTTCCATGACTCATATTCATTAATGGCACTCATGTTCCCCAGTTGAAGGAAGAAGACTTATGTTTAATACATTATACTAAAATATATAATATGTATTTTTTTTATTCCAAATCTTCCAAGACTTAATGAAGAAAGTGACAAAGTCTTCATTTCAAAGAAGGGGAACTCTATCCCCCCCCCCCAGGCATGTATCTTTTGTGAATTACAGCAACTATTACTGGACTCATGGGACAAATTATATGCATACAGTAGTTAGCTGGAAAAGGACCCTGAATTAATTTAAATAATCACTCAGAACAATATGGAGGTGTTAATATGGTAATAAAATGGCGATAAATTTGAACCATGGCTTTGTGTTATAAGTTAAGTCATAACATTAATTACTTGAGCACTTCACATTGTTATATCCCTGCAGATGACTAATGAGCATTCAATTACTTTGCCCTTCAAAAAATCATAATAATGTTTTCACATTGTCAGGTGCTCATCTGTGTAGCCACTTGGGATGAAGGTATAAAGTTTGCATTCATTGTTTTGACTCCACTGACAATGTGTCACAATAAATAGTAAGGAACTCATTATGGAGCAATATATGCTGTGTTCAAAAACTTGAGTGTTGGTTGTAATGAGATGGGCAGGTTAGTGTTCAGAAAGATGGCCGTAAAAAGTGCCCTGCTTGTTCAGATCAAGAGCCGAACTAGTCTAACATCCAGTGGCAAGCTAGATGTTTCTCGGAAGCCCACAAGCTGCACAATCTCTGTCTCTCATTTTCGTTCCCAAGCAACTGACGTTCAGTGGTATGCTTGTCTCTGATTCTGAGCTCATAGCCATTAATATAGCCTTATACTCCATGAATTTGCCTAATTCTCTTTTAAAGCCATTTAAGCTGGCAGTCATCATCACATCTTGTGGCCTTAATATGCTTAGTTACCAGACTGCTCACATCCAAGGGTTTCATCACATAATCGTGGTACGATCTTGGAGAATGGTATGAGTGAGAGTTTTTTCTCCACTACGACCTTCATAAATAGCAGTAACAGGTCTGCTAAACAAAGCCTGCACGTCTGGCTACAGCACTTTATTGTTGTGAAGTGGGTGGTTTTACCCGTGAGGAAATTGATCTGCAAAAATAAAAAAAAATAGAAGCGCTTATTCTTGGTGTTTCACACATGTGAGTAATCACTCAAGTCCAGATCTGAACACTCTCACAATGCGGGAAATCAGGGACAAGCACACTGGCTCCACTCTCCTTTACCATCCTGGTCAACCTCTCAAGCCGGGTGCCTTTCTAAGTCTTCCAAGGTTTTGAATTGTGCTTGGAGAGGTCATGAGTAAAGTAGGCTACCCACTGAAGACATCTGCCTCTTTGTGGGTAAAAGAGTGGGCCTAATGGACCTATTTCCAGTTTCTCACCTATGATTCCACTCATGTAGAAGATGAGAACACCTGAAAAGAGCTTGGCTGTAACTCTTATTGAGGGGCAAACATGCATATATACTGGTGGCTGTCCCCTGACCCTGAATTATAGATGTAAAATGACACTAAGACGTGCCCACCAAAATCTTTTAAAAAACAACAGTGTGAGTTGTTCCTGAGATCAGTAGAAGATTAGCATTTTTTCCATATAGATAAAACACCTTGAGAAAACTATTACTTTGGAAATCTTAGTTTTTATCTGTTTCCCTTTGTAACAAATATGCCTACCTTTGTTAGGTTGTGAGGATTTTGTATATACGAAATCCTCACAACCTAACCTATTTTGGTTTATTGATATATATATTTCTCTCTCTCTCTCTCTCTCTCTCTCTCTCTCTCTCTCTCTCTCAACCAAAATAGCAATTCCTGCTGAAACTAAGCTACAGAGAACAAGATTTGTGTGTAGAATGTCCCAGGTCCAACCCCTAGATAAAAGACTGCAAGTAACAGGTCAAGCAAAAATCTCTCCATGAGACTTCAAGGCAGAGCCGATATAAAACAAGAAGTTATATATTTCTCTATCCTTTCCCTCCATGGTATCAGATCTTAACTTTATTTCAGTTTTGCTATATCTGAGATTACACCAAGGAATACAAATATTAGGAACAACCCAGCCAAAGTTAACAAATTGATTTCAGCCACTGAAAATCAATGGCACTTAAGCATGCCTAACTTGGGCTTGCACATGCTAATTCATTGGTCTTTATTGAGATTAGGCAACTGAAGACTGGTTCCATACATGTCAGGATGTAAGGCATACATACAATACATTTTGAAATGTGGCATTCATTCCAGTGAATTTTGGTGATGTCGTCTTTGATGTCACTTACAATGCGCATAAAACGGATACTTAATATTTTATTTAATGATCTATGGCATCTGGTATGATAAAGAAGTCCTCTGCAGAAAGCTGATTGGCAGTAACTTCAAGCACTGGTTTGCTAGGCTTGGACTTCCTTTCTAATGCAGCTTAAATGGAAAAAATAGGCCTCCTGACAACATAGTGGTTGCCAGGTAGATGAGCTCTGCAAACCAAAAATAGCCCACAAGGGATGAGGCAACCCAGACTCTGGCCCATTGAGCTAGATGGACAAATGATCTGACTCGGTATAAAGGAGTTTTCTGCATTATACCATATCTACTTAAAATCAGTAAAGTAAAAGTAAAGGGACCCCTGACCATTAGGTCCAGTCGTGGCCGACTGTGGGGTTGCAGCGCTCGTCTTGCTTTATTGGCCGAGGGAGCCAGTGTACAGCTTCTGGGTCATGTGGCCAGCATGACTAAGCCACTTCTGGCGAACCAGAGCAGCGCACGGAAACGTTGTTTACCTTCCCGCAGGAGCGGTACCTATTTATCTACTTGCACTCTGATGTGCTTTCAAACTTCTAGGTTGACTCTAAATTTAGGACTGTCTAATTTTCAAAGTTCTGAATTGTTCACTTGTATAGAGTTTTCCATTTTCGAACTGCTAGGTTGGCAGGAGCAGGGGCCGAGCAACGGGAGCTCACCCCGTCACGGGGATTCGAACTGCCGACCTTCTGATCGGCAAGTCCTAGGCTCTGTGGTTTAACTCACAGCGCCACCCTAGGCAAATTGAAATTCCACTCTTAAGCCCATGATCTGAATAGCTTGTCTAATGCAAAAAGTTATATTCTCAATTTAGCATGGAGATCACAATTATCATTTTAATGACTCCATGTGACAAAGAGAACCATCCATGCTGATTTTTCCTCCGGGAATTTATGGTTCTAGCCCAAGACATGGACGGTGGCATTTTGCAATCTACTACTAACGGTTGAGCAACATACAAGATACAATTCATTTTCGTGTCACAGATCATATCCAAGCTGTGGTGATTTGTATAGCATTGTTTTTACAACCACTGTATCCCCTTACCAGCTTTTCATCAACATCAATATTGACAAGGTCTTTATTACTTTGTAATTCTACATACCCCTTTTCTTTCCTTTTTTTGTTCTTGTTAAATATTGATTTCATAAAGCAGTTGAGCAGCTCATCCATTTTAAAATCATCATTGATTTTGTTTTCTTCCCTCAGTTTACTTATGGGCTTGGTTTCGTACTCACCTTACTTTCCCTCGTGAAATCTTTGTTAAAGCCCTTAACCTTGTTGAGTAATTTTAACTACAAGGGTCTTAATGAATTCAAGATCTTATATTTTTATTACATCTTGCTATCCGTAGTAAAGTTCTTATTATTCACTCACAGCAGACACTCCCTTGTGGTCCCATAAATTTTAGACCAACCTTCCTCTTTTTTTAATGAATATCTTAGATAGGAGGAGTAGAAAGAATTTTACGAGAACGCAGCCGTGAGTTCAAAGTATTTTGCATGGGTGATTAAAAACCTTGATAGGATTCCTTTGGTTCTGTCCCACTCTTATTGCACAGTGCTATTACATCCAGCTTAATGGGGGCAACTTTGCCACACCCTGGTCTCACTGAAAAAAGAAGACTCAGTACTATTACTCAGGAGAGGCGTGGGCAATGACAGACAGATCCTAATAAGCCAATCCTGTGTGGGAGTTAGCTGTAGTTTATTACAGAGCGCCTCACTTTGATCCACTTTTTGCACCAACCAAGTATTAGCTTTGCTATTCACTTGTTTTGGGGAGCTGCGTAGGAATTTTGGGGGAGCCCCAAATTGGCTCAAGGACTCTTCTTTTTGCCTATTCCATACTGCTGGCAGATTTCTTGTTCTGGAGTGGTGTGTTTTCTGATTGGTTGATTGATTGATTGGCTGTTAGTCCAGGCAGGAGAGTGTTTAGCAAAATGTTTTTGGGGTTTTGTATGTAGCATTTTGGATGGGACGCGGGTGGCGCTTTGGGTAAAACCTCAGCACCTAGGACTTACCGATCTCATGGTTGGCGGTTCGAATCCCCGCGGCGGGGTGCACTCCCGTTGCTCGGTCCCAGTGCCTGCCAACCTAGCAGTTCAAAAGCACCCCCGGGTGCAAGCAGATAAATAGGGACCGCTTTATAGCGGGAAGGTAAACGGCGTTCCGTGTGCTGCTCTGGTGCCGGTTCGCCGGAGCAGCTTCGTCACGCTGGTCACGTGACCTGGAAGTGTCTGCGGACAGCGCTGGCTCCTGGCCTCTAGAGTGAGATGAGCGCACAACCCTAGAGTCTGTCAAGACTGGCCCATACGGGCAGGGGTACCTTTACCTTTACCTTATGTAGCATTATTGGGGAACTCTTGGGCCACCCATTGCCAGCTTTGGGCAGGTCCAGTATGCCCCTGAATCAGACACTGGAGTGCCTTAGAAATGTCCCAGAGCCACCTGGGACTCAGCTACATTAGTTTGTGACACCAGGTGGCGCTGTAGAGTTCTATCCTTCAGCAACACGATTTCGCATTACAAGCTTTACAACGTGTTTTCCTGAAACGTTCTTTTGATGAGTCTAGATCCAGCCCTGGCCTAGCTGGAAAGAGGATGCTGGAACAAATTCCTGCATAGCTGGGGGTTGGACTAGATGACCCTTGTTATCCCTTCCAAATCTGAAATTCTACTATTCTGTGATAAACACGTCAAATGGACTCATGTAGGCGAGTGGCAAAAGCTTGCATTTCTCATCTCTTATTACTATTAGCAATGAGTGCCAAGAAATCAACACATAAAATATGCATAGTGATGTATTTTTATTCAATAAAGATTTTATGTTCCCATCTGCTGCACAGTAGGGTAGCAAGTCTTCAACATCCATACATTTTTACTTGCAAAAATGAGTGCTGTAACCCTGGATTAAGGATAAGGCAAACAACTCAAAGCAGGCAACGATGCTTTGCATTCCTATAACACATTTGTATCTAAAACTAAAGTTGTTCTCGCTGTTTTATGGATAGATGAACTCTGCTTCTGTAAAAATGGTGCCATTCATTTTAGGTTTCCGGTGCAGCAAGGCTATGCCGTTTTAACTACCTCACCCTCAGCTCAGACAGTGAAATGGCAGCATAACTCTTCCATGTTGGTCAGACAGGACCCAAACAGTGTCAGCCCTGAAAAAAAGGTGTGCCAGAGGCAGGGTTGGGCTAGGACTAGAGAGGGAAGACTTTGGGTGAATCCTAAACCCATTCAGCTTCATCATGTGACCAGGAATCCAAGCATAAATTCAGCTGGCAAAAAGGTTTGTGTAAGTCAAACAATATTTTAAAGGCTTCTTGTCCCTCTGCCAGACTTAGGCCAACTCGGACAGCAATAGCCCACTCCTGAACACGTCTGGTATCCTTTACTCTGGCTTAATTTATATTGGACTTTGCTTTACACCATTTTTTGTGTGCATAGGAATGCTCTCAAAGTGTTTTTCTTTAAAATAGCCCTCATTATTTACTGCATCATAACAGAAAAATTGACCCAACCTTCAAGAGGCTTCATGGTGGCTGGCTAGATATCTGAGTACAGTGGTACCTCGGGTTAAGAACTTAATTCGTTCTGGAGGTCCGTTCTTAACCTGAAACTGTTCTTAACCTGAGGTACAACTTTAGCTAATGGGGCCTCCTGCTGCCACCATGCCACTGCCACTGCAATTTCTGTTCTAGCCCTGAAACAAAGTTTTTAACCCGAGGTACTATTTCTGGGTTAGCGGAGTCTGTAACCTGAAGCTTCTGTAAGCTGAAGCGTCTATAACCTGAAGTACCACTGTGTTGTACAAACACAGCTCAATTTCTCAAATGAAAGGAGTCTCTTCTAGCTACAGTATATGGAAGCCACAAAATGCTTATGAAATGCTCGCCTCAA
Organism: Podarcis tiliguerta; assembly: GCF_965153285.1. Classification (NCBI taxonomy): domain Eukaryota; kingdom Metazoa; phylum Chordata; class Lepidosauria; order Squamata; family Lacertidae; genus Podarcis; species Podarcis tiliguerta. Next base: position 87,305,024 of record NC_139537.1, read on the forward strand.
TTGCTAAAAACCATAACCATCATTTTCACTGAGACACACACAATAAATATTATTGAAAGGCTCTTCTACTAATAGCAACAGAAGCATATGCATATATATGTATGTGTGTGTGTGTGTATATATATCCAATTGCTAGAATTTTTCATACCTTAGTACAGTGGTACTTTGGTTTACAAACAGTCCGGTTTAAGAATGATTTGGTTTACAAACTCCGCAAAACCGGAAATAGTGTCTTGGTTTGAGAACCTTACCTTGGTCTAAGAATGGAATCCTAACGGTGGAAGGGCGCCAGCGATGGGAGGTCTCATTAGGGAAAGCATGCCTCGGTTTAAGAACGGTTTCGGTTTAAGAACCGACTTCCGGAATGGATTAAATTCTTAAACCGAGGTACTACTGGATGTGGGATTATCTTATAAACCATTTTTTATAAACTATTTAAAAATAGTAACACCTAGTAATGGTTTACTTGAAATGGATGGCTGATTTACTCAGGTGGACAGATAGCTCAGTCGACAAGAAGAAGAAGAGTTTGGATTTGATATCCCGCTTTATCACCACCCGGAGGAGTCTCAAAATGGCTAACATTCTCCTTTCCCTTCCTCCCCCACAACAAACACTCTGTGAGGCGAGTGGGGCTGAGAGACTTCAAAGAAGTGTGACTGGCCCAAGGTCACCAAGCAGCTGCATGTGGAGGAACGGAGACGTGAACCCGGGCGCATGAGACTCTTAATCTCAAGGTTGTGGGTTCAAGTCCCACATTGAACCAAAGATTCTTACATTGAAAGGGGATGCTCCCTTCCAATTCTACAGTTCTATGACCTGTGAATACACTCACACCAGGCTTTGGAATGATGTCAGAATTTTATCTGAGTAGCAACAACAATAAAATAGGAGCTTATGTATATTCAGACGGCATACCTATTGCCATGGGGAATGTTTTCCTTTCCCAGTAATATACTCGAGAGTATACAAAACTACACAAAATGGACTTATTCACGATCACCACACATCGTATGAAGACCATCCATTAATATCAAATATATGAACTATAATGTTGAAAGATATTTAATCCTTCAAAAACTAGGCCATTCCTTAAATGACGAAACCCAACTCCCATTGTGCATTGGTAATAAAACACACATCTGTCAACCTACATGAGAATACATAGGAAATTGTCAGTGCCCAGCTTCCACCCCGCACAAAAATGTTTGTGCAAAAGTAGCACAGCTGCAGACATGTTTCGACCTGCTGGTCTCTTTCAACAGCACCAAATTACAGCTATAAATTGAGGTAGATCCAAGTAGAACAAATCATCAGTTCTACCAGGTTAATTGGAAATACGTAATTTACTGAGTAATTCAGAAGCAGCCTGTCTCCTATTGTCTTGTGAAGAAAATCTCTTGAGGTCTTCCGTGTTCTTAATTTATGCCCAACTCCTTTGCAAAACTAAAATTTAGATTCCCTCCAAGTTTCATGAGCTGGAAGCTTCCCGTCCAATGGCCGTTTCTGACTTCCCCCACTGGCCTCCTAAACTCTTAAGAATTATTCGCAAATGTCAACATTCACCAAGTTTCTGACATTTACAGCAACATTTATAAATTTTCGCACTTGACACTTGTGGCAAATTAATTCTGTCAATGAATATCATTCACACACACATATAAATAGAATCCTCTCAGATGCTCTATATCATTTTCCGAAATGCAATGCAATGAAACAAATCCATCTACTTTGACTGTCAAGTGGGGAAATTTCTTCATAGTCTCTCCCCTGCCTACCAGGTAATACTATATATATATATATACACACACACACACACACACACACAAAACAGCAAAAATTAATCAAGATGTAGGTAACTTTAATGTCAAACAGCACACCTTTATTGTTAACATTTTGCTCCTTTATTTTATTTTTAAAATTAAAGTCTTTTTGTAAAACTTTAATAAAAACTAATTTAAAAAATTACTCCCTGGAAGCCGCCACCACAGCAAAATTTGACCCCGGCTTCACCTCATGGGCAGACCAGCCCTGCACAAGCTCACTTATAGGTGTTGTCCCTGAACATCAAATATGGGAACCTGCTTTCCATTCTTTATTGATATTTAAAATTATTAGTCCATGCGTAGCTACTCGCGCATTGTTAGCTGTTTTGCCACATGAACGGCATGAACATTTTTGGATACAATGTGAGGTTTCGTGCTTAAATAATAAGCAAATCCTGGAATTTCTTGGATGTGGTCAGTGTCAACAAGCTATTTCGGTCCAACATGAAAAACAATTTTCACCCACAGGAATTCACTTCTTGCAATTTAGCCAATGCTAATGGGCAGCTGTAGCATTTGGTCATTTGCATATATATAAATACACACACACACATACTGTAATGGACCCTGGCATACACACACACACACACACACACACACACAATTTTAACCTCAATTATTCCAGTAAACCTCTTCCTAAGAAGGAGACAAATAGCCCATGTATTGGCTCCTAAGCATTAATTCACAGAGCATTTGCTACTGGTCTGTAGAGAGTTTTTCGATTACTGCTGTTCCTTCCTATTTCCTGCAACTAAATGGCTTCATAATGCAGAAAAAAGCATATTAGATGCTTTCTTTACATTTTCCTTTTTTTCTCTGTCTCTCCACGCAAGCAATTTCTACCATTGTTTTGGGGATATTGTAAAGCCACAGAAGGGTGTTAGTTAAGCTATCATGAATAAAAAAGGTAGGTGGTCTACAAAAAAAAAACCCCACGTCCATGGTAAATTGCCCCTGCTATGAAAACATTCCAGAGATCTTTTAAAAATATATTTATAATGGGAACAATCAACACAGTGGGTTTCTTTTGAATTCTATCAGGGTAGAGGATTTGAAAAGTGGTTTTAGGGTAGCTTTTGAGAGTGCAAATGAAGGGTTTGAAAGCTTCCATCTGTTGCTACTCATGGGTGTGTAGGCGGATATATTCCCACTCAGTTTGTCTCTGGAGAGTTCTTCCCCCTTGATTTGGTTAGTGGAGGTGCAAAAAACTACAGCAAACTGTCTCCCTAGCTGAAGAAGAAGAAGAAGTGTTTGGATTTGATATCCCGCCTTTCACTCCCTTTAAGGAGTCTCAAAGCGGCTAACATTCTCCTTTCCCTTCCTCCCCCACAACAAACACTCTGTGAGGTGAGTGAGGCTGAGAGACTTCAGAAAAAGTGTGACTAGCCCAAGGTCACCCAGCAGCTGCAAGTGGAGGAGCGGAGACGTGAACCGGGTTCCCCAGATTAGGAGACTACTGCTCTTAACCACTTCACCACACTGGCTCTCCCAGTGCTTTGGGGCTCGACCCTGCTTCCGGTGCAGGTCAAATAAATGCGTTCCCGCCTCCCTCTTTCTCTTTGATTCAGGTGGATGGCTAAAATAGGGAATATTTTACCCTTTAATCAAGATGCGTATGTATTGTAAAATTTGCTGCCCGTTTAGATCGCAACTTTGCTGCCTGAAGCAGCATTTTTATATATTATATATTATATATATTTTATATATTATATATATTTATATATTATGTATATATATTTCATATATACATTTCATATGTATATATGTTTCATATAATAAACCAAAATGTCTTCATTTCTTTCTGTGAGAGCTTCTTGTGGGCATAAGGCTAAGGGTTAGCACACATCCCTAAAAAGCACACACCATAACTCCAGCAAAATATCCTAAACATCTCAGCAGTGTACCGTCATACCTCAGGTTACAGACGCTTCAGGTTGCGTTTTTTCAGGTTGTGGACCTCTGAATCGGACCTACCGGACCTACCGGAATGGGTTCCTTCTGGGTTTTCGTGGCTGCGCATGTGCAGAAGCGCCAAATCGCAACCTGCACGTGCGCAGACGCAAAGCGTGTTCTCATTAAATGAGAGCACGTGTTGCGGATGGGGCCGAACAAAGCACCCCACGGTTAGCAGGCAGGATAGATTCAAGGGGCTGGGATTGGATTGGTGGTTGGTGTTACTGGGGTAAATTTGATGTTGCCAATTTAGGGGTGGGAACAAAGGTTATTTAAACAAGGTTCATAGCATGTTCCTTTCTCTTTCGCTGTGGGCACCGGATCACCTGCCCGCCCTCCCTTGATTAGGCTTGTGCTTTGACCTTGCTATGCCTGTCATGGGGTCGTCCGCATTGGTGCGGGGGCCTGGTAGGAATTTTTTCTTTTGGCTGATTAGTGTGTGCCATCTGGTTTTTGCCTACTGCATAGCAAATCGTCACAACTTGTAAGGTTGGCGGTTAGGCATTGGTTAAATTGGTTGGTGGAGGGGTATGGATTGGCTGTGCCTGCCCCTCCAATGCTGCTGCTGCACGGGAATTCCGTTAAAGGAATTCAGGGGCTCACCATCCTCTCGTCCAAACCCCTGGAATTGGGTGTGGGCCGCGTAAGCTCCTGGGAGCATGTGGGGAGAAGCTGAGGGTCTGTGTCGCAGCTCCAGTTATCCCTGATCTTGTTCCTCCACACTGGCTCTCGCTGGAATCCGGGAGTCAGTGCTGTCCCCCAAGGCGGGGGGGGGGGGACAGCTAGTCATAACCAATACCTAAGCAACCACTCACAATTTGTATGTTAATAAAGTTGTGGCCAAAATTATGCCAAAAATCTTAAACAAAAAATTATGTGTGATGTGTGAGTTATTGGGGTAGGGGTGTTTTGGGGACCTCAGCACGCAACGCTGCGGGTTGCGGACGCTGCAGGTTGCGGATTGCAAATGTGCATCCCACATGGATCATGTTCACAACCCAAGCATCCACTGTATTTATGAACATTCATGAGCGCTAGCTACACACATGTGAGTCCATGTACACTCTTGAAACACTACCTATCTTCTACCTGTCAGTCTATCTTAACTTGGCCATTACATACCCTCCAACATTTCTCCATTGTAAAGAGAGACGTCTTATTCAATAATAATAATAATAATAATAATAATAATAATAATAATAATTTTATTATTTAAACCCTGCCCATTTGACTGGGTTGCCCCAGCCACTCTGGGCTGCTTCCAAGACATATAAAAACATAATAAAACATTAAACATAAAAAAAAAAACACTTCCCTATACAGGGCTGCTTTAGATGTCTTCTAAAGGTTGTATACTTATTTATCTCTTTGGCTTAGGGGTCGCATAACTCCATACCCTCCATTTATCTCATGAAAATAGGGATGTCCTAAGGAAAAATGGGACATTCCGGGATCAAATTAGAAACCACAATGGCTTCTGTAAATCTAGGACTGTCCCTGGAAAATAGGGATACTTGGAGGGTCTGCCATTAAGCTCATGTGGTGACCTTGGTTATTGTGAGGATAAAATGGGGAGGGCGAGACCATCTTAACCTCCTTGGAGAAAAGCTAGGGGATAAATTGTGTGTTTGTGTGCATTGTGTGTGCGCACGCACGTGTTTGTATAAAACATATAAATGCATCTACCAGTATAACAAATAAATGCCTTCTGATTCTTGAAATCTGAGTTAGGGTAGGCCTAATCAACACTTTGCTCTGTGTGTGCAAACATACAGTTCAGTGTTAGACAATTGCTTGCTGCCTCTTTGTCACATTGTTTTCATTTTAGCTGCTTTGCCCAGTCTCTTTAGGTTGAATTTCCCCTCTGAACTCCCAGTCCCGTGGGGAAAGAATGTGCAGCAAACATACACTTTAAAGCAGTTATCAGAGAAGTGCTGATTGAGAAAGCAGACAAGCTGCTGAGTTGCAGGACGTAGGGCTGGCAAAGAAAGCAAAAAATAAATCCCTACCTTTGCAAGATCAAAGTTCAGCTCTCCCCGTCAGCCTCATTTTCTTAATTTCCTGCCCTCTCATTTTTAATGGTCTATACAATATTTAAATGAAAAGAAAAGCTGCAGCATATTGGATTTCTTGAGCCCAGCACTCGCCTCGTTTAAGTGTTGCAACATAATCACATCGGTTGTAATTTGACTGCTTTTGTATTCCGTGTTCTATCCCAGTGAGGATTCTGTCCTGTATTGCACAAAAATGCTATTTAAGGTGGGCATGCCTATCACCACCACCCATTTCTGGACCCCTTCACAGACCCTCCAAGTGTCCCTATTTTCAATGGATGTCCCTGATTTAGGGAAGCCATCCCACTTTCTGATTTGATCCCAGAATGTCCCGCTTTTCCTTATTTTCATTGGAGAAATGTTGGAAGGTATGGAGTTATTCGACTCCCGAGCTCTCTGAAGGCAATCCTGTATAGGGAAGGTGTTTTGTTTAATGTTGCATTATGTTTTTTTATATATGTTGGAAGCTGCCCAGAGGAACTGGGGCAACCCAGTAAGATGTGTGGGGTATAAAGGATAAAATTATCATTATGGAATAAGATGTCCCTATTTTCATCGGAGAAATGTTGGAGGGTATGCCACCATCACTACTTAAGTATCAGGAAAGAGAAGAGTGTGTTTGAGGTCTGTGTTTAGGAGATGGAAAAGAGTAGCAGAGAAGTATAGTGGTACCTCAGGTTACATACACTTCAGGTTACATACGCTTCAGGTTACATACTCCGCTAACCCAGAAATAGTACCTCAGGATAACAACTTTGCTTCAGGATGAGAACAGAAATTGTGCAGCGGCAGCACAGCAGCAGCAGGAGGCCCCATTAGCTAAAGTGGTGCTTCAGGTTAAGAACAGTTTCAGGTTAAATACGGACCTCCGGAACGAATTAAGTACTTAACCTGAGGTATCACTGTATGCTTCTGTCCTATTTACAGGGCCTTCACAACATAGGAAGGAGCCACTGCAATCAACACATCAGAAGCTCCAAGCCACACAAATGTAATCCCTGACTGCCATTCTTTGATATTCAAACATTGCCCATTTCATAAACTGTACCATGGGCTCCCGCTAGGTGGCCTTCAAGGCATGGGAAGGAGGCACACTGCGGTGGCTCCCAAGCCCATAGTTTCTTTACACATGTGTTTGGTTTTTTCCTGAAGGCCTCTTTTATTTCTGGCCAACAGACTGTGTGGTTTTGGGGGTGGGGTGGGGGTTGTATGCCAATGGCAAAGTAGCAAAAGATGCTCTTATTGTTGCATCTGTGCAATGTAGTCTTGAGTGCACTCAAGAGTTGGGATGTAAGATGGCAGCCATTTCCATTTGGACCCATGTAGCACTGTTTCCCTTCCTCTGCAGTTCAGCCTTTGACAAAACCTATGCTATTCATCTTGCTGCCTGCTGTCGTAGATTTTTACTTAATTAATTATGTTATCATTGTGTTATTTCACACCACTCAGTTCAGTGGAAAGTGGCGGCCTATAAACCTAACAGTGAACAGACAAGGGAAACATTTCATCCATCCACTTTCCCCTCTCCCTCAACAAACCAGTTTACAAACCCATATCTCATATGATGAGATGGGATCAGTAGTGTAAACCTATGCATGTCTACTCAGAAGTAAGTTATTGAGTTTCATGGGGTTTCCTCCCAGGTCATTGGGCATAGGATTGCAGGTCCAATGGCCTTTTGATTCTTCTAACACTCTGGTTCTGTGTATGAATGTGCTGGTAGCAAACATGCTTATCTGATAAAAGAACAATAATTTGTTGGTGTTGCATGGATTAATTAATTAGTCTAATGTTCCCCCCAACCCACATATATCAAGATCTACTAACTCACTCCACCAGATGCCTGCCTAATAGATTTTGGAGGTCTGCCATGTGAGCTCTGATTCCAACATATTTTTATAGTAGCAAACCTCGGTGACTTAGTCATACACATACACAGTTTTGATTTTTGTTTTGTTTTGTTTTTTAGCAGCAGGGAGAAGGAAGAGTTGGCTTCCTTTGGGTTTGGGATATGTGGGTTTTTGTTTCGTTTTTACCTTTTCTTTACTTATGCAAACCTGGGGTAGATTTTTTCTCTCAATCTGCTGCCATTTTGGCTACATAAGCATTGCCATTCACTCCATGATTTGGAAATACAAGGAATGAGGTGTATCAGGGGCTGCTTATTGCGTAGCGGTAAATTAATCAAGCAGAGTCTTCTTCATAAACTTAATAAAACTTTACTGAACAAAATATACTTGTTCACAAACAGCTTAGTCAAAGAGCATACAAAGAGAGCTCATAGCAGCTATCTGACTCTTCACAGAGGCATACAGTGGTACCTCAGGTTAAGTACTTAATTCATTCTGGAGGTCCGTACTTAACCTGAAACTGTTCTTAACCTGAAGCACCACTTTAGCTAATGGGGCCTCCTGCTGCTGCCACGCCACCGGAACACGATTTCTGTTCTCATGCTGAAGCAAAGTTCTTAACCTGAAGCACTATTTATTGGTTAGCGGAGTCTGTAACCTGAAGCGTATGTAACCTGAAGTGTATGTAACCTGAGGTATCACTGTAGTCTTAGTTACTGATTTACTAGAGTCCTGGAGCCACTCTGTCTGCAACAACACAACACACACACTGGATGAGACACACAGTCACTAACTCAGGCCCATAGAGAGGCTGGCTACTTTTTATAGGGAGAATAAGTCATCACCCAAGATGAGTCACAAGTCACAGTGACTTAGCAGTTTGCTGTTAACAGTTAACAGTTAGTAGACTTAGGCTTGAATGGTTGTGTAGACCATGTAGGCCTTACTGCTTCTTCTGCTCTTAAGAACCTTTGTCCCGTGACACTGTTGACATGTCCTGTTAGAGGCCTTTATTGCCACAGGGCTATCTTCCCTTGAAGAAAGTAGGTTTGTAAGAAGCACTCTATCATAACCCATATAATATGTTGCAATCAGTTAAGTTTATTTGTGTGGTGTTCACAAAAGTTTCTTCAATTTGCAAATGTGTCCATGGGTGAAATCTGATTTATTTTATGTACTCTTGTTTTGTATTGTAATTGTAGTATCATATTTAAAAAAATAAATGGAAGAATGCAATGCAATATTGCACAATTTGAATTTTTTGCTCTAGATATGGCAGCTTCTTCCATCCCCTTGCTTGTGTAGACTGAATATGGCCCATATCCAGTTTTGCCTAGATCTACATATTGCTTAAAAATGGCTGCTAGTGCAGCCAAGCTTTTAATTGTAATTAATATTTAATAGTCTTTTAATACTTAATTAGTAAAAAGTGTGCACTGTGCTCTGAAAATCCACCTTGATATACCATTGCTATGATTATGAGTCTCTTCTTGTTGGTTTAGGCAGCATAACTTCCCTCCCCTTTGATTAAAAGTCAGTTCAAGGAGACTGGTGTCAGGAAAGCATAGATTGAAAGTCAAGGTTAATGCAATATTGTTAAAAGCTTTCAAACATATCAGTAAATAAAGGGATTTTCACCTTATTAATTGATTCCTTTTGCCTCAATTCAAACTGGGGCAGCAAAGCACATGGATTAGTTGTCTTAAAAAAACCAAACCAACACAATTAGTCACATCATAAAAAATGATAAGGTTTACTCAGCAATTTTAATTTATAGTTGCAATATCCTATTCCGGACATGTCTGACTTCAATTGAAAAGTATCCCCTAACCTTTTGATCTCTTCCATTCTTGTCTTCCTTCCATCCTGATTCATTTTCCTTCCATCTCAGACAATTGGTTCATGGTGAATCTAGCAGATACAAAGATATTGCCGCTGAATTTTTCCTGAGTGGTTCCCAGGAAACATAGTCTCCGGAAATCTCTAAGATAGTGGAATAGAGTAAACAAAACTATGATTTCAGAGTGGCTTAGAAATCTGTACAAGCAATTCAGTTGATACAACACCTCTGCTATCTAGATCTATATCAAGGAAAATGAGATAAGAAGAATCATTTTGAAGGCTTCAGATAGGCAGATGGAAAATGCCTAAAACCACACAATATTTCAGTTTATGAGGTAATCCAGTTTAGGTTTGCTTTACAACTGAAAGGCTATGGGTATTTAAATATGCATGCTCAAAGCATACCTCCTCAGGTACAGAATTCCATTCACCATCTCACATTCCACAGTTTGTATGGTATAATGGCAGAGTGTTCGACTTTGGACTCAGGTGGATCTGAATTCAAATCCTCATTCAGAAACAAGCTATCTTGGACACATTATTGTCGCCTAGTGTAACCTGTGTCACAGCGATGGAATCCAATAATCTTCTGCATTCTCCCTTGAGAAGTTTGATAATTTATTTCATGAATGCCACCTCTGTCTTCTATAAAGATGCAACCATAAGTATTCCTGGAGGGAACTGATAACCCAGACTTATTTCAGTCTGGGTTCAGAAGCCCCTTGGGACTGAATCGGTCTTGGTCACCCTGCAGTTTACATAAAAATATTATTTTTGTATACCACAACTGCTGCTCGAATTTTACTAGCTAAGAACTGGAAAACACAAGAAATACCAACAGTACTTCTTGGCAGATGAAGATGCTGGACTTTTCGGAGCTAACTGACCTGACTGGAAGAGTCCGCAACCAGAAGGAGGAGGATTACCAGGAAGAATGGACAAAATTTAAAGACTATTTAGTTAAATATGTCAAATTAACTTAATTGGAAAGCAGCAGGCAGGCTTAGGATTTAAATACGTAATGTGATGAACCAACATGTTTAAAGCTGAATTGTAAAGAAAGAAAGATGTTAAGTGATTAAGTTAATTTTTTAAGAATTTAGGTTTTGGAAAACCGTTAAAATGATATACACTGAAATTCAACCAGGGGGATACGAGGAAGTCACTTAACAATGTTATGAAGTTTGGTTTAATTGCGGTTGAGATGTTTGTTTGTTTGTTTCTTAAAAAAAATTCTGGAAAATTAATTGAAAAAAAATAGAAAAAAAATAACAGTCCTCTCTCCCACATTTTCACAGGCCATAGATTGCTTAATAGTGATAGGCTTGAATAAAGAGGAATGTTTTCACCTCATTCCTAAAGACATAGAATCATAGAATAGAATCATAGAGTTGGAAGAGACCACAAGGGCCATTGAGTCCAACCCCCTGCCAAGCAGGAAACACCATCAGAGCACTCCTGACATATGGCTGTCAAGCCTCTGCTTAAAGACCTCCAAAGAAGGAGACTCCACCACACTCCTTGGCAGCAAATTCCACTGTCGAACAGCTCTTACTGTCAGGAAGTTCTTCCTAATGTTTAGGTGGATTGAAAAGCCCAAGTTCACCCAGTGAGTTTTATTCCCAAGAGAGGCTTTCAACGCTGATCTCTCAGTTCCTAGTTAAGCATGTTAAAGCATATACTACAGCGAATTCCCCACCACCCCCAATATTCAGATATAGGATCTGAATCTCTCTCTGTATAGCAGTCCAGCAACAGATGTATTATCTAGGTCTGCTGTTGTACATCACAAGAAATGTGTTGGAGTTTCTGCATTGGTAAAACAGATCCAGATGGCTCAACCAAATGACAGATGTCATTCCTGAATTCCTTCCACTTGTCATACACTACTTAAACGACAAGCAAGATGGCTTTTGACATTTGAGTGATAAGTACAAGATTCCATTATTAGATCTGATTTCTATTCTACATTTGCAATATGTTCATTTCCTATCAATTTACCAATAATATGTGAGTAAGCAGATTAAAGACTACAAAGGCACAAAATAATTAAATATTGGCATGGATAAGCTGCAAAGTTTGATTTATGTGTTGAGCGGACACAAAAAAATGGGAAGAAAGCTGTTTCAGAGGGGAAACAATATGTTTACATCATGCACACTAAGATGATATTATAGTATCTGACATTAATGCTGTATCCACAAAATCACAATTGGACATTCTGCTTCTTTGCCTTTTCTTGTTTATGCTTAATGAAACAGTTAATGAACCCATTATTAAAATTCAGAGATGCGTGCACACACAAAGTGCCAAACTAAAGAAAATAAGCCTGTTTTGTAGTGGATAGTTCACATGCAGAAATGTGTGAAACCTCCCTGAGAAATTCCATAGCCTATTAAACTTTTTTTTGTCACAATTTATCAGATGTTCAGATGTTCAGCCAAAGATCCAAATTTATTTCATGCATGATCTGGTGACTGCCTAGGGATGCACAGATCCACCACCCCACCCATAGAAACATTATTTTGCCCTCTCACCAAATTCATCAAGCATTGCTTCTGAATACGTACCTCAAATTAACTTCGGATGTAGCTTTAGGAGACATTTTGGTGATGACTCTAAGCCCACCGTGAGACATACTGCAGGCAACTGAAAGTACGTAAGAGTCAGGTTAATTGAAGACATCTGTGTGGATAAATTCTCATATGGAAAATTCTCATATGGTTTGTTCCCAAAAGGATTACAAAATGCACCTTGAATTTTTGCTTTAAGTGAATTTTCACTCAACCAAAAACCCTATAATATAAACTTCAGATCTCTCTCACACACAAATCCAAATACTGTACTGTATTCCCTTACAGATATTCCCAACTCTGGAAACAATAATTCTGGGACTAATTATTATCTGTTGACCCGAAGCCATCACAGCCTTGTGTAGCTTACACTTACTTTATTTTGTTTTGTAAGTGTGGGCTGAAACCCCATTTTTAAAAATAAATAAATAGAATCTGTTAAATGGCAAGTGTATTGATTGCTTCAGTGACAGCTTTCCATGTACAAAATTTACAACTCACATCCCCTTTGTCTTCATAATTAGGTTCAGTTGCAGTGTATTGATTTGCTTGACGACATCATGCGGTTTGATGGCACCTGAACATAAATTTCCCATTTCTGCTCCCCAAAACTCTTGTCCACAACACTGCTTTGGTCCTACTAGCATCATCAACCTCTGCATTTAACGGAGGGGGGAGAAGCCAATTATTTTTATCCTTATTCTACTTACTTTAAAAAGATAGGTATTTGAAATTAATGAGTAAGAAATCCTTTAATCCCCTAAGTGATTAATGTCAGAGATTGAAAGGCCTTACCTGAGTAACAGCCTTTCCTTAGGATTCCCAGCAGTGTTACAAGACTCAACTTTCCAAGGGACAAGAAGGCAACTAGTTTCAAGCCATACTAGAACAGAGCCCTACTTTGACAAAGAAAAAAGAAAAGAACAGGAGTGATTAGAACAGGCAAAATTAGTAAAGATAGATGCAAAGGTAAGATTCTATTTAAATATACTTAATTAATTGCTTAATTCCCCTCCTCTTTGTCCCAATCATAATATCAATGCAAAAAAATAAATAAACCAGTGATTCCTCCCACTTCCCATCTCAGAGAGCAATTCTGAAGGAAAATTAACCAGTATGTGCAAGTTCAGATTCAGCAGAACTCTGACTGGATTAGGAGGTTCCTGACTCAACTGGCCTATGAAGAATTAACAGCCACATCCTGAGCTCAGCCTAATATACATCAGGATATCTCTCCCCATGCCAGCTCAGCCAGGACCCAGCTGCATGCATCAAGCCCGGTGAATTTTAACCTAGCCAAAGCCCTGAAAGCCCTCAAGGACGTGGGTGGCGCTGTGGTCTAAACCACTGAGCCTAGGGCTTGCCAATTGGAAGGTGGGTGGTTCAAATCCCCATGACGGGGTGAGCTCCTGTTGTTTGGTCCCAGCTCCTGCCAACCTAGCAGTTCGAAAACACGTCAAAGTGCAAGTAGATAAATAAGTACTACTCTGGTGGGAAGGTAAACAGCATTTCCGTGCGCTGCTCTGGTTTCACCAGAAGCGCCTTAGTCATGCTAAGGGAAGTAATAGTGCCACTGTATTCTGCTCTGGTCAGACCTCACCTGAAGTACTGTGTCCAGTTCTGGGCACCACAGTTCAAGAAGGACACTGACAAACTGGAACGTGTCCAGAGGAGGGCAACCAAAATGGTCAAAGGCCTGGAAACGATGCCTTATGAGGAACGGCTAAGGGACCTGGGCATGTTTAGCCTGGAGAAGAGGAGGTTAAGGGGTGATATGATAGCCATGTTCAAATATATAAAAGGATGTCACATAGAGGAGGGAGAAAGGTTGTTTTCTGCTGCTCCAGAGAAGCGGACATGGAGCAATGGATCCAAACTACAAGAAAGAAGATTCCACCTAAACATTAGGAAGAACTTCCTGACAGTAAGAGCTGTTCGACAGTGGAATTTGCTGCCAAGGAGTGTGGTGGAGTCTCCTTCTTTGGAGGTCTTTAAGCAGAGGCTTGACAACCATATGTCAGGAGTGCTCTGGTGGTGTTTCCTGCTTGGCAGGGGGTTGGACTCAATGACCCTAGTGGTCTCTTCCAACTCTATGATTCTATGATTCTATGCTGGCCACATGACCCAGAAAAACTGTCTGCAGACAAACGTCAGCTCCCTCGGCCAGTAAAGCGAGATGAGTGCCACAACCCCAGAGTCATTCACGACTGAACTGTCAGGGGTCCTTTACCTTTTTAAAGCCCTGAAAGGGGACATTCTGAAGGCATGGGGGCACTACCAGAGAGGTAGGACTGAAGCTGGCTCCTAAGTCTTTTCTGGTCATGTAACCTAGCAACCAGACATAAATGAACCCAGACACAATTTTAAAGGTTTATTTCCCTCTACCAGGCTTAGGCTGGCTCAGCTAGCAGTTAGCCCCAATGCTGAATGGAGTTTGGATCTGGTGTAATTTTATTCCTGTTTATTTTACACCATCTTACTTTATGCCTAGGGGTGCGGGTGGCGCTGTGGGTTAAACCCACAGTAAAACAGAGCCTAGGGCTTGCCGATCAGAAGGTCGGCGATTCAAATCTCTGCGGCGGAGTGAGCTCCCGTTGCTCGGTCCCTGCTCCTGCCAACCTAGCAGTTCAAAAGCACGTCAAAGTGCAAGTAGATAAATAGGGACCGCTCCAGCGGGAAGGTAAACGGTGTTTCCGTGCACTGCTCTGGTTTGCCAGAAGTGGCTTAGTCATGCTGGCCACATGACCCAGAAGCTGTACGCTGGCTCCCTCGGCCAATAAAGCGAGATGAGCGCCACAACCCCAGAGTCGGTCATGACTGGACCTAATGGTCAGGGGTCCCTTTACCCAGCTTCTTGTGTATAGGATTGCTCCCTTGGTCTCTATATCAACCCCCCTCTCGAGCTTATATCTCTGGCTACTATCACCGTTCAAGAATTCAAGTTTGCTTAGCTAGTTTGAGTTCATGTTTTTCCAGCACAGGCTCCAAGATCATGGATAGTCCTCAAAACATTTCCTTCAAAAGCATAATTCACACTGTTCACAGAGGGTTACAAAATGACATTTTTTTCTGGTACTTCTTCTGGTTCTTTGCTAAACGGCTACATAGGAAACATCTGGGATCAATGACATAGTCTTGCCTATTAACTTCAATGGGTGTACATTGAAATGGAAGCTAACACTGGCTACAATCCTCTGCCTTACAACCTGGTTATGGCAGCGGTATATTCTAGTTTAAGCTTTGCTGTTCTGCCATTCCAAGACAGCACAGAGATCTCATTCAATAACTGGAAGGAGGAAAGAGAAGAACAGCTTGAGAACACTGTCCAAATTACACAATTTTTATTATCGCAGCCACAGCGAAAATTGCACGTATCAGGAAATCAAGAGGGATTGTCTTGTGGCACAAACAATATTAACAAATTGACAGAACCGTGTAAATATGGCTTGGGCTGGAACGAAATCAAAACAGTATGCTGCAGCATGCATCCCAAGTCCCCTTTTGGCAAGGCAGAAAGGCTCCGCTTGCACTGTGAAATCCTCACCCTGCTCCAAGAAACTTGAGTCATGGGTGTTAAAGATCTAATTATGAGTCAGATGTATCAAATAAATAATGCACATACAAAGCAGCTGCAAAGCAGTTTGCAATTTAAGAAAATCAACATCATCATCATCATCATCATCATCATCATCATCATCATCCACTATTAGAAATTTATCTATGTACAAGGAAATTGCCCTCATGTTGACATGTTGTGGAAGCCACGAGCTGCTGTGATACCAAGGAAGCAAAAATAACTTTTGTGAAAAAAGTAGATCCATTTCAAATTTTATTTATAAACTAGTCCCCCCCCCACCAAGGAGGCATGAACCTTTCCCACCCAAGTCACTCCTATCACACAATGCCAAATTTTTCTGTTTGTGTATGGGATGAAACTACTTGTTTTTCACCCCTCCCCAAAGAGGAGTTTTCTATGTGTACTTGAACGTGCATAGTAGGTTCAGTGAGGCTGCTAACTCAACAGTGTTTTAAAGTTTAGGCATTTCCAGAGTACAGCACGAGAAAAGTGCAACTCCCACTCTCAAATTGTGCCACGCGCATTCCTCTTACAGAGAAGACTCAAGTGGTTACTCCAAGGGAAGGAGTTCCTTAGAGACATATGAGGCTGGCTAGACAAATAAGAAAGAGTGGTGTCAACCTTCTGAAGCCAGCTCTTCCTGCCCCCAGCTCTTCTTTCTTCCTGCAGCATTCTCCCCTCACTATGTGGGGTTTGCTAGTTGACTCATTGGAAGTAATCCCTGGTTGGCCTTTGGAATTCTTCTTTTTCATCTGCTTCGCACTGCTGGGTGATTGTAATTGGTTTAGAAGAGTGGTATATGTGGGTATTTGTTATTTGGCCATTTGATGAGGGAATTTTAAGAAATTGGTTGTTGAACACCTGAGGCACTATTGAGTTAAAGGTGAGGAATGTTCTTTAGTCACCTCTCATTGCCATTGGCTTAGGGTACGCTTGGGGGTGTCCTTTAGACTATGCTATCCAGTGCTTTTTTCTTAAAAAAATATATTTAGGGGTACTCCATTTTGACTCAAGAAATTCACCATTTTATAGTTCAAATCGAGGGAAATAAATACAGTATATGGACAAAGATTCACAAAATGTTTTAAAAAGTACTGATGCTATCCAATGTTCACCCAGTGTCAGGATGCTGTTAGCTGCTCCCACTTGGTTGCCCAGGAAAGTATAAAGACAAGGAAAAGTTTCTTACCGTCCATTTTTATTTCAGTCTTTACAGAGAGTGGCTATAGAACCCAGCCTCTGTGGGGATAATTAGAGAGGCAGGAGAGGATATAATATTTAATCATATCCTTCGTAACTTGCGCTAGCAAGTTCCATATTCTAGCAGAGTTCCAAGCATGCCCCCTTTTAAATTACACAGC
This sequence comes from Podarcis tiliguerta, assembly GCF_965153285.1. Classification (NCBI taxonomy): domain Eukaryota; kingdom Metazoa; phylum Chordata; class Lepidosauria; order Squamata; family Lacertidae; genus Podarcis; species Podarcis tiliguerta. Next base: position 87,322,060 of record NC_139537.1, read on the forward strand.
GATCAGCTTGTTGCTGACTCATCTGAGTCTTACTATTAAAGATTCCTTCCTGGTAAAATCCCTTCTAATCCCTCTTAAAAAGAATAAACAGAAGAATATGATTAACGTTAATATAAAAGTAGTTTACTCACAGATTCATTCGGGTTCACAGGCATATCCCTGAAGGCAGGCTTAGCTTACATAACAACTAGAACTATTCCATAAATAAGTTAGTCTCAAGTGACTGCAACTAAGCAGTCACTTCTCCAAACACACAGCAACATACAAAATGGAAAACACACACTGATCAGAGCATGGAGGCCGTGTGCTCCTCCATGCTGGTGCAACAGACCACACCCTCTTCAAGTCACATATAGTGGAAGTCTGCCCCAGCTCAGGAGGAAACAGGAAGTCTTCTCCTGAGTGGTACAAAACATCCCCTAATATGTCCACTGTAGGAATGTTGTACTTGACTGCAGTTTTACATACCACAGCCTCTTGGATAATGGTATTGTCCCGAGTGAATCTCCACCCCTGTCTCTCCCACTTCCTCATTCGCCATTCTCATCATCTCCTCTATGGGTGCTGCTGCATGCCCTCTGTCTTTGAGCTCTTTGCTCTCCTACTTTTAAGGCTCTCCGGGTTCTGGGAGATGGAGGGTCTGGAATGCTTTCTAATCACAACGTATCAGCTGGGTGTTGTTCTGGCTCTCCCATGATTTTCCAGGTTTTCCTTCATCTGCCTCTGAGCTGCTACCTCCCTCAAACCACAAATCTCCCTCAAGACCATAAATCTAAATGGTCCTCCTCACTGGAAGGGTCAGGATGGGGAGGCGGTCTCCACCATTCCTCCTCTGGCCACTCCCTAATACCGAGGGGCAATGCTAGGTTCATATACACAAGGTTCACGTAGCAAGGAGACAGAATTTTTCCCCAAACCTTGATCCCATGGCCACAGGTTGCAACTGTAAACATGCTCAGGAGATGGGAGGGATTATGTATTTCCTTATTACATATACTCACCTGACCAGACTTCCATGATTTGATTAAATCTGGTTTATTGGTTTTCCAGATATTCTGATTTTGCTACATTTAATAAATATAACCATAATTTAGCACTTAATTTTTGCATCTCAGGTCCTTTTTGTGTGTGTGCTGGCAATGGTGCATCAGAGGAAGCTGAGGCTGCATCTAAACAGTGGGAGTATTACTTTTCAAACTGTTTAAGGACATTTGTTTGCAGGAAAGGCATAAATACTTCCAATATCCTCTTGGAAAAACAAGTGACAAGGCAATTAAAATAAATTTCAATATTTCTTCAAGGAACTCTAGGTAGAAGATACTGAGAGCCTACACTGCCTTATTAACTGACATTTGAATTTGTGTCTACTGTTATTGGATTTGTGATGCATATCACTATCATCAGCCATGCAAACAGTCAGTGCTGTTGCAAGGATTCCATATATAATATGGACATTTTATGAAGTGTATCTATTTGTTAAGGTACAGAATAAGTAGTGCATATGGTGTAGCCTGCAGTAGAACTAACGGATTGTTTCCATGCTATTCACTGAATTGAATGGACTATTACTGCAATATGATAATGTAAGGGAACATAGTTGATGCCATGAGAATGTTGAGATATTTCTGAAGAGTAGCTGATGGGTCTTGAATAGCAGAATGCATATTTCAACTCCAAATATATTTATAGTAAACATTTAGTTAAAAGAATTAAATAGCTGTTTCAAGTAGAAAATATTAAAATGCATCTCCTGTTAAAAACCATAAAAGGAAACTGAAACATTTACAAAACATTGCCCTTATCGTTTGCAATATTTAAATACGGTTCACTTGAAATTAATAAGCATCTATGTGATTCTGTTTTAATTATAATTAAGAAGCTTAATTTGGTTATTTGTAAAATAGCAGCACATGCACAAATGAGCTTTGTCGGGCCTGGCACTTTCAGAAAAATGAATTAGTGTATTGGGCTCATTCAAAAATGAGAATTAATAAAATATTGAGGTTGGTGTTTTGTTTGTTTTGTTTTGCTACAATCCACTAAGTATTTACTCTAGAACAGGATTATTATTACTATTACAATCTGAACTACATTTTTGCCTGGCACCTAGAGGTGTATAATGAAGGCGCCAGGCAAACCTCCCTGGGGAGAGCATTCCACAAACAGGGAGCCACTTCAGAAATGCCCATTCTTGTGTTGTCACCCTCTGGACCTCTCATGGAGGAGGCGCATGAAGAATAGCCTCAGATGGTGATCTCCTTTGCCATATCTTCCTCACCTGGAAAAAAAGAGGAGAGTTTGTTTAGCTGGGCAAAGAAAGCGACAATGTCAACAAAAATAAAAGAGTGTTTCTCTATGCGACAACAGAGTGCTAATAGCGAAATATTGGAAAAGCGAGTTAACACCAACAAAAGATGAGTGGCAATTAAAGTTGTGCAAGGAACCCGAACTAGTCAAAATGACTGACCTAATAAGAAACCCCTCAGGAGATAAGGTAAAAAAAGAATGGGATTGCTTCAAAAACTACCTGATAAAATATGGTTCCAAAAATAATACTTGGTTGTGCTTAGATTAATTTCACAGTGATATGGGGAAAACTGATTTTAATAAATGAACACAGAATTCTCGTTACTTAAGGAAAGTATTGAAATTGCAAAGAGATAGAGGGAAGTTAAGCAACATAGAAGGGATTTAGGCTAGTTCTCCGGAACGGAAAGAAAGTGACTGGAAAGAAAGAAAGAAAGAAAGAAAGAAAGAAAGAAAGAAAGAAAGAAAGAAAGAAAAGGAGTACAAATGCAATCTCTTTCTGGTAACTTGCCATATAGAATAATCAAATCAATGTTTGTATCCTTTGAATAATTTGGTATACTTCATCAATTTTTCATTTTTTTAAAAAAATTCTCCCCCCCCCATTATATATATATTTGGTTTCGTATTTTTTTCTTTTTAGTTTTGAATATTTGGGTGTAGTGTTTAATATATGCTTTCTTTGTAAAAAAATTTTAGATGCAAAAAATATTAAAAAGAAAAAAAGAGAAAGTGACAATGTCAACATCCAATGGGAAAGAGGAAGAAACTAGGCTGTTTATCAGCTCCACCCTGTACTCTTCCAGTTATTCTGGATAATTAATTCATTATATTGGATAAGTTTAACCTGTTTACCCAAAACCATAGGCTCTCAAATCTTCTCTTTGGTGAATTGGCAATAGTTTCTTGTTATAACCATTTAAGATGTTTGTGGAAGAAGGACTACTGAAGAAAGCAAAGCAGCAATGTTTTTATTATTTGAATAATGTAAGCAAGGCATGAGGTGCCCTATTCTGTATAACAACAAGGGTGTGATGTTTAAAGATACATGAATGAACCGATAGCAAATCAGGAGATTATTTGGCAAGTCGCCAGTGCTTCACAATGCTATGGGGAAACATAGGTTCTCACAAGAAGGCAGTAACTTCACAATTTAGTTGTGGCTAGATTATTTCATCCCTTAAGCCCCTTATCAAACCCTGAATAAGAGCTTGGGAACAAAAGAAGAGCCCTGATGGATCGGGTCAAAGGTCCACCTTTCTGCATCTAGCTGCATACAGGTGAATTCTGGAAGGTGAAACAGGGCATGAAAATGAGACCCAATCCGATGTTCTTGAGCAATTGACCCTGAAGGTCAGGCTATACATGAAGCTTAGCCGCAGGGATCTGAACCCTGACTTTGGTGGGTTTTGTTTTTCGAAATGCACAACTGAACACTGCAAACTAAAATGAAGACTGACGTGGAGAGGGGAAAGCAGGACTTAACGTGCTCTCCTCATGCTGCTTTTCTACTACAAATTGCCTTCCGCAAGCTATGTGGAGAGAAAGAAACAGCATGAAGGGAACAGATTAAGCCCCCTCTCTACCTCTTGCCACCCCACCCCGCAGGTTTAGTTGGGCTGTATGCTATGCTGCCTCTGAAAAGAGATGTTTCATTTAGCCACCACAGCTAATAGCTACTGATATTAGCTATTACTTTCCCTGTTTCTTGTTTCCTTGTGGTGTAGTGGTTAAGAGCGGTAGTCTCGTAATCTGGGGAACCGGGTTCGCGTCTCCGCTCCTCCACATGCAGCTGCTGGGTGACCTTGGGCTAGTCACACTTCTCTGAAGTGTCTCAGCCCCACTCACCTCACAGAGTGTTTGTTGTGGGGAAAGAAGGGAAAAAAGAGAATGTTAGCCGCTTTAAGACTCCTTCGGATAGTGATAAAGCGGGATATCAAATCCAAACTTCTTCTTTTCCCCTTCCTTTCTCTCAGTCTTGACTTAGCTGTAAAATTTAAGGTTCACCCCAATAAGAACACCTACGTTTTTCTTTTTGGTCTGCTAGGTGTTTGATACACTGATGGTGTATTTGACTCATCAAATCATAGTCTTAACACAATTTGATGCACTGATTCTTATTAGCTACAAATGGTCTCCACCAGTTGAGCAGCACAAACTTATTGACTGGGGGTAGCTGCTGCAGTACATCTAATAGATTTTACCTAGCTAGAGTATTTCGCTCTCCCTAGCTCAAGTCCTAATAAACAGCAAATTGTATGGAATGTCACATCAGGCAAATAACCTGTGCCCTGTGCTGTATAGTACTTGGCATGATTTGTTTTTTTGGAAATGATATAACCTGTGTCCACCAAAGGCTCCAGGATTAATCCAATTGCTCTCCAGGCTTGGTCCCTCAAATGAAAATAGGCTATTTACCAGCTTGCCTGTCCAACACACCAAGCATATCAAAAATGAAAGTTCATTGTGCCTTGCTCACAAGTAAGTGCACAGGTTCGCACTCTAAATGCAAGCCTGCCATCCAGAGATAAGAGTTACAGGTCCCATTCAGGATCACAAATCAGTGATTGGAAAAAGAAAAAGGTCATTCAGCACCCTGGACAGATCACAACGAGCAAGCAATTCTGTAATGGTGCCACCATGGAATTCTGTATTTAGAGAAAGCACTGGAAAAGAATATGGCTCAGAACAGAACACTACATCAAGTATCCACTGACAGAGGCAGTAAGCTTCTGAATACTACGTGCTGGAAACCACAGGAATACTGGACTTCAGTTTCTGTTTGTGGGCTTCCCATAAGCACCTTGTTGGCCCCTGTGAAAACAGGATGCTGGACTACTGTAGGTGAGCCACTGGTCTGATCCTGTTTATGTTCTTAAGCCTGAAGCTGTCTCTGCTCATGTGGAGAAAGATCATGATAACCACAGATCATATTTTTTCCTCCCTAACATCAGCTTTGTTAATTTGACTATGGAGCTGAATAGCTTCAGTTGTCTTAGTAAATTATTTGTATCTAGAGTCCAGTACAGGAGGAAACTGAGTTCTATGTATTCCAGGCTTTTACCAGGCTATGTGATGTTACTGTCATAATTTATTAGGTGTGTCTGAGTTTTTCAGGGCAGACTCAGAAACATCTTGGGAATTCTAAATTATACCTCTATAAAAATATATTTATTAATTGAAAATTATATGATTACCATAGAGCAGCCGCATACACCGTTTGATCAACAAGGAAAACCCATTTCACTAACCTACTTGGTACTTGGCAATTTCCTGGTTCTTACATACATAGCCAGGATGTAGAAACAGCAAATTCTGGTGAACTGTGTTTTGCTGCATGGCTGGGAAGGTCTGGCATAGAGCTTCTAACACATGGCCCTAGTAAACAATTTTTTCTTGCATACACAGATGAATGACTGAATATTCCCAGAAATATGATAGCAGTCCTGTGTTTTTGAAAACAGGATGCATTCAAAAACAAAAACAACAGAGCAACCCAGTCAACATTTTTATCAGACTGCATCTTAAGCAAAACATCACTTCCCATATTATTGCCAAATCAAGCCACAAGAATTATAACCTCTATTCATAACTTGGCACAGCCCTTTGGAGAACATTAGCAAATTGTGATTCCCTCCCCCCCTCGTAATTTATTTTCTACATGCTGTTTGGCAGTTAGTTGCTGGAGAGAAAGGGGCAGAGCTTACATTTAATGTCCCAAGTACTGGTCTGTGAAGCACAATTTATTTACAAGTGTTCATTTTTCCCCTTGTTGAGTCAACAGCCAATTTAGCTTTTTGTTTAATCTCATAGTTCCATTCTAAATAAATACATGGAAGTGGAATATAAATCACATCTCCCTTCTATGCTGACAGTGATTTATCTTCCCAAGACTTCTGGTTGACTAATATGCTATAGCTATGAAGAAGCCGAGGTAATGATGTAAATGCTTATGTCAGAAATTGCATTCATTCTATCATAATATTGGGCTTCATACTAAGAAGAATGGCCATCTTACGTTCTCAAATCAAATTGACAGATAACTCTAAAAGTGACTTTTAGAAAGGCTCTTTCTCAAAGTCTTGCCATTAAGCATCTGCCTTCTCAACCACCAAGAGAAAGAGAAATAAACAAACCATATGTTATATTTTATTCTTTTCATAAAGAGTCAAAATCAGACACCGTGATTGCCAAGTCTCCTTTTAAGTGACAGATAAGAATGTGTCCAGTTAATCACTCTGGGATAGCTGTAGAAACCATTTCCTCAGACTATATTAGCTTTATAATGGATTCCTCAGTCAACTTTCGAAAGGTTTTTAATTAGCAAAATCTATTGTTTTTAAATGAATAATTGATCCATTTGCTTGGTTAAAACCATTTGCATGCCACCCTTCCTTTCGGTGTGTTCAGGTAGCAGATGTGGGCTACCCATTTTATTCTCTCAGCCATGTAAGTTCGATTACACCGAGAGAAAGTTTCGCTGAGGACTTGTCAGCCAGTTTCTTATCTGGTGAACCCAGGCTATGCTGTCTTAACTCCTTCACCCCTGACTCAGCCACAAAATGTTCACCATCTCTCCCCCATTCCCAGCCAGAACCCAACACGCTGAGCCAAGCTCAATGTGTTCCACAGGTATGACAGGGGGACCAGAAAGTGGTGGTGGTGGAGATTTAGGCTGGATCCTAAGCTCCTTCATCTTGGTCACACGATGTGGTAACCCAAAGTAAATTAAGCTGGCAAACAGGATCCTCCTTAATGAGGGTCCTGGTTGTGCTCGGGCCCCTGAGACACACACACACACACACCACTAGGTGGTAGGTGTTGGGCATGTCCCAGGCCTGTTATTATGGCCCCACAATCACACCAGGCTGTTTGAGCCAATCCGAGGCAGGTGGTGTGGGCTTTAAAAGTGGCAGCGTGACATGGCCAAGACACTTGCTTCGCACTGCTGAACACCGGCCCTCCCGTCCCTATTTATAGGTTGCTGCATTGGCCTTGCTTCAGATGTTAGTTGGTCACCTGTTTTGGAACAGGGGCCAGGTAGGAATTTTGTCCTTTTGGCAAATTGGCACTAGCCACTTGGTTTTCGCCTACCCCCTTAGCAATTGTCACAACTTTGTAAGGTTTGGCAGTTAGGCACTGGCTTAGCGAGGTGTGTGGGAGGGGAGGTGCGGCCATCACCTTCCCCTCCCTGAATAGGGTATTCCGGTAAAGGAATCTGGAGGTCCTAGATCTCATCCGAAGTCCACTTGAGGGGCTAGGGCCATGCCAGGACCACAGGAACCCCGGGGTGAGCTTCGGTTGGTCTTCATCGATGTGGCTGCCTTGTTTGTTTACCCTTCCAGACTACCTGCCAGAGAAGTAGGAGTCAGTTATAGTCAGTTGCCATTGCTTAAGCCAATACCACTCACTTTGTTGTAACCAATATTGTGGCCTAAATTTTGCCCAATAACTTAAACCAAAAATAAGTGTAAGTGTGAAATTATTTACTTGGGGACCGAGGCTTGGGGGCCTCAGAGCTCAAAAGATGTGCTGTAAGTCAAACAATTTAAAGGCTTATTTTCCTTCTGCCAGGCTTTGACTGGCTCAGTCAGCAGTAGCCCGACTCCTGAATGGAGTTTGGATTTGGCATGCCAGTATAGAAGATCAAACGCATCCATTCTTAAGGAAATCAGCCCTGAGTGCTCACTGGAAGGACAGGTCCTGAAGCTGAGGGTCCAATACTTTGGCCACCTCATGAGAAGAGAAGACTCACTAGAAAAGACCCTGATGTTGGGAAAGATGGAGGGCCCAAGGAGAAGGAGATGACAGAGGACGAGATGGTTAGACAGTGTTCTCGAAGCTACAAACATGAATCTGGCCAAACTGCGGGTGGCAGTGGAAGACAGGAGTGCCTGGCGTGCTCTGGTCCATGGGGTCACGAAGAGTCGGACACGACTGAACGACTAAACAACAACCACAAAATAACTTTTGCTACCTTCCCTTGTGTTGGCTTGCTCCTTTAGAGAGCCAAAATGGACAAATGCATGCATCCCTAGTTACATACGAGTTTCCTGCATGAGGGTGTACTTTGAACAGGACAGTTACTGCTGCTTATATTGGCCTGACCAGGTTAAGGGCTTTGGATGACTTTCCTTTTCGGAAGTCTAAGACAGGCAGAATGAACCATGATGATTACATTTCCTTATTACGAGGGTATTGTGCTGACAAAAAAACCAACCAACCAATGGAAACGTCCATGCTAAATTGTTCCGAGTTCAGTTAAAGTCAATAGAAATCAACTGGTTTAAGCTACCTGAAGGCCGCAGCGTTACGTTGAGATCCTCTATGCTAACTTGGAAGTAAATTCCATTAAAATCAGTCAAACTTATTTCTTAGGAAATAATGCTCAGGGGTGATTCTGAGTGCCACTAAACTTTTTGGATCACATTTATTTGTTTTATTTATTATCATACAGGAACCAAGAAATAAAGACAGATAATTAAGGCTGCTATCCTATGCTCAATTACCACGGAATGCCCCACTGAACCTTATTGCATGGTTTAAAAATATATTAATGTTAAGAACATTACACTGCCGGTTTGACATACATGAAGAAAATGTACAACACCCCATCCTATCTTACAATTCACTTAATAATTCTGAATCTATCAGCTAACAGTTCTTATCTGGGAGTCTAACTTTGATTTACTACTGCTGCAGTTACAGTTTCTTTCCTTTCTTCTTTCAAAGATTAAAAGGAATTTCTGACAGCATCATCCCCTTCTCCCTTATTCTGCACTAAGTTTAAGGCTGAGGCGGCAATATGATCAAAGCTGCAGTTAGCTTCTGCTCAGTCTGATAGCACGTTGAGATGGTGACATTGCACTTTTGATGTCTCTTTCTTTCTTTCTTTCTTTCTTTCTTTCTTTCTTTCTCTCTCTCTGTGCCTCTTGCCAGGGTAGGGCTCTGAAAGATACCAAACAGCCTGGTCTTAATGTTCCACTTTCTTTTCTCTCTTTGGGGCGAAGTGGTAAGCATTAATTTGCATCATACTAACAGACCATTTCCCTTGATATAATCTAAGAGCGCTGTTTAATTCTTTTTTTTTTAAAAAAAAATCAATGGCTCATTAATGCACATTCAATCATTAATATACATTAGCAACTGCTAATGGGCAGTATGAGAACAGAATGTTCATAGAAGACTTGCGACCAGTTTCCCCTAATGAACTGACCCTTGCTACTATTGGAGGTCAATTATATACAATGGCAACTTTTCTAATAAAGGGCTTAACAAAAAAACACCCCCAAAAAACCTATCACCAATGGAATAGCCAGCGATAAGCCTTGTCAGATGGAAAACCAATAATAATGATAAACAGGAAGATCTAGAAGCATGTGGTGCAGAGGCGTCCCTAGGGGTTGGTGAATCTTGCCCCCGGCAAGGGTGCATGCCCAGTTGGGTGCAAAAATCAGACTATGGAGTGTCTGATGCATATGTCTGTGGTGACACAACGCTGCTGTTATGGAGAGATCAAACACAGGAGAAGCTTCTCATCCTTCTCGCACTGTGGCACAAAGGCATGCAAATTTGTTCGCCCTTTCTCCTTGCCTTGCCTTCACTCTGGATGCTTCAAGTATTTGAGACATGTAAAAGGTAGTAATTTCTAATGTGGCTATTGCTGTAAATTGATATATATATATATACATATATATTGGGTGTGTGTGCAGATACAGCTCCTTGATGGGGGTAGCAAGGGGTGTCTCGGATGTGCTGTTACCAAAATGGAATCCTATTTTGGCATTAAATGGTGAATAAAATAACAGTGGCAATAATAGCGCCACCCAAGGCACTAAAAACAAACACAATTCATTCTGATTATGTATTGATTGTGATCTTGCAACTGATGGAATTTGGAATGGAGAATCTGTTGAGAGGTATGATCTAACCAGATTTCAGGGAAGTCATGAAGAATAGTTGAGTTCACTGGCATAGGAAGGGGGGTGCAGTGTGTGTGGTCTGCCCCGGGTGTCATCCCTGGGGGGGGGGTGACATCACTGGTTGAGTTTAAGCAATTTTAAAAGTTCGCTTTTGACTACTGTATTCACACCATTGTTTTGTCCATCCAAAATATATCTTACATTTATTATACCGACAGTTTAGATTTTGTAATAAGAATGTTTGTGTGTTGCAGTTGTATGCGTTTAGATGCTCTGATGAAAGTTGTCATGTATTCTAAAAGTAGGGAGATTTTAACAATCCTGTTAAATCGTATACACAAGAAGCTGCTGTAAAACAAGCCCATCGTAAGTTAAGATAATGCAAAGTACATGAGATCCAAATTCCATTCAGGACTTGAAGACACTAGTAAGACAGACATCCATAGTGATCTGCTCTGCATTTTAGATCTGTGCCACATGGATTTGATTTTCAGATCCTTCATAACAGCTGATTCCATTCCAGGTTTCCCATTTCTGAAACATCTGAGAAATATGGGTAAACAGCAATGTATGCTAAGTATATTTTTGAACTGTTGCAAGATCATTATGATCATGAGAATAATAAGGATGGGGAAAATGTACAGCTAAAAATGCCCCATCTTTGAAACCTGATGCAAAGCTAACACAGAACCAATGCATGTGAAATACTTAGTGCATCTTAAAACACAATTCAAAATAAAACCACTGAAATAAAATGTTTACCACAGTACTTAAAAAAAAAAGAAGTTTCGCATTCTATATTCCAAAAGTACTGTGATACTCCACCACCAACTTGCTTAAAATGCATATAAAATTGTTAGATTACTTCACCCTTGCAATTTTATGTTCAAAGAGATGAGTCAAAGTGAGCAAAAAAAATATGAAATTAAAAAATCAGAACTCCAGTCTTTTTTAAAAAAACAGCAGAGATCCTTTTTGATAACATTTGAAAGTGTAGGATTAGCTTTCAAAGACAGATGGCAATAAATTGAAAGCTTTAGCTTAAATAACATTCAATGCAAATAAAAAGCCAAGACTGACTATTTTGAGTGTGGATTTGAGCCCCACCTGGGGCAAAAGATTCTTGCGTTGCAGGGAGTTGGACTTCCAACTACGCAATTTTATATTAATTCCAAATCTACAATTCTATGCTAAAGAAGTCACTGTCATCCCATACAGGGTAAAGGTAAGTAGAGGCAAAATTGAAATGTTACCCACTGTCTGCTTGGGGGTGGGCTGGGGAGAGGAGAAAATTCTAAAGTATCAGGGTCTTCGCTTTATTTGATATATAACATGTTCTTTCAGACAATGCCGCAAAATTCTTCAGTGCACATATATAGCTATTGCCAGGTGAGGATACTCTTTGAATTATATTTCTAGCATGTTGTAGCATAAATAAGGTGTCTGAGTCATAGTCTCCCTTTATTAGTGTCACACAAACTGTGTTTTCAAACACAAAGCGTAGAGCTGCCATGTTTGCCTGAAGCCAAATATGTTTTCACAAAAGAGAAACAACCCCCACAATATTTAACCTACAGTATTTCAGGTTTGACCCCTTTTGGTAAAATCCATGCCAGATCAATAAACCCTTGGCTGTCTGATTCACTGTTTAAACATGCTGACCAGAGAAATTCCCCTCTGTGTTCTGAATTTGGGCATCCGGAATGGTTTGGAGTTTGGAAGCATTTTAGAAAGTTGGGTTGTGTGACGTGTATCATTTCTTCTTCATTACAATCGCACTCTACCTTTCTTCTACTGCTCAGAAATCAGGCCGCCTATTAATCATATTTTCTGCTGCTATTGCTATATATAACAAGAGTTGTTGAATTTCAGAGTCTTGCAACCTCCTTCATACATTTAAAAAGAGGGAAAGGGGGGATATTAATTCTCAAATGTGCACAAAGTTTTACTGACCATAGCAAAATGCAGTCCCCCTGCCCCAGGCTTACTGAAAAAGCACACCCTTCAGATTCCATCTCCCTCCTTTTCTCCATTTCACCGGTGCCTTTTTTCTTTCCTTTTGCTTTTCAGCTTCATACTTTTGACAGTATAGTCACTTTCGTGCATGCTAGATGAGCAGGATTGCTGCCCTCTCTTTCAGCACAGAGATGCCATCAAGGGCAACCCCTCTGTGGAGTTTGCCCTCCTATGTGTGTGACATCATACTGGGTCCATAGGGAAAGGGTTAACCAATTGTAAAATGACTAACGAATGGGAACCCAGGGGGCAGAGTTAACTGGGTATAAGGTTTAAGCACAGAGGTTTTTTTAGTTAGTTAGAGTTGTTGAGATGACAGTCTGTTGGTTGCACTAGTCTGGTGTGAGAGAGTGAGAGAATTTGTTAAGAGGAGTCAGTCAAACAGTTGAGATAATCAGTCGGAAGGTATGAGGAAGGTATAGGCCAGTAAAGAAACTAAAGTTAAGATACCGACAGAACTATTATCTGAGAAACCATAAACTTGTTAATGTTTTTAAAACAAACTTGGGGGGGGGGGGTTGGTTCACTTTTGACAACTGGCTGGACTCGGTGTTTTACCAGAGAGTAACTGGTTGGTGGCAGTGGGGAAGCGAGCACAGTGGTGGCACAGGGACCATTAAACGTCTGGGGACCCTGTGTGATCGCCACACCCTCCAACTTATTCTAACCAAAATCCTTGCAGCTGCCTCCCCCCCGCTCAGGTCTGCCACTGCCACCACTACCCTGTGCAACCTTGCAACTCATCCCCCTACCCACTGCCTCCACCAGAAGTCCCACCATCTCCGAAAGGCCTCTGCTGAGTGCTCAGATTGGGAGAGAAGAGAAAGTGCGCTTCTGGCAGTGAGGCCCAGCTTCCTGAAGCACATCAGTGACTGTGGCAGGCCTCCAGGCCTTGGTGGGGACCCTGCGGAGGAAGCAGGACATCACAGATTGACGTAAGAAGCCAGGACAGCTGCTGGGATATCAGTGATGTCCTAGTAAAATCAGGATCAGTCATGCAGGGATCTGGTTTACAAGATTCTCTCCCTCTGCCTGACCTGCCAACAATGAAAGGCTTTTGCGTGTTCAGACCCAGAAACCTCCCCCCCTAAATAAATTCACACTTGACTCAAATTTTGGTTTTGGTTTTTGGCAGCATTTAGGCCACAACTTTATTGATTACAGAAAGTGAATGGTTGCATAGGCTCTGGTTCGAGTAGCGCCCTGCCATGAAGGTAGCACTGACCCAGGGCACCAGCATAGTTCAGCCAAGGGTGAACACCCGGATAAGCGGAAAGCCGGGAACAGGCTATCTCCACCACCCAAATGTTCCCAGGACCCAGGCATGGGCACAACCCCCTCACAGGGGTTGACCAAACCTGGATTCCTTTAACGGAATACCCTTCACATAGGGATGGCGAGAGCGTTCTCCCATCCCTATCATCTGAACCAGAGCCTATCCACAACCTTATGAGTTGTGAAGATTTGCTACGCGGCAGGTGAAACCCAAATGGCAACAGCCAGTCAGCCAAGCGGGGAAAATTCCTGCCGTGCCCCTGTCCCAATGACAGATGACACACGACGGCATAGCAAGGTCAAGTGCAAAGCCCTAAAAGTAGGGAGAGGTGGGCGGGTGTTCCAATGCATGAGCCAAAAGAGGAAGCTCTGGGTCACATGCATGAGTATAAATAGGTCCCTCGAACCGTTTTGACTGTGTCCCATTGGCCAGATTGCACCCAGCTACGAGGGACCTACCAATCGGGTGTTGTGGCTGACCAATCGTACCCACTCACAACACAGGGTGTCGGTTTTCCAGGTCTCACCGTAATATGTGCCCTCTTTAAGGGAGGACCCGATTTCCCATTACATGTTGTCTGCATAGTGGAAGGAAGCACACTCTTTCCTATACTGTGAGGATGGAAAAGTCAAAAATGAGACTTGAGGGAGCAAGATCCATTGGGATGGGCAGCCAGGGCTATCTTTAGCATATGCGCCGGTGGGGTGCAAAGATCTGCCCAGCGCGCAGGCCAAAGATGTTGAGCTTTTTTTAGGGCACAAAAAAAGCGGCAGCAATAGCTCCTTGGTCTCGCCAAGGCCAGTGTAACTCCCCACCCACAAAGGGGGCATTCTGGAAGCATGGCAGACCAGAGGCAGGATTCTGAACCTGTTCAGCTTGGCAACCCAGGTTAAAACACTCTTTTAAAGGCTGCTTTTCTCTCTGTCAGGCTTAGATAGACCAGCAGCAGCCCCACGGCTGAGTGGGATTTAGATCTGGTGCAATTTTACACAGGTTTAATTTATACTGGCTTGCTTTATGCCAGTGTGCATAGGATTGCTCCTTTAAAGCTTAGTGCAGTTGTAGGGACCAGTTTAGCAGTGCTGGAAACAAGGATGGTGGAATCAAGCAGATGTGGGTTTTCCTCAGTTTTTCAGCCTTAGGTTCAGTTTGCAATATTTATGTATCACTTACTAATTATTATTTTTTAGGAAACGCTCATGAAAATTTGCCAGCATTCTAAGTACACTTTGGTATGTAATTTTGCTTAATATTTACCTTTTTCAAGCAACTTCCCCAATAAAAAGCTATGTGTTGGTTTCAAAGATATATGCATTTTTATGCATACTTTCTTTTGAGACATACATTTTGTACACATTTTTGGAAGAATTGCAGAAGTGTGAATTTTGGAAGGAAAGCTGGGTTTCAGTTTGCGTATTGTTTCAGAATGCAAAGGTTTCCATTAGAATGCAAACTGAATTCCCCTCTCCATCCCAGTTGGCACTTAATTTTTCTGCTTTATGAAACCCAAAGCTTCTATAGAAACCTGTGTAACTTTGAGCAGTATTCAATTACTTGTAAGTCACACTTGTCCCTTATTCCACAATACAAATATCTGAGCCCCCATTGGAGAAGGTCGCCTTGTAGAATCCTCATAGTACTGCATCTCTCCCTCACGCCCATTTAATTTATTTCTGGCTTGGTATTCATGAGCTTTCTCAGAAAACTCCGAAATAAAAAGTTTAACCCTCTCCCAAAGTAATAATAAAAAGATCTGTCCCAGCTTATAGTGCTGGCAACCTTAACACACTGCTTTCTTAACTGCCCCTCAGAAAATTCCATGTTTCTTGAACATTGGACATTAATCACAGCTCAGACTGAGCCATGCAAAAGCCCCCAATGGGTGATCTTCTAAGGCTTCAGAGAGCTATGGGTAAACCCAGGGATGCTTCAAAGCATTGGGAACAAGGGAGCTGTGTAATATCTGAGCTTGTTTGACAAAACACACCAAAGCTCTCTGACCCAAATAAGCTGAAGCTTAGGCAGAGACTATATATTGCCACAAAGCCCTCCCCTTGCCTTTATTTTCTTGGTTTTCAAAACTGATGGATGCTTTAAAAAATTCCTCTGAAAAGTCTAAGTATTGGATGCAGACCACATGTTTTCACTGAAGCAGAAGGGCAGGAGTATCACTACGTCAGATGCACACATAGCATCTTAGCATTAATCATTCTTATATAGCTCAAGTCAATGAGAAGCCTTGCTCCGGATGTGCTAAGCTTATCCACCCAGGGAGATTTTGTGGGAGAGGTATATTCAAACATGCTGTCTCTTAGGTCAGCCTTCCCTTCACAAACCTGCAATACTGCTGGGGCTAGGATGCGGGTGGCGCTGTGGTCTAAACCACTGAGCCTCTTGGGCTTGCCTTCAGAAGGTTAGCAGTTCAAATCTCCATGATGGGGTGAGCTCATGTTGCTCTGTCCCAGCTCCTGCCTACCTAGCAGTTCGAAGGCATGCCAGTGCAAGTAGTTAAATAGGTACCGCTGTGGCGGGAAGGTAAACCGCATTTCTGTGCACTCTGGTTTCCGTCACATTGTTCCATTGTGCCAGAAGCAGTTTAGTCATGCTGGCCACATGAGCCGAAAAGCTGTCTGTGGACAAACGCCAGCTTCCTCGGCCTGAAAGCAAGATGAGCACTGCAACCCCATAGTAACCTTTGACTGGACTTAACCGTCCAGGGGTCCTTTACCTTTACCTTTTCATTCTACTGCTAGGGCTTATGGGAGTTGTAGTCCAAAGCACAGGTTGTTAAAGCCTGCTCTGTATGCACATTGAAGACTGCTGGGTTGTGAAAGGAATGTGATTTGTTGAAACCATAGATCAATTCTCAATCCTGTCTTGATTGTAAAACAACATTTGTCATAGATTTCAAATACCTTTCTTTCTGCTAAGCCTTTTGTTTTACATTCTCAGCCATTTCCAATTAAAAAAAGACCCCCCCCCCAATGCAGATAGTTATATTTCTGGCATACCTTCTTTTTACCTAGACTTATTTTCGTTAATCAAGTTTTCTTAATCAATAATTAAAGATATGAGATGCTCTCTCTAAGCTATGCACACCACACATCTTTAGCACTGAGAGCTTTGACGCCCAACTGTGTCTCTCTATGGGAGTTGTCCTCTTCTGTCTCTCCTTTGATTAATGTTGTTTGCCATAGAAATGATGCACGGTGATAATGGTCGCTAAATAATCAGCCTTCAACACTGCATGGATACTGGGGGGAAACATAGTAGAAGCATACTTATTGCTATTAGTGTTGTGAAATATACTTGACACTGTAACATAGCCGGGGAAATTGGCCACCCTCTGGTGGGTGGTGCTGTGGTCTAAACCACTAAGCCTAGGGCTTGCCGATCAGAAGGTCAGTGGTTCAAATCCCCGCAACGGGGCAAGCTCCCGTTGTTGGGTCCCAGCTCCTGCCAACCTAACAGTTCAAAAGCACATCAAAGTGCAAGTAGATAAATAGGTACCACTCCGGTGGGAAGGTAAAAAGCATTTCCGTGCACTGCTCTGGTCCGCCAGAAGCAGGTTATGTCATGCTGGCCACATGACCCGGAAGCTGTCTGCAGAGAAACACCGGCTGCCTCGGCCAGTAAAGCGAGATGAGTGCCACAACCCCAGAGTCATCCGCAACTGGACTTAACAGTCAGGGGTCCCTTTACCTTTACCTGGTTAGAATAGGAAATGCGATGTGTAGCCATATTTGCCATATGCGGTCCTGAACTGAAAATAGGGTACAGAAAGGGGGTTATACCCCCAGTTACCCAGACTCTTCCTTCCTTCCTTCCTTCCTTCCTTCCTTCCTTCCTTCCTTCCTTCCTTTCTTTCTTTCTCTTTCTTTCTTTCTTTCTTTCTTTCCAAAGAAGATTACAGCACAAAATGTGGAGGCAGGTTCATGCATCAGCAATAGACAGGCAGCATATTTCCTAAGTATGCTTAGGGAGCAATTTATGGCAAGACCCATGAGCATGAGCAAGATCCAGTGGGTCTCTAGCTGATCAGGGAGGTCCCCAGGAATTATAGAAACCCTGACAAATTACCATCTCCAAAGAGCTTTGTGCTGCCAATTTCCTACTGGCAAGATTTTACATGTAATGAAAGACTTTAAACAGCAGTCCTCATCGCCAAGGCCCCAGCTGTTTTGTGGAAAGTGACAGGTCTGTGTATCAGAAGTGGTGTGAAGTAGGGAAACCAGCTGCAGGGAATAACAAGACAAGTGAAAGGCTCTCAGACAAGCATTTGGAGTGAGACAGAGAGAGGTGGTGTGTTGTGGGGTCTCGTTTTCCACGGTAGCAAGAAAGGTCCAGGGGGCGATGGTAAAGTCCTTTCCAAGACAGGGGAGGTAGACCCAGAATGTGATCCCAGCAGCGTACTACAAATCATGGATGTGCACAGCTAAAGCCCAACTAAGATCTGTATGAATGGGTAGAAGGGACATCAATGAGTGGGAACGATTTTCAATGGTTTCGGTGAGGAACAACAATGGTGGAGATAGGCCCTGATCCATGTTTATCATTTTACTGTTTTGCACAGGCTTCATTGCTGCCACTGTTGAAAAGAGAATCACAGCACAATCCTGTATGCGTCTACACAAAAGTCAGTCCCAGTGGGATTTGATCAAAAGATGCTACAAAACATAACCTCGGTGTTGTTACAGCTCCAAAGAAATTGGAATTACAGTTGCTACATTTTGAAAAATCTTTGGCATTCTGAATTGGGCACTTGGATTATTCAGTAATGTTCAACCTTCACAGCTTTGATATCTCAAAAGTGTAGAAAGTAGTCTCGACATATTAGTTTATATGTGCATCAAAAAGTAATCAGGAAGTAATATGTAATCTGATTGCTAGACTTGTTTTTTTCAAAACACTCAGCAAATAGCTCACTGGCCAAAGATGAATAGCTCCTGAAGATGTGGGAAATTGCAACAGTAGGGAAGCTAGCACTCTATAAAAAAAAACTTGTTTAAAGGTATATCAAACTTTGAGTACATAATGAAAAATAAGTACCAGTGATTAATTACTTGAAATAGTTTAGCTGAAGTTTTGGAGACAATCTTTATTACATGCTTTCCCAAACTTCTCTTAAACAGTAATAACTGATGCAGTACCGTGAGACACAAATGCTTCAATCTATGCCTTGTTCAAGAACAACTTTGTTGTTGTTTAGTCATTTAGTCGTGTCCGACTCTTCGTGACCCCATGGACCAGAGCACGCCAGGCCACCAGGCACTCCTGTCTTCCACAGCCTCCCACAGTTTGGTCAAACTCATGCTGCTAGCTTCGAAAACACTATCCAACCATCTCGTCCTCTGTTGTCCCCTTCTCCTTAGGCCCTCCATCTTTCTCAACATCAGGGTCTTTTCCAGGGAATCTTCTCTTCTCATGAGGTGGCCAAAGTACTGGAGTCTCAGCTTCATGATCTGTCCTTCCAGTGAGCACTCAGGGCTGATTTCCTTAAGAATGGATAGGTTTGATCTTCTTGCAGACCACTGGACTCTCAAGAGTCTCCTCCAGCACCACAAGAACAACTAATCATATCCATAAAGAGCTTCACTTTCTCCTTAAAGTGAAGCCAATATCATTCTCCTTTTCTTAGACACATTTAAGTTATCTGTTACTCCTTAAAGGCTTTGTAATTCTGCAATGTTCTTCACAAAATTACTATTATGCATAACTCATAGAACTGCACCACCATGTTAGTATACTGAAATGTGGTGATTCTTACTAATTTCCCAGTTGCTTTGAATGATGCTTCTCATAATAAAATACATGATCCTTCAGCTGTATTCTTGTGTTCACCATGTTATTATCTCAGGGGAAGGTTGGCATCAATCCGTATGGTATCATTTCTTCCTTGAATTCAATTATGAGTGCCTTTTTATTCCTCGTTGTCTTAAGCAGACAAAGATGGAAGGCAATTATGGGGTAAAACAAATAAATGAGAACAACAGAACAGCCCCTCAGGAATGTTTAGCTAAAGCATGATTGGAAAATCGTTAGCATGGGTTCGTAGTTGCTGTATATCATTGTTGCATTTGGAAAACAATGCCTGTATTCTCTGGAATTGGGTCTTTTGCTTAATCCTCCTCATAACAACCTCATGAGGCAAGTACGGCGTTGGCTCAAGCATTTAACCATTGCCCCCTCCTGTGGACACCCATCACTGTAAAGCATTCACATAGCAGTCAACTAATACTCACCAAAAACCTGCAGGAGATGGGTCCCTCTATTGAAGTGAATGGAAACGGTCATATGGAGCGGTACTCCCAGTTGTGCAGAGAGAGTGCAGGATTTTTACAGCCATGGGTTTCCGGTGAAGGTTTAACATGCTTTCTTCTGACATACAGTAGCTCTCTTAAAAATAAAAAAACAGATTTAACTATTAGGAGCATGCATATGGCTAATATATGCCTGGTGGTAAACATTTGAATTCTCAGAACCGCAGCCCGGCAGTAATTGCTCTGGAGCTGCCAACAGATCCAAAAATGTTAGCAGAAAGGGAGAACCTTTAGATGTACATGCCAGGCACATTAACACTGCATGGCTTCAACACAGGGGAGAGCAGCAGGATTGCTTAGCTTCAGAGAATGAAGGTCTCCTGAGCATTCTGTCCTCAAAGATCTATAACTGCCACCTTTGAAATGACATCATTGTTATCAGAGCAACTGATGACGGCAGATGCTGAAGCAATTTGCAATAGGAATTTTAAATGCATGTTTTGTTAGTCACTGATACACACACATATAATCACTAATAATAATAATAATAATTTATTATTTATACCTTGCCCATCTGGCTGGGCTCCCCAGCCACTCTGGGCAGCTTCCAACAAAGATTAAAAATACATTAAAATGTCACACATTAAAAACTTCCCTAAACCAGGCTGCCTTCAGATTCTTCTAAATGTCAGGTAGTTGTTTGTCTCTTTGACATCTGATTGGAGGGTGTTCCGCAGGGTGGGTGCCACTACCAAGAAGGCCCTCTGTCTGGTTCCCTGTAGCTTTGTTTATTGCAGTGAGGGAACCGCCAGAAGGCCCTCAGCGCTGGACCTCAGTGTCAGGGCTGAACGATGGGTGTGGAGACGTTCCTTCAGGTATACTGAGCCGAGGCCGTTTAGGGTTTTAAAGGTCAACACCAACTCTTTGAATTGTGCTCGGAAACGTACTGGAAGCCAATGTAGGACTTTCAGGACCGGTGTTATATGGTCTTGGCAGCTGCTCCCAGTCACCAGTCTAGCTGCCGCATTCTGGATTAGTTGTACTTCCTGGGTCACCTTCAAAGGTAGCCCCACGTAGAGCACATTGCATTAGTCCAAGCAGGAGATAACTAGAGCAAGAAGAAATGAAGTATGGGCAAACATAACAAAATGTATCTATTATGCAGTTCTTTCTTCTTGCATGTACTTCATATGCCAACTTCTGCATTAAAGTTAAAGACCAAATCTGAGAGGTTCATTCAAGAATCAGGTCCCCAGATGAAGCCCTCCAAGGTTTAGATTTTTTTTTGGGGGGGGGGAATCATGGTTATGTCAAAACGTATGTAGGATTTGAAGCATAGCAACATTTAATAAGTTAGAATCAATGTATCTAATGGGTAAAATATAAGAAATAGAGCAGGTTTATATAGTAAGAAAAGAGCACCATGGAGGGGTGGAGGGAAAGTCAATGGATATGAGAGATTTGTTCTGAGTGTTGCTTAAAATAATTTTTAAAATTTGAACATTTAATAAAAAGGTTATCCAATGTTTAGATATTCCTAATCTGCCTGCCACAATACTAAAACATATAGTGACATATATTCTTCCAGGTTACAAGGAGCATCTGCAGACATTCTTTCTTTCTTTCTTTCTTTCTTTCTTTCTTTCTTTCTTTCTTTCTTTCTTTCTTTCTTTTTTCTCGATCACTCGTAGCCGAGTAAGATTGTCTTCCATAAACATGGTTTCAACAGTGAGTCCGTAAGTGACTGTGGAGGTCAATTCTGGATAGCCACTCCCGATCTCAAGAGGGGGTGGGGTTGCGGGCACTCGACCCGCGACTGCATCTTTCCGATGCCGGCAATGACTTATGGTTAGCGGATATCGTTCAGGGGATCAGGGATTGGTTACAGGTCTGAGGGTATTGGCGGCGAGCTTCAGCTCGGTGGCGGGTAGGCATTGGCAAGGGGTATTGTTATGCAGATGAGGGCGGGGGGGAGGAGCGCCATCACCTCCCCCACATCACGAAGGGTAGTTCGTTAAAGGACTCCGGGGGGTGTCGCCTCGTCCGAAACCTACGGAGGCTAGGGCCTAAAGCGCGCCCCCGAGCGGTAACCCCTGGGGGGGCGTCTACGGATGTACATCTCGGGGGGCTCCCCCTGTTGGTGCTTAACCCTTCCCGGTTAGACCGGTTTGAATGTTAGGGCCAATGCCTACAGCCAATACCTCTCTTACCTGTAATCAATAAAGTTGTGGCCATTTACGCCCATTAACCTTAATTCTTGTGTCTGTCTTTTATTTCTACACCTGTGGGAGGGGGCGGGGATTGCCACGCAAAGCCACTCCCGATCTCAAGAGGGGGTGGGGTTGCGGGCACTCAACCCGCGACTGCAGTCTCGCGGGGCTGGAGAGCCCCGCGGGAGTCAGGGGATTCCCTTAGGCTCATTAGTATGCACCTTCCCCTGGGCCACCCAATCGGCTGGCGAGAGGGGCGGGCTTGCCAGGGGTGATTTAAGGTCGGGGCAGCCCTGGCTCGCCCCTTTCTCCTTCTCTCACCAGACCAGGTAGTTTTTCCCGCCCACCCTCCCTTTAGGTTTGCCCTTGGACTTTGCTATGGGCTTCGGCTGGTCGCCGCAAGGGGCCTGGTAGGAATTTTTCCATTTGGCTAAATTGGCTGTGTTTTGGAGCCACTTGGTTTTTTCGCCTACCTCGTAGCAAAACGTCACAACTTCCGGGTTTTGGCGGGTAGGCATTGGCAAGGGGTATTGTTATGCAGATGAGGGCGGGGGGGAGGAGCGCCATCACCTCCCCCACATCACGAAGGGTAGTTCGTTAAAGGACTCCGGGGGGTGTCGCCTCGTCCGAAACCTACGGAGGCTAGGGCCTAAAGCGCGCCCCCGAGCGGTAACCCCTGGGGGGGCGTCTACGGATGTACATCTCGGGGGGCTCCCCCTGTTGGTGCTTAACCCTTCCCGGTTAGACCGGTTTGAATGTTAGGGCCAATGCCTACAGCCAATACCTCTCTTACCTGTAATCAATAAAGTTGTGGCCATTTACGCCCATTAACCTTAATTCTTGTGTCTGTCTTTTATTTCTACACCTGTGGGAGGGGGCGAGGATTGCCACGCAACCACACATCCTTCCACAGTGGGGACATAGGTTTCCGAGCAGGAGATGATCACGGTGAGGATTTTTCAAATGTGCCTTCCTCTTAGCTCAATTCTCCCTTTCATCCTGAGTTTGTGCTTCTTCGAAGTCCATGACACCTTTGGTAGAGGCTATTCTCCAACTGGAGCGCTTGCAGGCCATGTTTCCCAGTTGTCATTTTCAAAGATTTGCCTCGAGAGCTTCTTTAAACCTCTTTTGCTGTCCACTGGCAAAAACCTACATGCAGTGGGTGATAGTGGTGTAGAAATGTATCTTGTGATGAGGAAGAAAAACAGTTGTGACCAGGTACATAAATTTCAGAGGCCAGGTAATATAGATATGTCTGAGCTGTCCCCATGTGATAAATGCAAAATGTAGGCTGTTCCCCCCCTCCCCCCATTTCAAAGCAATGCTGATTTCCTTCACTGTAAAAAATAGTACAGAACAAAGACGTGAGATTTTGTACCGGCCATTTTCTTCACAGTGGATTTTTCATTTTACTTTAATTAAAGAGTAATCATATGCTGCATTATTGGAAAGAACACTCTGGATGTGAATTAAAGGAAAATCTGGGACAATGTGAGAAGGGAGGGAAATCTGTAATTTAGGAGAAAGCACTGATCGTATCCAAATTGCTAAATCTATTTAACACTATTAAAGAAGCCTTAAATGGATTCAGCCACATTAGATGAATTCCAAACAGGAATTTGCACTTATTTGATCAATGGAAATGAGGCTACTAATGTGGATTTTGGAGACTGGTAGAGAATAAAGTGGATTAGTTATATTATGCTAAATAGCAGGGAAGAAGAAAGGAAAAGGAAAAGACTTTTCTTCTTTTGCACCAAGCTGGGGCACATCTTACAGCCTGGGGGGCCACACTCTATTTGGGATAGCCTTCTAGAGGCCCACATATTAGTGGTAGGCATGGTCATAGGCAAAGATGGGGATTTTTACCTTTTATTGAGTAGGCTTGCTTTTGCATGTTCATCTCTATGCCTCTGATAATGGAAAATGAATTCCAGCTAGGACAAAAGAAAACACTATCAAGGAGACTGTAAAAGAATCATAGAATCATAGAGTTGGAAGAGACCACAAGGGCCATCGAGTCCAACCCCCTGCTAAGCAGGAAACACCATCAGAGCACTCCTGACATATGGTTGTCAAGCCACTGCTTAAAGACCTCCAAAGAAGGAGACTCCACCACACTCCTTGGCAGCAAATTCCACTGTCGAACAGCTCTTACTGTCAGGAAGTTCTTCCTAATGTTTAGGTGGAATCTTCTTTCTTGTAGTTTGGACTGCTGCTTGTGGCTTGGGAGGGTGTGTGGTCCAGGATGACTCAAGGACTAGGTTCTCCACCCGTTTTACACATATGCATTCAGATCTGAGCCACTATCACATTAAACACATGAGACGGTTGTGCAGTTCACTGAAGAACAATGCAGACAGAACTCTATTCATTGGCTACACATGACTAGGAAAACACTCCTTCCCCTTTCTCTCTTATCAACCACTAAGGAGAACGCCTCATAAGCATTCTGAAAAATCTGAGTGGGGGAAAAGTCCTACTCCCTGTCCCCTCTTAGGACAGTGGTTCCCATGGACAACCTGAAAATTGCTGATGGCCTTAGAGGACCCCATAATCCCCCCCCCCCGCCTGTTGCAGCAACCATCATGTGCTGTGCTAGGAGTGGAACGGTTTTTAATTGTGCTTTAATTGCTCCTTTTATTTCTCTCGTTGCATTTTCTTGGGTTACAATTTACATTCCATAAAACCCAAATTGTAATTAAAAAAAATACAATATAAGAAATAAAAAGGGCAGTAAGAATGCAATTAGAAGTCGATATGAATATTTAATGTGGGTATGCCGCAGGCCACCTGAGTGAAGCTCACAGACCATAGTTTGGGGAACTCTGCTTTAGGAAATGTGTGCCTTTGTAGCACTCAAAATACCTCCCAAGTAACAGGGGCTGTGAAGCTGAAGAACGTGTTTGCATCTGCAGGCTAGAAAATGCTTCCATGGTAGAAGGAAGTCTTCGGGATTAGCAAGGTCCATTGTTTCACTCAATTGATGTGACACTTTCTCAATAATGAGAAATTCCCACCGTTTGTGCAGCCATTGATCCAACAATAGAATTTTATCAGATGTGTGTTTGTGCGTGTATTGATTGCAAGTTCTTTTTTACTTTCTTTTCTTTTCTCTTCTTTTTTCCCCCTGCAATGAGGATTGAAAATAAATCCCTATATTCAGTGCTTTTCTGTTACGAAAAAAGAAAAATAAGGTGGACGTGGGTGGCGCTGTGGGTAAAAGCCTCAGCGCCTAGGACTTGCCGATCGAAAGGTCGGCGGTTCGAATCCCCGCAGCGGGGTGCGCTCCCGCTGTTCGGTCCCAGCGCCTGCCAACCTAGCAGTTCGAAAGCACCCCCGGGTGCAAGTAGATAAATAGGGACCGCTTACTAGCGGGAAGGTAAACTGCGTTCCGTGTGTTGCGCTGGCTCGCCAGATGCAGCTTGTCACGCTGGCCACGTGACCCGGAAGTGTTTGCGGACAGTGCTGGCTCCCGCCTATAGAGTGAGATGAGCGCACAACCCTAGAGTCTGTCAAGACTGGCCCGTACGGACAGGGGTACCTTTACCTTTACCTTTACTCACCTTGAAGTTGTTATAATAAGCGCCACCCTTTTAACCCCTTTTTTGTGGAGGAGAGGTGATGGTATTTTGTACCCTTAAGTACAGCTCCCCCCAAAGCACTGCCTATATCCAATGAACATATTATTGTTATGTATTAAAGGAGTAATATGTACAAGAAGCCATTGGTGTAGCAAGGTCAGGTGGTACCCGGCGCAGAAAATTTCTTGTCAACCCTCCCCCATTGAAATTATTAAAAGAAGGCAAAATAAGATACTTACAGTCACAAGTGTTATTTTCTGGTTTATTTACTTAATATTGTGAGCACAAGCACTTAAAACCTTTTCCCCCGCAATGGGAATTTATTATGAATGATTTTTTTTGCTGAAAGGGCATCACCAGAGCTGGAAAGAGGCAGCACAGAGCACAAAGGGCTGGAGAGAGAAAGGAGGCCCCAAGTGCTATGGGTTCAAGAGCTCCAGCCCAAAGGAAAGACAAGCATTGCCAGCTGTTAAAGGGCTGCTCTGCCTCGTCTTCTTAGGACAGCCCTACTCTTCCTGGTGAGGGAGGAGACCCCTAGGAGGGTCCTCCAAGCATCAAGGTGTCCCAGAAGAGGAGCAGAACATGAGGAAGGGGGTGGAGTCTTCCTTGGAGCCAGAGAGACCCCCAGGGAGGGAGAGAAGGCTGATGTTGTAGGGCAGCTGGAGAGATGCAAAAGGGAGCCAGGCAGAGGTGTAGTGGTTGGAGGGCTGGACTAGGAGGACCTGGGAGAGCTGGGTTCGAATCCCCACTCAGACATGAAGCTCCCTGGTGGACCTTGGGCCAGCCCAGCCTACTTTGCAGGGCTGCTGTGAAGATAACAACTGGTGGCAGGGAGAACCATGAAGGCCACCTTGAGCTCCTGGGAGGAAAGTGGGCTAGGACTGTCCTATTAAATGTAAATGATGAGAGGGGAGAGAAATGGGGGAGGCAGGGGAAGAGTGTGGAGGAGCTGAGCTCTCTGGAGAAGACTGGCCGGGTCAATTTCCAGAGAGCCATGGCTGTGCAGGGGATCCCAGGACTCACCCCCCCGTCCCCAGGAGACCAAAAGAAAGCAAAGGAATGCTACTCACAGTCTGCACATTTTGTTCACGAAAAATTCCCACCCTCCTCTCTAAACTAGCTAACTATCTAAAATGCCCACCCAAGCCAAACTCCGACCCCCAGCCCTAAGCCTAAGCCTAACCCCCGCCCTCACCCTACACTTAACCCTAACTACTCCTCTATAAACAAAATAAATATACAAAATATATACAAAATGTGCACAGAATAAAAATGTAAAATAAAGAATATGAATATAAAGAACAAAAAATAAGAAAGTAAAATAAAAGTGTTAAAAAGAAAAGTAAAATAATAAACAAAATAAAAATAAATAAAATCAAATGAATCAAATAAAAGTAATAAATCAAATAACAATCTCCTTATTGTCTCCAACCACCACCAACTCCTCTCTCTATTAATCAACTCGCCTCACTGCTAACCCATAATAGCCACATGTAAGTCAGTGGCTTTTAAGAGAAAAGCAAGAGTTGTCAGAAAGGTGGGCAGATCCTTGTCACCGTGGCAAACCCCCCCCCCCCCCAGAAGCTGGCCGCTCCTGAGAGGTGATGTTCCTCTGTCACTACTGTTCTGCCTGCAGCTGGGCTGCATCTTCTCTTCACAGATTTCACATCATTCTTCCTGCAGCCCATTTCCAAAGGGAGACCATCCCCACATCCTCCAAGGCAGGCTAGGGGTGTAGCGCAGGATTGGACCATCTGCTTTGCATGCAGGTCTTCTGTCCTGTCCTTCTCAAACACGGGGAAGACAAGGGTTTAAAATAGTGTTTTGCACCAGGTTGCCAGGTTACATGAATGGGCTTAGCATTCAGTCTAAATCCACTCACCCACCCCCTTAATGTAATTTACACCCTCTTTGACTCAGCCAACTTTGGTAAAATAAAAGGGGTAGAACCAGGCTGTTCCAGGCAAGGATGACATCACATGTACGCCAAACCTTGGAGTGGACAACAGCATTTTTGGGCAACAGAATGTTAAGTTCAATATGTTAAAATGATAGCTCAGCTGGTTAAAGAGTGGCGCGGATAACCCCAAGGTCATGGGTTCAAACCCTGTACGGGTCTGCATTGTGGGAGCTGGACTAGATCAGTGGTTCCCAACCTCTTTTTGGCCATGCCCCACCTAAGCATCTCTAAAATCCTGATCCATCCTCCCCCCACCGTGACATATAATTCTTATTATTCAAAAAGTGAACTCCTATTCACATGGAGGAAGCCTAAAAGGCCATTAACTTGGTCTAACTCATTCTCAAATTGCCCCTCCCCTTAAAAATCAAATTGTCCCCCTCTGGGACATGTGCCCCACATTGCGAACCACAAGATTAGATGATCTATTGTTTAGCTTCCAACGCCATGATTCTATTGCGTGTCGAGGTCCCCAATCCACCCCCCAAATAACTCACAACAGACACGTAATTTTTGTTTAAGATTTTTTGCATGATTTTGGCCACAACTTTATTCAAATACAAACCGTGAGTGGTTGTTTAGGCATTGGTTAAGACTATTTGTCCCCCCGCCTGGGGACACAACTGACTTCCGGGCACCACCGAAAGACAGTGCGGGGGAAAGCAAGTCGGGGAGGAATTGGAGCTGAGTCACAGACCCTCAACTCTCACCTGCCTGCTCCCCGAAGGCTTGCCGGCCCTAGTCCCATTCCAGGGATTGGACGAAAAGATGGCAAGCCCCCGGATTCCTTTAACGGAATTCCCTTTCCGCAGCAACCATGGAGGGGCAGGCACAGCCTATCCTAACCCCTCCTCCACCAGATTTATAACCAATGCCTAACCACAACCTTACAAGTTGTGACGATTTGCTACGCAGTAGGCAAAAACCACCCAGCCAGCCAATTTGCCAGGTGGAAAAATTCCTACCAGGCCCCTGCTCAAAGGCAGATGACCCCATGACAGGCAAAGCAAGGTCAACGCAACAACCCCTTACTCTAGGGCGGGTGGGCGGGTGATCCGTTGCACGCAGCAAAAGAGAAAGTACAAGGCTGCGAGCAGAGTATTTAAATCTTTTACCCCTCCCACCAAAATTGCAACATAACTTTTACCCCAGCAACCCAGTGAACCAATCACTGCCCCAGGCCATCTTTAGAGACCCTGCCTGGTAACAGAGGGGTGGCTCAGTAGACCCCACCGCAACACGTGCTCTCCCTGAAGGAGAACACGCTTTATAGTATAGCTTGTGGTAGCTGCAGTTAAGAGAACGTATTTTAAACTAGCAATGTCCTGATTCAAATATCCCAATTATCAATGCTAGCCACAGTACTTGAGAAAAGGCCTAGAGTTTACATACGTCAGCAATAACCCCAATTATGCTTCTGTACCACCTTAGAAATGCTGAAAGCATCCTCTTAATGAACGGGAGCCCACCCATGGGGAACTTTTGGCCCTCCAAAAGTTCCCCACGATATTTTTCTGGACTATAATTCCCATCAGTCCCAGCAAGTAGGGCCAATAGCCATGGATGATGGGAGCTGTAGTTCACAACCCCCTGGCAACGCAGGGGTTCCCCACATCGACTTTCATAGTAGTAATGGATAATCAAATGAGTGCGAGCCAAAAATAACTTGACACAGCCATTTTCGAAGGGTAAGAGAGTAAGTAAACTTCTCTGTCCCAGATAAATCCCAGTCTTGGGAGATTAAATTGTTTCTTATCCCCTGGAGGAAATATTTTATCCCACAAGTTAATTAAGAATGTCAGCAACTGAGCTGTCATGCCTAATCAGGAAATAGCTAGCTGATTTGAGACGCAAAATGCTCTTCGCAGCATATGCAGGCAGATTGCAGCTTCACTGCAGGCACCTCTTCTCTTCTCTTCTCTTAAATGAAGGGTATGGGCTGCGTCACACACTTAAGGTGATACCCAAATGAGCATGCCGGCAATGCACAGAGAGATGCCCTTGTGGAGGGCAGCACTCACCTGATAGTGCCATTTCAGGCAACCTAGGTTTGGAGTGGAGAACCTCAAGCCTGGGGATGACTGAAGTGCAGCCAGGCCTCTTTATCTGGCCTTTGGGACTTTCCTCAGGCAGTACCCATATGGCACACTCATCATCAACCTAACTCGGCCCTCTCTTGAAGTGCTATTCTTTGCATGAAATGTGTCCTTGCACTGTGATCATGCCTCCTTTTTCCCTGGATGGAGAATGCAGGCGTGTGAGTAGAAACATCCGGCTTCACATGGCTGGAATTTCACCTAATGTGCAAAGTAAGGGTTGCACCCCTTGCTTTGCCTCTGGCCCTGATCACCACTGGCATGTGGCCCTCAGAAAGTTGTCCAAGAGAGAATGCAGTGCTCAGAATGTAAAAGGTTTCCAACTCCTGGCGTAGGGGTTGTATACACAGGTAAAAGGTAAAGGTAAAGGAATGCTGGGCAGTTAAATCCAGTCAAAGGCGACTATGGGGTTGCGGCACTCATCTCACTTTCAGGCTGAGGGAGCTGCTGTTTGTCCACAGACAGCTTTCTGGGTCATGTGGCCAGTATGACTAAACTGCTTCTGGTGCACAGAGGACTAAGATGAAAGCCAGAGTGCACGGAAACGCCGTTTGCCTTCCCACCGCAGCCGTACCTATTTATCTACTTGCACTGGTGTGCTTTTGAACTGCTAGGTGGGCAGGGACGCGGGCGGCGCTGTGGGTAAAAGCCTCAGCACCTAGGGCTTGCCGATTGAAAGGTCAGCGGTTCGAATCCCCGCGGCGGGGTGCGTTCCCGTTGTTCGGTCCCAGCGCCTGCCAACCTAGCAGTTCGAAAGCACCCCCGGGTGCAAGTAGATAAATAGGGACCGCTTACTAGCGGGAAGGTAAACGGCGTTTCCGTGTGCAGCTCTCCCTCGCCAGAGCAGCAATGTCACGCTGGCCACGTGACCCGGAAGTGTCTCCAGACAGCGCTGGCCCCCGGCCTCTTGAGTGAGATGGGCGCACAACCCTAGAGTTTGTCAAGACTGGCCCGTACAGGCAGGGGTACCTTTACCTTTACCTTTAGGTGGGCAGGAGCTGGGACCAAGCAACGGGAGCTCACCCCATCGCGGGGATTCAAACCACCAACCTTCTGATCAGCAAGCTCAAGAGGCTCAGTGGTTTAGACCACAGCACCATGCACGTCACAAGCATCCTGTGGGCACATCAGGTGTAATCTTTGAAATCATGGCAACACTTTTTTTTGTCACAAGGTGCAAATGCCGGTAGCCCCACATGGAGGTGCCACCAAGCCTGTGACATTGCACAAAACATACGCAACCTTGAGATGAACTGGCAGTACTACACACATTTATATGAGCTACTTGTGTTGCCTTCAGTTGCTCATTTAGAAACTCACTAGAAGCAAAATTAATAGTTAACCACCATTATTTTTGAAGATGCCTGGGAGATTGCATAGTATAGTGACCACATTCTCCAGCCAGTCTTCTGCAACTCTGAGTCAGCTCTCTAGGAACTGATCTCCTGGATCATAGCTATTTCTCTTAAGTGGGGGCACATGCTACATATTTAGCCAGCAATCTTGATGGCAGGGACTGGGCAGTGGGTAAATGGTGGAGACCACCTTCCCAGCCTGACCCTTCCATAAAAGAAGGAGACAGTTCAGAATTACAACAGGGGTTTGAGAGACATCACAGCTCAGAAGCAGATGAAGGGGAAATCTGAGAAATAATGGGAGAGGAGGAAGAAGAAGAAGCACCAGGAGAGAGACAGCTGACAGACTCACTGTCTTCAGAAAGCATTCCAGACCCCCTCCTCCCAGAACCCAGTGGGTATTGAAAGCAGGAGGGGAGAAGGCACAGATCAGCCACTGTAGGGTTGACATATAGTGGGAGAGATAGAGGGAGAATTACTCTTGGAGGCTGCATTTCTAAGCCTCTCTCTGTGACTATTGAATAAAAGCATTGGTAGGAACTTCCTTGTCTTATCCATTCCTGGCAACCTACTATCCTCTGAAGCCTGACACCTGACTTCTATGTGTCGGAAGCTGGAGTAAAGCAAGCTAGCGTAAGGTTATACCAGATTCAAACCTATTTCAGCAATGGGGCTGCTGCTGCTGCTGCTCTGCCTAATCCTGGCAGAAAGAACCATGTGGCCCAACTCCTATATAGAAGAGGCAAACCTTCCTGGACAATACAGTGGTACCTCTGGTTAAGAACTTAATTCATTCTGGAGGTCCGTTCTTAACCTGAAACTGTTCTTAAGGTACCACTTTAGGTAATGGGGCCTCCTGCTGCCGCCGCAAGATTTCTGTTCTCATCCTGAAACAATGTTCTTAACCCGAGGTACTATTTCTGGGATAGCAGAGCCTGTAACCTGAAGCGTCTGTAACCTGAGGTACCACTGTACTTACACATCATGCTTACACATCGTGCTTTCTCTTACAACCAGAAGATGACTTATTCTTCCGGTTATGTTGCATTGTTAAATGTTTTGCAACAATAGCGATAAGCATACTTCTGATGTATCCACCCCACCCCCCAATTTCCATGCAGTATTGACGGCTGATTATTTAGCTACCATTATCACCATGCATCATTTCTGCAGAGCATAACATTAGTCAAAAAAGGGGACAGAAAAGGACAATTCCCGCAGAGAGACACAGTTGGGTGTCAAAGCACTCAGCGCTAAAGATGTGTGGTGCACATCGCTTAGAGGGAGCATCACATATCTTTAATTATTGATTAAGAAGGTTTTATTTATTTATTTATTTAAAAAAGTCTAGATAAAAGAAGGGTATGCCAGAAATATAGCTATCCACTTTGTTGGTTTTTGATTGCTTTTTTTTTTAATAGTATGGATACCAGTGCTATTTTTCTATTAAATAATAATAAAAAAGAGGTGCTGGATTTCACCATGAATGCTCCCTCATTGTCCTAGAATGGCAATGGTTTCCACCTGAGAGGTGCCGGAACTGAGTTCCAGTGAGTTCCAGTTGAAAAACAGCCCTGGATATGGCTGAAAATGTAAAACAATAAGCTTAACAGAAAGAAAGGCGTGTTAAATCCATGCTGTGGTCTGCCATCCAACCCCTTCATACTTGCATGCCCCTGATAGGGCAGTTTAAACATTTGGCTTGATGGGCTTTCAGCCTAGCAATGCAGCCGGAAACTGCTGCTTCTTTGCAGCTGACAATGTGACAGACCATTCAAGAGACAACCTCCTGGCATCTTCTCTTATTGTCAGCCCCACTAATTAACTGAGGACAAATTTTTAGAACGTTGCTACATTTTTTTTCCTGATTAATCACTCCGATTAATCTTAAAGCTGGCAGTCCTAGTAGAGAGGCCCTTAACTTTCCCATAACTGGCAAAACCTTACTCTTCTTTTGAAAGTTTAGTTGCCTGCATCCCATCCCTGTTCTAGATTCAGAAAATGCAAAGAGTTTTCCTAACTAAAATGGCTGACCTCTTTAAGCCTTGATAGTTTAAAGCAGAGATAACCAATTTGCTGCCCTCCATATGTTTTTGGACCATAATGTCCATCAACCTCAGCCAGCATGATTAATAGTCAGGAATGACAGGAGTTGTAGACCAAGAACATCTGGAAGGCACTGTGTCAGCTACTCCTGGTTTAACGTCCACACAATTACTTGAAATTATTATTATTATTATTATTATTATTAGAATTAGAATTTATATACCACCCTATATAAGGATAAAAATGCCACTGTTGAGTCAATAATATTTATTCTTTCCAATATAGTCTACTCTCAGTGTCAAAACAATAACTTGTCAATAATATTTTCCCATTTTCAAAAGACACTTGACATTATGGTAAGAATTAGACCCTTATTGGAATTGGGGAAATCAGAGCTAGAGAGTGCTCAAAGATTGGGCAATGTGTTAATTCGTGTATAGGTCTGTTAACTCCATGCCTTTAGCAAACCCATGTGGGAGGGAATCCCACTGTGTCTATTGACCATTTCCCTAGTAGCCATGCATTTGACATTAATGTGAAGGGGGCATACATAAATGCAAATGTACATGAATACACCTCCTCCATTCAATTGCATTGTAGGTGCTCTGCAGTTTGTTACAACATCTTTCTCCCAAAGCACTGGGATTGGAGAGCAACACCATTTCCTCTTATTACAAGCTTGGCATGTCACTCATAACAGAGCTCTCCTTCCCCTCCTTTCCCCGCCCTGGAATTTGCTGTCCCTTCTCTTCCCCAGTCTGGTACGCTTAGAGACATTAGTTGTACTTTTGAAGACACTTGTCTGCAGCATTTCTGGATGTCTGAAATGCCAGGCCAACACAAAACCTTGCAAGGGTCTCTGCTTCACTTCAGGATGCCTCTTACAAATGCTGTTTTGCCACAGACCAGGGTTGAAGAACCTTCCAAAGATGGTTTTGGACTACAACTCCCATAATTCCTTTACCACAGGCCATACTGGCTAGTAGAGCTGGTGGGAGTTTGCATCCAGCAACATCTGGAGCGCCACATGTTCCTCATCCTTGCCTCTGACCAGGGGCATTCCAAGGGGGGGCGGTCGCCCCGGGTACCATTCCAAAGGGGTGTGACAAAATGCTGACCCCCGATTGGTGGCACCCTGGGACGTGTGCCATGCCCCCGGGACATAAGCCACGCTCCCTGGGACGAGTGCTGCTCCACGTACCGGAGCAGGTTGCTATGCCTCTGCCTCTGCCAATACCTTCAAAGAGACCACTTCTACTTGGGACTCTGGATTAGCTCCTTGCATGCTTTCACCAAGCTGACCACCTCATGGCTCCCCTCCCAATAGCAACAGCAACATACCTTCTGGGAAGCAAGTGCAGCTGCTGCACCCCACGCAGCAAGCCACTTCTGGTATAGAAGCAGCAGCTATGAAAGACATCAAGGAGATCCAAGCTTATACGTTTAAACGGGAGCAATACATTTTAGCCCCTGTTTGCAGTGAAGAATACAAATGCAAGGGAAACACAATACTTGTTTAACAGTTCAGTTCATTTGCCGGCGCTTTGGTATTCCACCCTATGCACAGTCCTCAGAAGGCAAGTGGGTGAAGATAATTTAAAATGCTTCCAGATAGAATTTGGAACAACCTTGTTTCTGCAAAGAGCATACTGTTGCAACGCCAGGAAAGCTTTCGGCAGATATGCATACTTCTAAATTGAAGGGCAAGGCCAGCCTTATTTGTTACAGGTGTCCATTTTACAAAGCTAAGCCTCAAAACGAAGATCATGGCCACTGGTCCCATCACCTCCTGGCAAATAGAAGGAGAAGAAATGGAGGCAGTGAGAGATTTTACTTTCTTGGGCTCCATGATCACTGCAGATGGTGACAGCAGCCACGAAATTAAGAGATGCCTGCTTCTTGGGAGGAAAGCAATGTCCAACCTAGACAGCATCTTAAAAAGTAGAGACATCACCTTGCCAACAAAGGTCCGTATAGTAAAAGCTATGGTTTTCCCAGTAGTGATGTATGGAAGTGAGAGCTGGACCATAAAGAAGGCTGCTTGCCGAAGAATTGATGCTTTTGAATTATGGTGCTGGAGGAGACTCTTGAGAGTCCCATGGACTGCAAGAAGATCAAACCTATCCATTCTGAAGGAAATCAGCCCTGAGTGCTCACTGGAAGGACAGATCGTGAAGCTGAGGCTCCAATACTTTGGCCACCTCATGAGAAGAGAAGACTCCCTGGAAAAGACCCTGATGTTGGGAAAGATGGAGGGCACAAGGAGAAGGGGACGACAGAGGACGAGATGGTTGGATAGTGTCTTTGAAGCTACAAACATGAGTCTGCCCAAACTGCGGGAGGCAGTGGAAGACAGAAGTGCCTGGTGTGCTCTGGTCCATGGGGTCGCGAAGAGTCAGACACGACTAAACGACTAAACAACAACAAGCCTCAAGTGTTTCTGCACCATCACAAACCATCTTAATTGTTGAGGTTGGCTGGGAAACATACGTTCCAAACTGCTGGTGGCAGATGCTTGTCTCCCTTCCTTTCCTTCTAAAAAGAAATAAAATACTAAGTATTCTTTTGCTGTTGCTCCAGGTTGTGGCAGCATTTCCAGAAAGGACCATTTGCCCCCATCAATGGCACCATGGAAGGATGCTTTGAGGGATCTCACAATGAGCATGGGCTGCAGGGGCTGGAAGGGCAAGGAGAGCTGGCTGACCATAGGAACACAAGAAGCTGATGTATACAGAGGAAGAGCCTTGATCCACCTAGGTCTGTATTTATACAGCTTTCCAGGTGTTCAGACCGGCCCCTCTCTTACTTGGAAATTCTGGAAATTGAACCTCAGATGTTCAGCATGCAAACCCAGTGCCCTCCCACTGAGCTATTGCCCACCATTTATAATGGTATAGGTGCTCTTTGGTGCAATGTTTTAAAGAGTAAATTTTGGACTCTGTGTGGCAATGTGAGAAACTGTGGTGGCATACAGATTTTTGGGAGAGTCCCAGCATTTGGGGACCAGTTAGAGACTATGGCATGTTGCCCCAGGTTGCTATAAGGACCTTTTGTTACTAAATGCTCCCCACCAGCACATTTTATAAACTCTAAAATAAAATTACAGCAACTTTTTGTGAGAGAAAATGTTGCCCTCATTTTAAATGTATCTTTTGGTTATATGCAGAATCTGTTATGACCTATATATGATTGCTGTGCATACTGAAATAGACCACATTGCTAAGCTTGCTTTTATTTATGTCTTCAGCTCTTCATTCCATATTTAGTTCTTTGCCCTTAGTTACTTCATAGAGGCACACACATCACATTTATTTTCTGGAATGCTACTTTGTGTATTTATTTTCTCTTGCACTATTATGTGTGGTATTTAATAAAGTTAAGCTGTGCCAACTGGTGTGTGTGTGTGTGTGTTTACACCTAAGGTGAAAGGTCAAGAATATTTACCCCTTGTGGACAAGTGTTCATATCCATCTACCTGTCTACTGATACAGAAAACCTGAGCTTGAGGCAGGAAAATTGTAGCCCTTCTCTGTTGGTTGAATCTACTGCTTCAGGCTGATTAATGTTTAGATTCTGAGTTGAAGGTGTTTTTCCTGCTAAAGAAGGAGAAATAGTAAGTAGACCAGAATCTGGAGTGTCTGAAGCAAGCCAACTCTTCTATTTTCTTGCCTGCTCTTCCTAGAATGAATTAAAATTAGTTCAATAGAGCAGAAATCTATTGGAAGCATTGCTTATCTCTGGAGTTCATTGAAAGACAGGTTATGGATGACAATTACATGATAGGGGCAGATGATAATATGTCCGTATTGCTTTAGTGGGGAATCTTTAGCTTACCAGAGCTTGCTGAACTACAACTCCTATAACCCTTGGACACTGGCAATGCTTACTGGGGCTCATGGGAGTTGTAGTTCAGCAACATTTGGAAAGCCAAAGTTCCCCACACTTGCTTTTGCACTCTGAACACTCCTGATGCCTTGAATACCGTGGGCTTATTTGCCATCAAATGCTCCTTCTAACAGCATCTTAAAAAGTAGAGACATCACCTTGCCAACAAAGGTCCGTATAGTAAAAGCTATGGTTTTCCCAGTAGTGATGTATGGAAGTGAGAGCTGGACCATAAAGAAGGCTGATCGCCGAAGAATTGATGCTTTTGAATTATGGTGCTGGAGGAGACTCTTGAGAGTCCCATGGACTGCAAGAAGATCAAACCTCTCCATTCTGAAGGAAATCAGCCCTGAGTGCTCACTGGAAGGACAGATCGTGAAGCTGAGGCTCCAATACTTTGGCCACCTCATGAGAAGAGAAGACTCCCTGGAATAGACCCTGATGTTGGGAAAGATGGAGGGCACAAGGAGAAGGGGATGACAGAGGACGAGATGGTTGGATAGTGTCTTCGAAGCTACAAACATGAGTCTGACCAAACTGCGGGAGGCAGTGGAGGGCAGGGGTGCCTGGCGTGCTCTGGTCCATGGGGTCACGAAGAGTCGGACACGACTAAAGGACTAAACAACAACAAGCTCCTTCTAAGTCAAACACATATGAGAAAGTTTGCCACACAAAAACTTATTCACCAACAGATACAGAATCATAAACTTTGTGACTTACAGTAGATATAACCATCTATATAAGTGAGAGGGAAGACAAGTGAGGGTTACCAATATGATAAAGAGTCTGGAAACCCAGCCTTATGAGCAACAGTTGAAGGAGTTTCATATGTTTAGCCTGGGAAAGAGGAGACTAAGAGGAGATATGATAGCCACCTTCAAATATCTAAAGAACTGTCACATGGAAGATGGAGCAAGCTGCTTTTCTCCTGCCTTGGAGGGTAGGACCCTACCAATGACTTCAAGCTACAAGAAAGGAGATTCCGGCTAAACATCAAGAAGAACTTATCTGACAGTAAGAGCTGTTTAGACAGTGGAATGGACTCCCTCGGGACTTGGGAGGGGGTGAGTTCATATTTTTAAGCAGAGGTTGGATGGCCATCTGTCATGGATGCACTAGTGGAGATTCTTGCATTGCAGGAGTTTGGACTCGGTGAAACTTGGGGTACCTTCCAACTCTACAGTTCTATTATTCTACCTATGTGCCTGCTTGACTGCTTCAAACCACATAACTGGGACTTTTATATGCACCACATAATAACAGTTCTGTATTTGTAAGGAATCAGCCGCTCAATGTGGTGGCCACTCATTAACATTAGGCAGGCATTTTCACTGTATTTTATTTGCTACCTATTAAAAGCATTTTGTTGAAACAAGCCTACTCAGACATGTCCTTTGAACATGAAACTAAATGATGCACATTTAATTTAAAACCCTTGATTTCATTATATTTTGAGCAATCATATACCAAATTTTTTTAACGTTTAATTTTATAGGTATTTTCTAATTAAAGTTTCATATTGTTTTGTTGATTAAATGGTATATAAAACTTGTTGAATAAAAATAAATGAGATCGATTAAAAATGGCATTTGAATAAATTCAGTAGTAGCTTTAAGAAAGATATGAGATCTGAGATAAACTAAGAATTAGTCAATCTATGATAAAAGTGTACTGGCAACAAGTAACATATAATTGAAGCAGGGAATAGGAGGGAGGTCGGGTCTATAGTCCAAAGACCATTTTTTGCAATTAATATTGTGTTTATCTCTATTTTCATTTGTATTCTTGTTTTTTCTTGTCTTTTGGTGTATCAATAAAAAATAAAAAATAAATAAAGAAATAAAAATAAAATGGCTTCCCAAGTTATAAATTTAGTTACAAATAAATAATTTGAGGTTGTTGGGCTTTCTTTTAAGGAAGTGCGGGGAAAGTGGTCTGAAGACTATACTGGCTGTTTTCCAATGCACTTATTTTCAAGGCAAAGAATGCATTTTTGAGCATCAAATCAAAGGCACTTGCAGGCAGGACTCCGATGCAAGGAGAGAAGGGATGATATGCGTCAGAAAGACAAGCAGTGAAAATAGCAGAGGTGCTTCAGAGTCAGGCCCTGACATCAGGACTCAGCCTGCCACTCAGGATTCCCTTGAGTCACAGGCTTCGAACAAACCACACATTTAAAGCACATGGCTTTCCCCAAAGAATCCTTCGAACTGCAGTTCACTCCTCACAGAGCTGTAATT
This sequence comes from Podarcis tiliguerta, assembly GCF_965153285.1. NCBI lineage: Eukaryota > Metazoa > Chordata > Lepidosauria > Squamata > Lacertidae > Podarcis > Podarcis tiliguerta. The sequence goes on from NC_139537.1 coordinate 87,361,217, forward strand.
CCCAGCACCCTTAATGAAATATGGTTCCAAGGATTTGCTGGGGGAAGTCACATGCTTTAAAAGTATGGCGTGTTAGCAGCCTGAGCTGACATGTGTATTGTGAGAGTCTGTGGGGAGTTCCGCCTTGATTAATATTTACCTTACGTTTTTCATACTCGGAATTTATGGAATATGTGGATTTTTTACCTCCAGGATAAACATCTGCTTTCTGTAGTCTGTTTTTAAGAGGCTTTCGTGGCACTTTTACCAAGGGAGTGAGGGAGAAAGATAATTTGCACACTCCAGGTAGGACTCCTAGTTTGGCCTTAGGCAATGATTTGTTCCAAGCAATTTTGTACAGGTGTGTGGGTGTATTTTCATAATTAGGAAAACTTAATATTAAATCATTCCTCCCACCAAAGGTGGCATCAATATGCACACCTACTTCACTTTCTGAGCTCCAGCTTTCAGGACCTAACACAAAGCCTTGAATGAAGGTGGCAGGTATTAATAGAAATTCATTTTAAACCAGCCCACTATTACATAAGCCCATAAATTTTAAAGTGACTTGGAAAAGGCATATTTTGAAGTATAAATTGTAGGCCTTTACATCAAAGTCTGACTCTTGACAGGCTGAATGGCTCCAGTCCTTCACTATTTATAATGACAACCTTTGCTCTGATATTTGGGTAAGATATCTGTGAGGTGTGTTGATCTGCCACATATAACTCTAGATAAGGCTGTGAGTTGCAATGACTCATGTACAGAATCACAGAATTGGAGAGTTGGAAGGGACCCCAAGGCTCATCTAGTCCAAACCACCTCAATGCAGGAATCTCAGCAAAAGCATCCATGACAGATGGCCGTCCAACCTCTGCTTAAAAGCATCCAAAAAAGGAGAGCCCGTGGTCTCCTGAGGGAGACCATTCCACTGTTAAACAGCTCTTATTGTTTACCAGCTCCATCTGGTACGCAGGCTGAGACCCTATCTGCCTGTGGACTGCCTCGCCAGAGTGGTGCATGCTCTGGTTATCTCCCGCTTGGACTACTGCAATGCGCTCTACGTGGGGCTACCTTTGAAGGTGACCTGGAAACTACAACTAATCTAGAACGCGGCAGCCAGACTGGTGACTGGGAGCGGCCGCCGAGACCATATAACACCAGTCTTGAAAGACCTACATTGGCTCCCAGTACGTTTCTGAGCACAATTCAAAGTGTTGGTGCTGACCTTTAAAGCCCTAAATCTTGGAAGTCAAATCAACATTGGCTGGATTCAACCTGGGCCATAGCTGATCCAATGGGACTTCCATTTGATCAGTAGCGACTGGTATGGTGGCCTTGGTCCAGTATATCTGAAGGAGCGTCTCCACCCCCATCATTCTACCCAGACACTGAGGTCCAGCACCGAGGGCCTTCTGGCGGTTCCCTCACTGCGAGAAGCCAAGTTAGAAGAAGAAGAAGAAGAAGAAGAGTTTGGATTTGATATCCCGCCTTTCACTCCCCTTCAGGAGTCTCAAAGCGGCTAACATTCTCCTTTCCCTTCCTCCCCACAACAAACACTCTGTGAGGTGAGTGGGGCTGAGAGACTTCAGAGAAGTGTGACTGGCCCAAGGTCACCCAGCAGCTGCATGTGGAGGAGCGGAGACGCGAACCCGGTTCCCCAGATTACAAGACTACCGCTCTTAACCACTACACCACACTGGCTCTCAGTGTGGTTACAGGGAACCAGGCAGAGGGCCTTCTCAGTAGTGGCACCCTCCCTGTGGAATGTCCTCCCACCAGTTGTCAAAGAGAACAACAACTACCAGACTTTTAGAAGACATCTGAAGGCAGCCCTGTTTTGGGAAGCTGGGGAAGCCCAGCCAGATGGGCAGGGTATAAATAAATTATTATTATTATTATTATTATTATTATTATTATTATTATTATTATCATCTTACTGTCAGAAAGCTCTTCCTGATGTTTAGTCTTGTAACTTGAGTCAAAGCACTGGGATGCATTTGGACTAAGACATTCTTCAAGCAGAGTATACCCATTGAATTCAATGGAGCCTGTTAGTCACAACCTAGTTCAGTAGCAGTTGGTGAGGCAGCACAGGTGGGATTCTTTTGCATTCTCAGCTTCCCAGCTCTGAAGATTGAGGCTACTTATCAAGAGGGAGGGGGCACAATGTGCAGGAAGCTCAATGCAGTGAGATGAAGTCTACCTGGTCTCCTGCCCCCACAGTCCACACCATGCTACGTTCCCTGTTCCTTGCTCCTCTCCTCTCCCTTTTGGTAAGTGACAGCAACCCATGATGTTGGGAAGCCAGAAGAGCAGCAGAGCCCCACACATTCCACCCTACCAGTCGCTCCTGATCAAACTGAAGTCCCATTGGGTCTGCTATGGCCCAGGTTGAATCCAGCCAATGATGATTCTTGACTTCCAAGATTCCTAGGAAGTAAGAACCCAGCAGCTTCTCCAGCAGCTCATATGTTACATTATCCAAAAGTGTGTGGAGCTTGAATCTTCTCCCTCATTCATAATTATTTCTCTCCTTGTTTGTCAACAAGCAAAATTATAGCCTGTTCTCATCTCTACTTTTTTCAGAATACTGGCTCAGTATTTTCTCCTGTTCTGTGTCCTTCAATATCCAAGCAAATCATTTTCATCTCATGGTAAGGGCACAGTGCTATGGCCCAATAGCCAGTAGTCGACAGCCTGGTGTAGCGCCGCTGTTCACCTGACCTCTGGTCACTCATGTTCCTGTTCCTTATACTCAGAGGGAGAGAAGGGAAGGAGGGAAGTTAATGCACCATTGGTTCATTTGCTCCATGGTGACCTCCCTGCTGTCTTGCCCCTCCCTCTCTACCTCCTGGTAATCAGCAGCAGTGTGACCAATGGGAGATCAGGTGAGTAATACCATCCCATTACACTGTCCACTACTGCCAGCAACTCCACAACACAGAAGAGGATTTAAGATAAAACACTTCCCCCCAATCATATAAAGCTGCCACAGTCTATAAATTGGTTGCACTAAAGTTAGCACTATGGGTGACAAATTGGCTAGGTTTGTCTGACTGCAATATCCAACTCCTGTCATACTTAACCATTGCCCATACAGGCTGGGGCTGATGCAAGTTTATGTTCAGGGATATCTCAAGGGCCACGGGTTCCCTATCCCAGATGTAAGCTGATCTAAGAAGAGAGAACAGAGTTCCTTAGGCAACCCCACCAAGAAGGCCTTATCCCTAGTAGTCAAGCATCTTACCTCAGAAGAGTCAGGTCATCTAATGATGGTTTTAATAACCAATACCAACATCCTGTTCAGTATGCCCCAAATATTTTTCCTTGCAAAGCTCATATTTCAAATTTGCAAGTTGGCAAAATAACTTTGTTGTTGTTGTTTATGGCTGTACCATTATTTTCCATATTATGGAGATCGGTTTAGCTCCAACTATGAAGCTCACAATCTCTCACTTTTTTATTTTTTAGTGTAACTACACTTTGGGTAATCATACAAGCCTGTTCAGGACTCGAGCCAGCAGAAATATTATGTGGTTTATCTTCCACTCACTAGAAGCAAATGAGATTACTCATCCTTTTGAGCTAATCAGCATAATTCTAATTATCACACAGGCACATTTTTAGCCACTTCTATTTAAAAATCCTACAGAGAAATAAAATGCATTGGAGAGAAAGAGATGATGTTCTAAACTTCCAGTTTTGCTTTCCAGCCACCACATAACACATGTACAGGATTATCAAGTCCCACACTATTTCCTAACTTCTATGTGAGCAGTGTATTTATAATAATTATTATTTGAGGTTATCTTGCTCTGGGCTACAGCAGACACAGCAGAGCTCTCCCTCGGCCCTAGGCAAACCGAGTAATCAAAAAATTTGTACACACAAAATCCAGTTTGTTGCATTGCTGTCGTTATGCACACTAATCCTTATAATTATGCAAAGCAGGTTTATAAACAAGTCACAACTGTGGACCAAACTGTAAGTTAATATGGCCACTTATATTATTGGAGTGGTTGCAGATTAGTCCTTAATTATTGGTTGTTTCTTTCCCTTGAAAGAAATTCAAGGAACAATCCACTTCTGTGCTCTCGGAATTTGGGTTTAAAGGGAGTGATGGGGAACTGAGGCACAACTTCACCTATGAAATTATTCCCTAGATTGTGCATCAATCAATACGCACGTTGTGTACACATGGAGAGCTTTGTGAAAAGGACTGCAGTGTGAGTGTCCCAACCAACTGCGAGGGGAACTTTCATATTAATAATATAAAATCTAAATTAGTGTTCCATAATTGTACCAGTAAAACAGATAATTCCACACACCTTTGATGCCTGGCAGGAGTGTCCCTAAAATCTGAAAGTGTTGGGATAAAGCTATTGTCAAAGTTATTGACCAAAATGTGGGAAGCTTCTCTTAGGAATACCATGGAACTGCAAGGATTAAAAACCAACATAATATCCCCTCTGTTACACAAACTGTTGCTAATTACTCCTTCTGCTATCTCAGTCTGGATTCCTCACTCCCCATTTCATGCCTTGAGCTACCTGATTTTCCTTCTTCCACAGCAGGAATGATAATATTTCATCTTAATGGTTCTTTATTTAGATTGTTTCTTTAACAGCCGTGCAACATATTCGGCTTCTGAAGGATTGGACTGAACATTTCCATCAGTTCAATATTTGTCGCAAGCATATTAAATTTTATTCCTCGCCAAAGCGACAAATGCAAATCTTTTGTAGAAAGGAAATCTATTATAGGAGCTTATCGTTGCAAAAACAAAACAAAACAAAACAAAAACCCACAGATGGAAAGGGATTGCTTCCTTATCCCTCTTCAACCTTATTCTCTGAGGTAGGAGTTGGATGAACAGATGTTTAATCTTGGACCTTTTACAGATTAATTTTTAAATAGTGAGGTTCTCAATAACAAGTGCATTCATCAAGAGTTTGCCAATTTGTCACCATGCCACAAGCAACATGTTGCTCAACTGTTCATCAATGTGAGGTAATCAAATAACTTAAAAAATATGAAAAAAAAATATTAAAAAAACCTGTAGTATTCATCATCGGCTTAATCTCTACTCAGAAGTAATCTGGCATGTATGCTGCGCCAGCAAGCACCTAACAGCTAGAACTTCCTGAAATTCCATAGCTCACTGATGTGGGTATTTGCAGAATTGGAGTCCTTCACATATACATGAAGGCTTACCTTATGGCAGATGTGAGCAAATATTTTTTTGAAACTGAAAGCCACATTCCTTTGGTGGCTAGTAGTTACGGGATTAGGACGCAGGTGGCACTGTGGTCTAAACCACTGAGCCTCTTGGGCTTGCCGATCAGAAGGTTGGCGGTTCGAATCCTCATGATGGGGTGAGCTCCCGTTGCTCAGTCCCAGCTCCTGCCAACCTAGCAGTTCAAAAGCATGCCAAAAACTGCAAGTAGATAAATAGGTACCGCTCCGGTGGGAAGGTAAACAGTGTTTCCATGTGCTGTTCTGGTTTCGGTTTTCCGTTGTACTAGAAGCGGCTTAGTCATGCTGGCCACATGACCCGGAAAAACTGTCTGCAGACATACACAGTCTCCATCGGCCTGTAAAGCAAGAAGAGCGCCACAACCCCAGAATCGTCTGCGACTGGACTTAACCTTCCAGGGGTCCTTAACCTTTACCTTTTAGTAAGGGGATCAAATGCTGACAATGGGTAGTAGGGGCAAAGCCAAAAGCAATGAATGAGGATACCCCCTTTTCCCTCCCCATCTTCAGTCATCATTCATCCATTCATTCATTATCTCTTCCATTCATTCACTCACTTTCATAAACCAGTTTGAGGGCCATTGTAGTGTAGCAGTTAGAGTGTCAGACTCTAACCACTTAACATCTAAGCACTAAACATGGACCACTTATAAACACCATCTCCAATTCTTCATAAAAATTGATCAACGGTGTCTCCAAAAAAATTTTACGCATCACTTGGGAAGACAGGCTAACTAATGCCAGGGTACTGGAAGAAGCAAAGATCACCAGTGTTGAAGCAATGATTCTTCAACATCAACTTTGTTGGACTGGTCATGTTGTGTGGATGCCTGATTATTGTCTTCCAAAGCAACTACTCTATTCCAAACTTAAAAATGGAAAGCACAGTGCTGGTGGTCAACAAAAGAGGTTTAAAGATTCTCTCAAGGCAACTCTAAAAAAAAAAGTAGTATAAACACCGACAACTGGGTGACACTAGGCTGTAAGTGCTTCAATTGGAGAACAGCCTTTACCAAAGGTGTCATGGGCTTTGAAGACGCTCAAACTCAGGATGAAAGGGAGAAACGTACTAAGAGGAAGACATGTTTGGCAAACTCTCACCATGATCAACTCCCGCCTGGAAACCTATGTCCCCGCTTTGGAAGGATGTGTGGATCCAGAATTTGCCTCCACAGTCACTTACAGACTCATTGTTGAAACCATGTTCATGGAAGACAATCTTGCTCGGCTATGAGTGATCGCAGGAGGAGGAGGAGGAGGAGGAGGAGGAGGAGAGTGTGTCAGACTAAGAGCTGGGCTCAAAGGAGAGTGGGATGCATTTAATTCACTAGTTCAATCCGAGCTTTTCTATCATGAGTGTTGAGTGCAAGGTGTGGGCTGCAAATGGGATTCTGTGTGTACAATTTGCATGGGGGTCCTCACCTTGATGACTCTTATTGGGTGCTCATGTGTATTTTATTGTCCCCACTGGTTTTCCCTGTGTCAAGCATGGAGCTTTCTCCAGGAAAGGGAGGACTTCTCTAGTTCCCTTAGGCATTACAGACGTGTCTTACGATCTTATTATCTATGGTACTATCAGGCCCGTCTTACCCATAGAGGCTAGTGGTGCGGGGCGCCACGGCACCAAGTTCTGGAGGGCCCCAGGCAAGAGTCTGGGGAACACCGAACTAGCAGGCTGAGTGAACGAGGGTGCGTGCTCCCACTGAGCGCCGGCTTGGTTTTTTCCCTTTACGCTGAAGGCACCGAATTCTGCAGGGCGCCAGAAGGCTAAAAGGGAAAAAACCTAGACGACACTTGGCAGGAGCAGTGCATACGCCCTCACTCACTCGACACAGGCCTGCTTGCTCGGTTTGCTGCCTGCCGTGGCCACCGCAGCACAAAGCGGCCAGCTGAGCCAGGAGGTGCCACGTCCAGCCTCCGCCTCTTCCCTGCCAGAGGAGCCACCCTCCAGCTGCTGCCCGCCTCCTCCAGCCCCATAAAAAGGTCGAAAACGCTGGGAAAGGGGCACCGGAGGGATCTTTGCACCACAGCACTGGATATGCTTAAGATGGCCCTGGGTACTATACCCTGTCCTTTTTATAAACCGATGGTCTTCTTTTTAATCCCATTTCCAGCCATCACCTCTGTCTTTGTCTCCTTTTTTTCCCATCCCACTGCAAATGCTTAATTTATCACACTGTGCTGATACTGCTTAAATATAAGCCACATTTCTGGGCACCCAATTATAAAAATTGCATTTAATTAATGTATTGACAACACATGACTGTTTGACTAATCAAAGTTGTTTATGTTGATTCCTACAGAATTTTCATTGTGGCTTTGGTCTATGAGTTTTTTTGTGATTTTAAATAATTCAAACCTAATTATTAGCATACATTACATTTTAATAACACAAAAAATGTCATTTCCCTCTCAGTGTGAGAAAGCTTTTGATAAGTTTCCCTCTAGTTTAAACAAGAGTGTTATAATTCTCCAACATTACAGTAGGCTGGGAAATATTCTTCAAAATGGGAAAGTTTATTTATAAAAGTACCAATTCAGATTCCGATAGCTCATTATCCTACTTTCGGAGTTCTCTTCAGAAACTCAGAGCATCTTTCAGAACTAGTTAAAAGGCTCTCTCCTCTAATTTCTACCAAACTGTGTAGGCCTGGGGCTTAATTAGAAATTTTTAAAGTTTCATCTTCTTCTGGTTGAAGCACAGACAATGTCACCTACTCGTGTAATTACTGTTCTACAGACAAAACAATGGCTTCTCTTGAATGCGAGGAAGAAAAGGAGAACATTTCTCCCACCAGACATAACTCAATGTTGAATTTATTTGATGCAAAGGAAATACATACAAACAGTGAATGTATGGAATCCACTTTTGAAAGCTGTGGTGATGACTATGAACTTTTGTGACTTTTTAAAAACTGCTAGATAAAATCAGGAAAAATTGGTCTACCATTTACTAGTTACTATAATCCATGGTAGTTGCTTGGATGCTCCAAGTTTGCATGGAGTATATGAGATGTTTGTAACTGTGCTGGTCCCGGGGGGGGGGGTTACTGTGAGGCGTGGTCAGAGTCCGGTCCTGGGCCGAGGGTCTGGAGACTGTCCACCAAGGGAGAAGCGGGGTCCAAAGCAAGAAGCCGGGCGTGGTCGGGAACTCTGGAAAAACAGGTCTGGGTGCTGGCAGAAACAGGTTTCCAACATCGTTGCTCCCACAACCTGGGACTGGGCTGACTGGCCTTTATCTCCTCTGAAGCCAGGGCGGTCCCGGCCCACAGGTGGCCTGTCTCTTCTGCCCTTAAAGCGAGCACTCCTCCTGAGAGAACCCAGTTCCCTCTGCCTCTCTGCCCTGAGCCTCTGCAGCTCAGGAGAGGCTGGAGGGTTCCTGGACCCAGGAGCAGCTTCACCTTCCCCTGACAGGGCTGGGAGAGGCGCACCTGCAGGCAATGGGTCCTCAATCACCTCTGGAGCCAGAGTGGATACATCTGGTGTCTGCTCCTGAGGATCTGGCACAGGTGCAGGCCCTTCAGATTCAAGCTCAGCCGGCCCTGGAGGCAGGGACTCCTGTGCAGGCTGGGACTCCTCAGGTTCAGATTCTGAATCAGATTCCCAGGCCATCACAGTAACAAACCAGAAAGGATAGGGGTTCATCACACACTACTGATGAGCTTCTGGAGAAATCTGGCTGGGTGGGTGTTATTTGAATGGTGGTGAAATGCTAGACAGACCTTTGGGTTGTTCTGGTACTTCCCTACATTCTCACAGGTGGCTTTTTTTTGTATTTGCAATGATTTGGAATTTTGCAATTGGCAAGCCAAGGACAGGAGGATGGGATCAGAGAGAAGTTTGGTTTGGTTTGCATTTCAATATGAAGCTACCCAAAATAACATGAGACAAAACACAACTATCCTTCAAAATTCACACTTCTCCCAATTTTGTGGTTAAGTTCGTCAGTCAAAATATGTGTACAATAATACAGTGGCACCTTGGTTTTTGAACAGCTTAGTTCACGAACAACTTGAACACGAACGCTGCAAAACCAGAAGTAGGTGTTCTGGTTTTTGAACTTTTTCGGAAGCCGAACGTGCTCCATTTTGAGTCCCTCTGTGTTTCCTGTTGCGCTGCTAATTTGCGCCCCCCCCCATTATAATTCAAGTCTTCCGTTTCCGACTGCAGAGTTCTGAGGTGATATTTGCAGCTTATATTTGCTGCTTTTGTTTTTGCTATTTATTTTGCATTTTTTGTTTTGAGGCTTTTTCAGTTAATTTGTTTTTGTGATTGTGTGGATCCTAGTTCAACTACTGATTGATTGATTGATTGATTGATTGACTGATTGTGTGACTGCGGAAATGGATAAAAGCCCTCCATCCAAACAATGACTATCATCAGTGCAGGTAAGAAATGATAATAATTTTAATTTTTATCATCTTCAATACTGTTTTATTTATTTTATAGTACACTACATTGATTATTGCTTTCATTTTATGGACCAATTATCTTGTTAGATAGTAAAATTAATGTTAAATTGCTGTTTTAGGGGTTGTTTTTAGAAGTCTGGAGCAGATTAATCCATTCTGTATTACTTTCTATGGGAAAGTGTGCTTTGGTTTTGGAACGCTTTGGTTTTGGAACAGACTTCCAGAACAGATTAAGTTTGAGAACCAAGGTACCACTGAAGTGCTTGCAGTTTTGGGTGAGGACTTTAAAAAATGCACAAACTGGCAAGGAATCATAGAAGACTGAACTTAAGACTGGAAAAAAAATGAGAAACCTGGAGAAACCAAAACTGGCAGATTCATCCATCAAATGAATCCATTACAATAGCTGAACACATGCTATTGGAATATAACATGACATGATAAAGTACAACAGCCAGTGTGATCAGCTGTTAATTTTACATGATCAGCTGCTTCATATATATCTATAAATTTAAAGCAAATCCAACTATCAGGAAGGGTGGAGTTGGAAGAATGGTGCTGGGAATGGGGCCGTTGGATCATTCTTCAATACCACCCACTCCCCCAATACTCATTGAATTTGCCATTTGTATTGTTTTGGGTGTGGGACACTATTTCAGCAAAACAGTGCAGAGGATAAAGGATAGACAAATTCCACCAGCTCAAATCCCCTCCAGATGTATGTGTTGGGCAGATGGACAACAGCTTTGATCTCACAGTATCTTTTCTAATTTGTCACCAAATAAGCAAATACAGTGCGTTGGGGGGCTCACATTAAGAACATGTAACTTTGACACTCAATGTTGCTGGGAGAAACAGAAACTTAGTTTCTGATACATCTTTGGGTTGAAAGATAGTACATAGTTTTGGAATTATTAAGCTGGTCAGGTAATCAAGTTTGATTGCATTTTTTCCTCTGAGAAAGTGGCCTGCTCTTAATTACTGGATTCGGTGCCTTTTTATCCAGTGTATGATGTATTCTCATTCTGTTGTTAATGTTATCATTCTGCTAAGTGATGTAACACGATGTAATTATCAATACGGTACAATGTAATCAATGAAGGGAATGCATGTGCTAGTCCTCTGGGGATATTCCCGTGCTGTGTTGTTGTTTTTATTCTGTAAAAAGAGGGCACCGGGTTGCACAAATTGGTTTGGGGAAATAGATTGCTCATTAACACACCAAGAGGAAAAGTATGTAATAGAATTTAATTCAGTGGAATGGACTCCTTTGGAAGGTGGTGGACTCTCCTTCTTTGGGTGTTTTTAAGCGTCTGTCATAGATGCTTTAGTTGAGATTCCTGCATTGCAGGATTAGATGACCCTCAACGTCCTTTCCAACTCTACAATTCTATGATTTTATCATGACCACTGGTCCCATCACCTCCTGGCAAATAGAAGGGGAAGAAATGGAGGCAGTGAGAGATTTTACTTTCTTGGGCTCCATGATCACTGCAGATGGTGACAGCAGCCACGAAATTAAAAGACGCCTGCTTCTTGGGAGAAAAGCAATGACAAACCTAGACAGCATCTTAAAAAGCAGAGACATCACCTTGCCAACAAAGGTCCGTATAGTTAAAGCTATGGTTTTCCCAGTAGTGATGTATGGAAGTGAGAGCTGGACCATAAAGAAGGCTGACCGCCGAAGAACTGATGCTTTTGAATTATGGTGCTGGAGGAGACTCTTGAGAGTCCCATGGACTGCAAGAAGATCAAACCTATCCATTCTTAAGGAAATCAGCCCTCAGCGCTTACTGGAAGGACAGATCCTGAAGCTGAGGCTCCAATACTTTAGCCACCTCATGAGAAGAGAAGACTCCCTGGAAAAGACCCTGATGTTGGGAAAGATGGAGGGCACAAGGAGAAGGGGACGACAGAGGATGAGATGGTTGGATAGTGTTCTCGAAGCTACCAGCATGAGTTTGACCAAACTGCAGGAGGTAGTGGAAGACAGAAGTGCCTGGCATGCTCTGGTCCATGGGGTCATGAAGAATCGGACACAACTAAATGACTAAACAACAACAATTGTTTGGAGTTAGAGGATATGAACATGGCCAAAAGCTGAAGCTGATTAAAATATAACTAGCACCTTTTCTAGCATTTTAGACCATCCTTTTCATTTACCTTTAGTTGCACAAGTGTCTCTGCCGTAGTTTTTCTTTATTTATACTAGCATTTTCACCCTGCTTTTCTGTGACAAGTGCACACAACAGTGGCTTTCAAAGCAAAAGAATGCACAATACAATGCAAATTATAATACAATCATAACCATGAAAAACACAAATATAATAGCAGCATCAACATCACAAAGCATCTCAGTGTGCAGCTAAAACATTATAGGCTCTAAGCAAAAATAACAATAGTGAATGCCTGCATGAATAAAACAGGCTTGAGAGCCCATTTAGAAGCAGTTAAAAGGTGGGGACAAATGATGAAATCCCCTTTGAGGGCAATTTAACAATTTGGACCTCTCAGCTGAAAAGGCTCTCTCTCACACCCACCAACTGTACTTTCAGTGTTGAAGACCCAGTACCATAAAGAGGACCTCATGAACGTGAAGTGGGTACATTTGCTAACCCAAATATAGGGCAGTATGCAACTAAATAATTGTACTCTCACAAAGATCAGCACTAGCATTCTGGAGGGTGGGAGAAGCCCCAGCACAAATTAAGCCTGAGGAAGGAGAAGGGGAGAATATTCATTTGTACAGGAAAACACATCCAGCATAGCACCAAGTTGCATACAACTCATAAGCAAAATCTTCCTGGTGACTTATTTTGACATGTTGCTTGCATATCTCACAGGTGGTGGAGCTCCAAAAAGCCTTGATATCAGAATGAACTGCACAAGTGGAAGTTTTGATATATACACACCTAGACCAGGGGTCTGCAACCTTTAAGACAAAAAGAGCCACTTGGACCCGTTTCCGAAGAAAAAAACAACTGGGAGCCGCAAAACTCGTCATTATAAAAATAACTTTTTTGTCATTTTTTTTTTTTAGTATTTCTTTGTTTGACCCCTCAGAATTACTCCTCCTCATAGAAATAAACGTTAAATTAACAAGTTACCTTTTTGTGTGTGTGTGTTCTTCACTCCCCTTCAAAACAGTGTCCAGCGTACATGCCCCCTTTCAATGCAGTGACCAGCGTACATGCCCCCTTTCAATGTAGCGGGCGGGCGGGAAGGTGACGTCGGGACGGTGCGTGACTAACGCACACACCGCCCCCATGCGACGTCACAGCCAGTACAGCACCCGCCACAGCGGGGAGTGCGCCTCCTCCCCTCACTAGTATCCACCCCGGAGCCGCAGCAAAGGTGTAAAAGAGCCACATGCTGCTCCGGAGCCGCGGGTTGCAGACCCCTGACCTAGACCACCATGGGAGAAACCACAGAGGCAGTAACTCCTGTGCATAGGTACCTTCTGTCTGTAACTGGGAGGAAGACTGATACATATACTACGAATTGGTTCCAATATGTGCAAATCGCTTCTCACACAGCTCAACTCATGTGAACAGTGTAATGTCTGTAGATGCTAACATGTATGCTGACTTCTTAAAACAATTCACAAAGCAATGCAGAAATGTGGCAAACCGGATTGGAGCCTGGATGAATGAGAAGTGGAGAGAAAACAAAACTGAAACACTCTAGTAACACATGAGACTCAAACTACTAATGATGGGGACCAGGGGCATTCCAAGGGGGGGGGATGGGCTGCTCCAGGTGCCATTCCAAAGGGGGGGTGCCATGCCCCCAGGTCATGCACCACGGCCCCTGTGGGCGGCACACCATGCCCCCTGGGATGCGCACCATGCCTCCTGGGACGAGCTCCGCTCCAGGTACCAGAGCAGGTTGCTTTGTCTCTGATGGTGAAAGACCCTGTGGCCCCAGTAGCAAGGTATTGGCAAGGTTGTGATATTAGGAGCCAAATGGAGATGGAGGTGATAGGAACTGGACATCTGCTCTTCTATAGAACTCATTTTCAACCCCAGAGCGTCATTTCTCTTGATATGTTGTTGTTGTTTAGTCATTCAGTCGTGTCCGACTCTTCGTGACCCCATGGACCAGAGCACGCCAGGCACTCCTGTCTTCCACTGCCACCCGCAGTTTGGTCAGACTCATGTTTGTAGCTTCGAGAACACTGTCTAACCATCTCGTCCTCTGTCGTCCCCTTCTCCTTGTGCCCTTAATCTTTCCCAACATCAGGGTCTTTTCCAGGGAGTCGTCTCTTCTCATGAGGTGGCCAAAGTATTGGAGCCTCAGCTTCAGGATCTGTCCTTCCAGTGAGCACTCAGGGCTGATTTCCTTAAGAACAGATAGGTTTGATCTTCTTGCAGTCCATGGGACTCTCTAGAGTCTCCTCCAGCACCATAATTCAAAAGCGTCAATTCTTCGGCAATCAGCCTTCTTTATGGTCCAGCACTCACTTCCATACATCACTACTGGGAAAACCATAGCTTTTACTATACGGACCTTTCTCTTGATATAGACTCCCATTATTGGCAAGAAAAAGAGTGCCAGAGGAAGGGGCTGCAGGAGGAAGACAATCCATGTTACCTGTTGTAGAAAATGGTGCTCCAAACAGGTGTGAACTTCTAATTCTTTCCTGCAGTAAGTGATCCCAGGCTAAGGAGCTGAATTCCCAGTTCTTTCCTGCCCAGGCTGTATCTAGACAATAAGATGAGATCACTGTCTCTAAGGTGCTGCTCCTGCAGCTGGCTATCCTTTGTGCATACATAAATCTATTTCTGTCTCGTGGCTCTGCAATATTACATGCCCTTGCTGAAGTCTGCTATCTAAACCTTCCTCCTTGCCTGTTGATTCATTGCAGTTGTGGGAATGTTAAGGATAGAGGAAAGGATATACTGAATATTCTTCCTTCACTCACGCTAGTAAGTGATGTAGCAGAGCATATTCCCCTCAATATAGCTGGAAGCTAGTTTGCAGATTCGTTTGACTCTCTTAGTTGAGTTTATTCCTGGTGTCCCCTTTGATCCCTCCTAAAAGAATAAAGACACAAGAGTCTTTCTGAGTAAAGTAACAAAATGTTAACTCATGTTTCAGTTCACGATTTGATCCCTGAAAGGCAGGCTTTACTTGGTAGTTACACAAAGAAACTGTAAGTTCATCTCATAGGGAGAATGAACTCATGTGCTGCTGGCTGAGATCCAGCAGACAGCAAAATTACATTAAGAATACAAAATGGCTGCAAAAGAACAGCAACAAGACAATAGCATTATCAAAACGAACTGAGAAAAGGGCTGCATGAATCAGCTCTTTTATGGAGTCAGCCAGAGCCATGCCCATCTCCCAGATCACACGCAGGGGGAGGAAGCTCCAGAGCAGTGGAACAGGAAGTTTCACTGACTGGATGTCCCCCTGCATGTGCCCACTCTAAGCAAATAAGGAAAGTTGCATTTGACTGTACCAATGGATTATATCCCACAGAGGTATATATGTGTGTGTCTCCACTGTTTCATTGGACTTTGAAGAACTACAGAACCTTCCTGATCAGCTGCATAACTGATTCCCTGGAACCTAACTCACTTCAGTGAGTTCCATCCATTGTAATACAATGGTATATCCAATGAATAAGTGCATGGGAAGAAAAAGATGCAGATATGAGACTTGAACTTCTCGTGCCATAAAGGAATTTGTCCCCAAATGCTGTCCACATCATTTCACCATCTATGTTCCAGCATTAGGAAGGTAAAGGTAAAGGGACCCCTGACCATTAGGTCCAGTTGTGACCAACTCTGGGGTTGCGGCACTCATCTCGCTTTATTGGCTGAGGGAGCCGGTGCGCAGCTTCTGGGTCATGTGGCCAGCATGACTAAGCCTCTTCTGGCGAACCAGAGCAGCACACAGAAATGCCGTTTACCTTCCCAACGGAGCGGTACCTATTTATCTACTTGCACTTTGATGTGCTTTCGAACTGCTAGGTTGGCAGGAGCAAGGACAGAGCAATGGGAGCTCACCCTGTCACGGGGATTTGAACTGCCGACCTTTTAATTGGCAAGTCCTAGGCTCTGTGGTTTAACCAACAGCGCCATCCGCTGTATCAGGAAGGTATCAGAATGCAAATCATAGAATCATAGAGTTAGAAGGGACCGTGAGAGTCATCTAGTCCAACTCCTTCCAATGCAGGGATATTTTTCCCAATGTGGAGCTCAAACCCACAACCCTGAGATTACTCTCGTGCTCTTCCTCCTGAGCTATGAAAGCATGCATTATCTGTTGCTAAATATATCGGACTAAATATTGAAATATAACATGAAAATGGCATTATTATTCACAGATTCACTTTAATAAGTTTTCCGTATCATTTCACTCAAAATTAGTTTTCCATATCATTTCATTCAACGCTATCATAAGTAGGATGGACAAATATATCTGCCGCACCACTCAAGGTCTTCAAAATAGATTTGGACTCAAAGGTGCTAATCCAGTGTTTTGCTTCTAAAAGGAGTCAGCTGGAAGCTCATCGGTAAGGCATAAAAATGAGGCACCTCCACTGATTTTGCCCTTCTGATATGTACATTGAAATGGGGTTAACCGAGTCATATACAATTTCTGTGGTCACATTATGATTCATTACTTTTGTTTTGCTTCCTCTGTCACTAACTCTGCAGTCCTATACTCACCTACCTGGCAGTGAACAAAATAGGCCTTACTTCTAAGAAGACATATATAGAATTGCATTGTACATCACAAGGAGCTGTTATTATTAATGATTAAATCCAAGGTGGATTAATGGATCTCTTCCTTTTTCTGTCCCCTTCTTTACTAATGATTTTTTTTAATCCAACTGTACACTTATGCCCTTTTGAACTTAAATATTGTAACCCAGTGTCTGAGGAAAGACTGTTGTTGTTAGGATCATATTGGCTTGGGAAGTTGTTGCCACACCCAATGTGCAGCAAATATTCTTTAGCAGTTGCATTGCTCCTCAATTATTCCTGCGTGTTTCCATCTTTTAATTTGCATTGTTTTAATAGATTTTCTGACTGGCCTCAAGGTAGTCACATTTGTTTAAATCTTCAATAAATCTTTAATGGGAACCCTTTTATCTCCTGGACCTGAGACTAGTTTGAAACTTGTATGTAAATAAGATCAGCGTGAATTATGTTTACTCCCATTATAGCATTTAATCATTCAAATGCATATTGAATTTACTTCCAACAATGGAAGAACAAATAGATTACTCATTTAAGCTGGCAAAGGTATCCTCAAAGAAAGAGAAACTTCTCCTTCTAAATGGACAAATGTTCTTTCTTCCCAGTGAAAAGATGACTTCTTTGGCTCTCAAATGTCCTTAACTGTACACAACATGGGCACAAACCAGCCAAAGGTACGCACATTTCAGTCCTGTTGACCTGAGAGAGATTTATTTGACTTTTACTGGATGCAAACATTCTTCGTTTGGGCTGGATCATGCCCATTTTGTGGGATTGTGCTCCAATCCTTATATTTCTCGGAAAGGGGTTTTAGATTGAACATGCACACACACACACACATAGTAACAAAACTGAGTTTTTGTTAACCCAATTAGATTTGGAACATTATTCACATTTTGAAAATATTGGAAAAAGTCATTAGGTAATAAGAGGTAGGTTTTGACATGTTTATTCTTAGGATTGAAAGTATGCATTGTTTTTCATGAACGCTTCTGACAGCTTCAAAAAAGCACTCTCCTTTTTTGCAGGTTCTGTGAGATTGCTGCTAAAGTAATTGTCTAGTCAGTAAGCACTGCTTTTGAATTTGTCTTCAGTGATATTAAAATGTAGCTAAAACCAGCTGACCACATTGTGTTGCGACATCACCTTATTTGCTATGTGAAATTAGCTGTAAAATAAGTAAATAAATAAGGGACGTGGGTGGCCCTGTGGGTTAAACCACGGAGCCTAGGACTTGTCGATCAGAAGGTCGGCGGTTTGAATCCCCGCGATAGGGTGAGCTCCCATTGCTCGGTCCCTGCTCCTGCCAACCTAGCAGTTCGAAAGCACATCAAAGTGCAAGTAGATAAATAGGTACTGCTCTGGCGGGAAGGTAAATGGCGTTTTCGTGCACTGCTCTGGTTCACTATAAGCGGCTTAGTCATGCTGGCCACATGACCCGGAAGCTGTACGCCAGCTCCCTCGGCCAATAAAGCGAGATGAGCGCCGCAACCCCAGAGTCAGCCACGACTGGACTAATGGTCAGGGGTCCCTTTACCTTTACCTTAAGTAAATAAATAATTAGCAATTAGAACAAACATAGTACAAAGGCATTAAAAGGGGGGAAATAGAAGGAAGTAGTGCTATAAAATTATAACTATTCTGCCAAATAAGCATATATATATATTTAGGGAAGGGGAAATCACTTACACAGAAGCACTACATTTTACCTCAAAATCAGTATGAGAGACTATCCTGATTTACATACCTATATATCATTAGGGGGGGGGGGGAGTTAATTCAATGCAAATACTAATACCTTGTGTTTGTTTCCATCATACGTCTTTGTATGTGTGCTAACAAACATATTGCTATTCAGCGCCACTCTCCAATGCTCAATGAATTTTCACATCACCTTTTCACAAACTATTCTGCGTGTAAACATCGGCAACATTTCAAATAGCTGCATGCTCAAAAGCCCCTTCAATCCAGTGGTTATTAAATGGTGAGTATCTCAGAGTACATGGTTAGAATTATGAAGCCCAGCTCTCCTCTTCTGTGCTTTGATGGAAGAAATATCAAGGAACGCCGCTTTCACGGAAAGTAGTAATGACAAAATATTTGCATATAGAGAGGTTATCTTGGAAAGCAGTTGGGCTAATTCAGGTATTCTAGTAAGGATATTTCCCGTGCAGAAGAAGGCTTTAGTGCATGGACTGCTGTTCTAAAAATGCCCTGGGGAAAGGATACTGCCTCCTGCTCCATGTCTTCTGCTAAATAGATGGTTAGCATTGTCAAGTTTCCAATTATCTGTCCTTCTCCGATTGCATTTCACGAAACTAAAAGAAAAAGAAAAAAAATGCTCTCTCTGTCCACCCGTCCCTCCATCTAGACAGCCCATTGTGTTCAATGACTCTTGTTTTCAACCGAGTATGCATGGGGTTGTCCACTAAATTCAATGAAGAAGAAGAAGAAGAAGAAGAAGAAGAAGAAGAAGAAGAAGCCGCCAATTTAAGATCAGAGTTAGGCTTTCTAGTATTGTATCACGATCCACAAAGCCAGGAAACTGGAAGATAAGACCAATGCATTAATAAACATGCTTTGTGATCAGCGCTGATAATGCGCAATGTCAATGTCACAAATTATGTCTGTCAACATTTCATAAGGCAGTGCAAGAAGCCCAGGAAACATGGGACATATGTGCTGGTCCCAGGCACAGGAAGTGGGTCTGAAAGATGGAGGGAAAGTGTGGGTGCATGTAAGCTAAGTTGTAAGCCTCCAAGCACCCCCACATTTCATATTAGAAGCACAAATCCACATGGGGAGGATGGAGGGCTTGGGACCAGCAAATATGCCACACATTATCCTGGGCTTGTATTGCCTTATGAAGCATGTGAGCCTTATGGTATTACTAGAGGAATTATCTGGTGATTTGATCCACACCCATTCCTTCCTTCCTTCCTTCCTTCCTTCCTTCCTTCCTTCCTTCCTTCCTTCCTTTTTGAGTTTCTCTTTTTTTTTATTTCTACTTTTCAAGTTTATACATTTGCGTGCTGAGGTCCCCAAAACACCCTAACCCAATAACTCACACTTCACACATCATTTTTGTTTAAGGTTTTTGGCATAATTTTGGCCACAACTTTATTATCATACAAATTGTGAATGGTTGCTTAGGCATTGGTTATGACTAGCTGTCCCCCCCCCCCCCGCCTTGGGGACAGCACTGACTCCCGGATTCCAGCGGGAGCCAGTGTGGAGGAACAGGACCCAGGGATAACTGGAGCTGTGCCACAGACCCTCAGTATCTCCCTACCTGCTCCCAGGAGCTTACGCGGCCTGCACCCTGCAGCAAGGGTTTGGACGAGGGGGATGGTAAGCCCCTGAATTCCTTTAACGGAATTCCCGTGCAGCAGCAGCATTGGAGGGGTAGGCACAGCCAATCCACACCCCTCCACCAACCAAATTTAACCAATGCCTAACCGCCAACCTTACAAGTTGTGACTATTTGCTACGCAGTAGGCAAAACCCAATTGGCACACTAATCAGCCAAAAGGTAAATTCCTACCAGGCCCCCGCACCAATGCAGGCGACCCTGTGACAGGCATAGCAAGATCAAAGCGCAAGCCCAATCAAGGGAGGGCGGGCGGGTGATCCGGTGCCCACAGCGAAAGAGAAAGGAATATGCTGTGCACCTTGCTTAAATAAGCTCTGATCCCACCCCTAAATTTGCAACATCAAATTTACCCCAGTAACACCAATCACCAATCAAGTTCCATCCCTTTGAAACAAGCCTGCCTGGTAACCCAGGGGTGCTTTGTCTGGCCCCATCCGCAATACGTGCTCTCCTTTAGTGAGAACACGCTTTCACAAAGTTTACAATCATTTTGACATTTCAAAACTTGTTTTCCTTCCCCCTCTTTCTGTGGTTCCTTAAATGATGGGAGTGGAGACGCTCCTTCAGGTATACTAGGCTGAGGCCGTTTAATTGCTGTAATTGTGGCAATTTTTACTGCATATACAGTGGTACCTCGGGTTACATAGGTTTCAGGTTACAGACTCCGCTAACCCAGAAATAGTACCTCGGGTTAAGAACTTTGCTTCAGGATGAGAACAGAATTTGTGCTCCAGCGGTGCGGCGGCAGCAGGAGGCCCCATTAGCTAAAGTGGTGCTTCAGGTTAAGAACAGTTTCAGGTTAAGAACGGACCTCCAGAATGAATTAAGTACTTAACCCGAGGTACCACTGTATTTGAAATTTGGCACATTCATAGCTCTCCCTCAGGTAGGGTTGCCCCATTTCAAAAAGTGAAAATCTGGACACAAACTTTGTTGAGTTTTTTTGTCCGCGTATACATCATGCATTCCAAGTGTGTGTTTTTTTCTCAGCAGGTGGCATTTTTTTATAAAGCAACAGAAGTTTGAAACTTAGAACAGCCGAAGCATGCAGCTGCTGCTATTTGCCTTAACTAAAGGGGCATTCTTGCATCCCATAATAGATTTCACAAATGTTGGCTCTGAATCTAGTCATCTGCAAATATGGCAGGGGCGTGTGACTCATTGTGCAAGAATGTGAATAGGAGGTGCCCACTGGAATTTTCCTCAGGATCAATCTCTACGTGGATGCCCATTTGGCAGTGTATCTCAGTGCCCAATTGCTTAATATCTATACTTCTCAATCCAGGAATGATATGCTCCTAAAAGCCTGCTTTTAACCTGTAAATCTCCTTAGCTGGATTGGGGCAATTATTTTATACATCTCTTTTGGGGGCTTTAAAAAAACGAGCATGGGTTTTTCTTGCCATATTTGCCTGTTACAACGGCCTTTCATTTCTTGAAGTGTTCCTGCTGGTATAAGACCCAGGAATTCTGGCAAGAAAAACAATGCTGAAATAAGATTTTGGCATGTAATCTAATTTTTAAATGTTGGGGTTTTGAAGAAGTCCCTACAGCTGCTGTGTGTGATGAAAGATTCTATTAAGAGGGGTTGCAGGGGAGAAAACAGAGGGAAAGGGGAAGGCAAGACTACAGGAACTTTTATGAATGAGTAGATGTGCCTTATCAACTCAGAACAGAAGGAATATTTGGAAGCAGTGACTTCAGTTCTTGAGTTGCTGTGAACCCCTTTTTGGAACAGCCTAGGCTCCCCCCCCCCCTTATGTACTCAGTGCAGTAATTTTTGCAATGCACTTTTATTTTTAGTTCCTTTTGATAATGTGACACATTAAATCAATAGGTAATTTGAAGAAGATGGAATCTAATTTTATTTTCCCATCTCCCAGCTTCTGAGTTAAAAAACCAGAACTAATGGGGCTTTTTTTTTAAAAAAAAGGAAGTTAAAGTCCTGAGTATAACATTTTTGTGTGCCTGTGACTATAAATTTGCCAATGCATTTGCAATGAGACGTGGAAACAAAATGCCCTTGGTTTTATTTTAGGAACCACTCGTCTCTGGTCTGAGCTGTGTCTCAATGATATACTTTTAGTTTTAATTATATTGGCTGCCAAGAACGCAGTCAAATAATTTTCCCCACAATAAAACACACGTTAAAATTTACTAGCATGATTAAATTAAGTATAAGCTGATTAATTTAATAATACTCTATTTCTGCAGTGTCTTTTTTGAGTTTTCAGTAAGCATCTGAAAAAGGAAATCCCAGAGATTCTCTGCCTCCTTAGGCCCTTGTTGGAACATAATGTGGCTCAGGTTCAGAGTCAGTTGTATATTAATGTCAGAGCCACCATACATTTGGCATCTGCCTGCTGCTAGCATCTTAGCTTCTGGTTATGGCACCCACCTACTCATTCTGTGTTTCACTGTAGGTTTATCCAGTTGTTGAAGGGCCAGAGAGCAGGGAAAGGAGCTGATTGGATGCATGTCTGGTTCACATACCAAAAGCCTTGGGGCTTGGGGAAGGTTTCTCAGGTGGGGCGTCCTACAACATCAGAAGGTACAGCAGAGACGAGAGTGGCCATGTTTCCTTTCAGTTCTGTTTGAATGAGTCCTTTACCTGTATGGTCCACTTCTGTATGTTCTAAACAAAGAACCTTAGAAAGTGAGACAAAGTTGCTCATCAGTAGCTGAGCAGCCACACAAGTCCCCTAATTGCAATCTTAAAATAATGTGATGTAATGTATTACTATTTCAACTGTAGCCATTCTTGCTGAAGGTCCTGATCCTGGCCAACCTGATAACCAGTCACTGTGCCAAGTCCAAGTTCAAAATTCAAGGGTCATTCAGCACCAGCAAAGTCCAAAATTCAAACTCCAGAGGCCAAAGGTCAGGAAATGAGGTTCAGGGTCAATCCAAGTCTGAAGTCAGGATGCAGTCCAGCTTTAAGCCCAAAGTACAGTCGCATGGAGGTCCTTGACTATCCACGTCAAGGTCCTTCGACATGGGCAAGTGAACAAACACAGCACCTCAGCTCTGCTGCCCTCTTATGCTATGCCTGCTGGGTTTGATGATGCATGTGACCCACACCTGCTCCCAGCCTATTCCAGCTGGGGAATCATATACCTCCTCCCAGAACTAGTGAGCCCGACCTGGCCAGCTAGTGAGCTGGGCTGTGGGCCCTTGCATGCCTTCTGGAGTGCTCAAATGTTGCTGAGGGCCACCAAAAATATATTGAGAGCCACATGCAGCTCTTGGGCCATATGCTGCTCTACCATGACCTATCAGATGCTTGGCCACCCCAGTTCTGCCTCCTCTCCACTTTCAAAATGCCCTGTTTCAGCACCTTACACTGGATGCCAAGGGTTAACATAGTACTGGGAGCAGCTTCTTCCTGTCCACATTTTCAGTGCATGAAGTGAGAACCTCCATAGAAGTGGAATCTTCCTGTGCAGAACTGGGGGGAGGGACACATCTGCCTTATCCAAGCCCCCTCCAGTATGTTGAATTGGGAGATTGGATTGCTCTTCCCATTAAGTAGGGGTGGATTCTAGGTGACTCCTGTTTGTGATAATTCCCACACAGCTTGCATTATTTCTGCAGATCTCCTGTGCTTTCCTTACAAAATTTTTGCCCTAATTACATTGTGGGAGGAGCAGCTTTAATTACAGCAAAATAGCTAATGTTTGAAATACAATGCAATATAACATATTGTATTATCAAAAGATTCAGCATAACATTCCAGCATTCTGAAGTGTGCAATCCTAATGACTTCTAGCTTCCCATAAAAAAAGCCAGAAATTCGGCAGAATGGATTTTGTATTCAGGAAATGTTATCTACCTAGGAAAAAATAAAGACAGCAATGTTTACCTTTCTTACAAAATAACATTTTGCGACTGTTCTACTTTCTGGTCTATTGTTTAAAGTCTATATTTGCTATTCACAAGTTTTGCATTGTGTGGTGAAAGCATTCCTCAAGTAGTCACTCACACAAAGCGTTCTCTTCTTTCGTGCCCCCCCCCCCTTCACTTACATCTGGGTAAGTGACGCTCCCTTCAGACATTCCCTTAAGAAACAGATTGTGAGGATTTATGGGAAGTTTATACGGCTGTCGTTCTGTTTCATAACAACTGAACGAAATGAAAAAAGCAATCACCCATAATAAACTACTATCTTATGGCAGTAAATAGAACTGCATAACATATTACCCTAGAGCTATGTGAACTTTGAAATACATATGCTTGCGTTTAGCTTTATAAGACTTCTGCAATGCGCTGTAAGTTTTCCAAAGTTAAAGCTCTCCACTGTTGCCTGCTAGAGAAACAAATACAGTGAAACTTTAAATGTATCTTGATATCTTGCAAAACTATAGAATGTAGGAGTTGGTCCAAGTTCTCACATGTCCCTGAATAATCTTCCATTTAATTGAGAGAAATTACTTGCCTACATTTTAGCAGAGTTTATACACTCATATAATTAATTTCCAAGCAAAAATGACCCCAAGTATTATGCAGTTAGCATTACTGCTGTTTAGTCACATGAAAAAGATCAGAGCTTAAAATATATAAAAAAATTAAATTCCCCAAGGATTGGGTGAGGTGAGATTCCCCTTGAGCCACATATGCATTAATTGCTGTTTATGCTCATTTCAACAACATTTCTCAAGCAGCAAAGTGTCAAGAGCAATTCTCCCCACCACATGAATAAATGAAGCTGCTTTGTATACTCAGCACATTGGTTATCTGTTCCGGTGCCATTTTATTTATCCAGAAGTGCCTCTCCAGAATCTTTCCCAGCCAGTAAGCAGAGAAAATAATAAATAGACAGTTCTCACAATGGAAGCTTGCAAGAAGTTAGGTTACTGAGGTGGCTCACCATTTGGGGTGGAGCCACTGTGTTAGTTTCTCAGGAAGTGGGCTGCTACTGTTTATCAAGTGTCAGGGGCTGGACTGAGGAGGAATGGACAGTATAGAGTGAGAACAGTGGTTTGCAGAAGGTCATAGTTCAGAGGGTAGAAGCTGGAAAATATTGGGAGAGCAGCAGGAAGAAGAAGCACCAGGGGAGAGACAGCTAACAGGCTCAGTGTCCCTTGAAAGCATTCCTGACCCTTTTCCCAGAACCAGGCATGCCTTGAGAGTAGTAGAACAGAAAGTTCAGAGGCAGAAAGCACAGATCAGCAGGGGTAACATGGAGGAATTGAGGGGGTAGGACTTTACTTGGAGCAATGCCATTATCTAAGAGAGACCGCCTTCCTTCGTCTCTCTCTGTGAATATTGAATAAACTACTTCTTGGCATCCCACTGTGGGAGGAATAGGATTCCCTGAAGCCTTGACATCAAGCTGGACAGGGGAGAGGGACAAGGCATTGGAGAGGTCAGCATGGTGAAACCAACAGAGCCAACCCGGTATTGCTGCCAGCACATCTGCATTGTGCCAACCTCCCCGATACCTTGCCACCCACAGTGACTCAGCTACTGGGAAGCTAGCTGTGATGGCCTGGGAATCGGATTCAGAGGCTGAACCTGAAGAATCCCAGCCTGCACAGGAGTCCCCGCCTCTAGGGCCAGCTGAGTCAGGGCTGGGGCATGAGCCTAAAGGGTCCTCACCTGTGCTGGATTCTCAGGAGCAGACACCAGCTGAATCTGCTCTGGCTCTGGAGGTGATTGAGGACCCATTGCCTGCAGGTACTCCTCTCCCAGCTCTGTCAGGAGAAGGTGAGGTTGCATCAGGGTCATGAGCTACAGAGGCTCAGGGCAAAGAGGCGGAGGGAACTAAGTTCTCGCAGGAGGAGTACTCGCCTCCAGGCCAGGAGAGGCGAGTCACCTGTGGACTGGGACCACCCTATGCCTCGGGGCAGATAAAAGTCAGCCAGCCCAGTCCCAGGTTGCAGGAGCAACATTGTTGGTAACCTGTTCCTGCCGGCACCCTGTCCTGCTCTTCTTCCAGAGTTCCTAACCACAGCCGACTCCTTGCCTTGGACCCTGCTTCAGCCTTGACAGACAGCCTCCATACCACACCCTTGACCTCGGACTGGACTCGGACCACGCCGCACAGTAGCCCCCCGGGACCAGCACACTAGCAAAGCAGCTGCACTCCACTCGCCTTCTGCCTCCAGGATCCCTGTTGGGAAATGTTTGTGTGTTTGTGTGTGTTTAATTTGTTCATAAATGACCTGGAGTAGTAAGATGGACAAGTTTGCTGTGGATGCCAAATTATTCAGAGTGATAAAAAGGTAAAGGACCCCTGACAGTTAAGTCCAGTTGCAGATGACTCTGGGGTTGTGGTGTCATCTTGCTTTACAGGCCGAGGGAGCCGGCCTTTGTCCACAGACAGCTTTTCCAGGTCATGTGGCCAGCATCACTAAGCCACTTCTGGCGCAATGGAACATCAAAACCAGAGCAGCGCACGGAAACACTGTTTACCTTCCTGATGTAGTGGTACCTATTTATCAACTTGCACTTTTTGGCATGCTTTCAAAGTGCTAGGTTGGCAGGAGCTGGGACAGAGCAACGGAAGCTCACCCTGTTGTGGAGATTCGAACTGCCAACCTTCTGATCTGCAAGCTCAAGAGGCTCAGTGGTTTAGACCACAACACCACCCACGTCCCTGCATTCAGAGTGATAAGAGCAAGCAAAGAAAGAAAGAAGGAAAAGATTGTGAAGCATTCTAAAGGAAGCTTTGTCCTGATGGTGTCAGCGACTGGTGGAGACCACCTCACCAGCCTGACCTTTCCAGAGAAGAAGAAGACAGTTCGGAATTACAACAGGTGTTTGAGGGAGATCACAGCTCAAAGGCAGATGAGGGGGTAAGCTGGAAAATAATGGGAGAGGAGGAGGAAGAAAAAGAAGCATCAGGGGAGAGACAGCCAATGGACACAGTGCCTTTAGAAAGCATTCCAGACCCCTCCTCTCCCGGAACCCGACGAGCCTTGAAAGTAGCAGAGCAAAGAGCTCAAAGGCAGAGGGCACTTTTCAGCACCTGTAGCAATGATGCATGAAAAAGTGGGAGAGATGGAGAGGGTGGAAACTCACTCGGGACAACGCCATTATTCTGGTCTATTGTTTAAAGTCTGCATTCCCAAGCCTCTCTCTGTGAATGTTGAATGAAAAGCAGATGGTAAGGACTTTTCCTTGTCTTATCCGTTCCTGGCAACCTGCCGTGGGGGTTGGTTCCTCTGCCGTCTGACAGGCAGGGACAATTTGGGGTCTTGAGGCAGTGGTGAAATGATCAGAGAAGACGCAGCGTTGGGTAAAAATCAAGCCAAATCTTTTTGAAATCAATAGAAAGCAGGGTTGGCATAGCAGTAGGACAAAGGTCCCATTGCAAATTCCAACAGCCCTTGCTTATGGTATGCTCTTCTTGTGAGGGTTGGAAAATGGCCCAACCCCATGGGGATTACTCTGTCTTGAGCCCTGGTGTGGTTCAAGCTAGGCACACAGTGTGCCATTGGGTGTCTGTGGTGAAGGTTATCAACCATGCAGAAGTCTTAATCCACATTTAGGGCATGCCATGGCCAATCTCTCTCCCTTCCAGGCTACCCATGGGGGCCTCCTTTGCTATGTTGATCCGGCCCAATGCCATTTCCACAAGTATGCATAAGTGGGAAGCTTGCTAGGGGCAAATGGCCCCGAACACACGTGAGCTAACCTTTGAAACTCACACATCCAATTCTGGCAGTGAAATTTTCCAACCTAATAGTATTTACAAAAATGCACATTTTAGGGGAAAGTATGCATGAAATGAAGGTACTGGTGAAAAGAGAATACAAAAATGCATTCTCTTATTATATAGTATATATTATATTAAGAACAGAAAAATGAGAAACAGAGAGAACTCATATTGAAAGAAGCTTCCATCTCTATCTGTGCAGGAAATCCTACATTCTCTTCAATGGCTGAACATTTTGGTTGCAGCTCTTCTTAGAAAACCGGACGCAAATTTGTAACATCTCAGTTGAACTCATTTACAGCCGTTTCATCCCCAAATCATCTTTTTCAGGAACAATGAAGAGAAGACTATTGACTGTTTTAGATGAGATAAATAAGTCCTCTTAGCTTATTCCTATTAGCCTTTTCATGGGCTATAAATCTCAGATAGATGCATACATATATAAAATTGCTACTTTTAACAAAAGTTTGCTTGAAGATCTTTTTATTTGTTTAAAGCTACTTTTCGGGATTTGTAAAAGCTTGCCGAGGTACTAGTATTCTCTGCTGGTTTCATATATCTATTCAAATTCCAAGACTGCAAGGCCTTCTTATTTTAATTCTATGCTATTTTGTTCACTCTGCCTGAGGCGCTCCGGCTCCCCCTTGGTATATTTATGTGCAAGGCTAATTTTTTACCCTTTTAATTTACCCTATTGCTGACTTTCAATTGTCCTTTTAAGGTCGATCTTTCCATAATGATTTTATTGCAAGAAAATGCCCTGGGATACGCTAAGCGCTTATATTGCACTGTGTACTGCAATGTTTTGATGCAGGAGACAGGGTGCTGGTGGGGAGAGAAGCTAATGTTAAATTGTGTGGTATTTATCTTCATTCTGGACACTGATTTGGATGCTGTTTAAGAGCCTCAGGGGGCTTTATCCTGTCTGTTAGCTTCTGTTGCGAGACTTGGTGTGCACTGAAATAGCAGCCAAAGGGAAGTGCTTTAACCTAAGCTACTCTGTCTCCTTTTACCTTGCCTTTTTAGGTTGGCTGGTGGCTGAATACCCATTCTAAGAAAAAAATATTTCCCGTTGCTGAGGTTTCTGCTTTGTCCTGCAAAAAATGTTCCTGTCTCAATTTAAGTGAAGTGTGTTTGATTTTATTTGTTATTTTTAAAGAACATGAAAAATGAAGCAAGCAGAACTGCTACTGGACTCAACTCAAAGTTCTGGTTTTAAATAACTTTCAAAGGTTAGGGCAGAAGTGGGGAACTTTTTCCAGTCAGAGGCCCACATTCTAATTTGGGTCGTAATTTCAGTGCTGCATGCCAGGAGAGGTCAGGACCAAAGACAGTGATGGGCAAGGCCATTCACACTGATCCATTCATCCATCCCATTCATATTCAGCACATTTTTTCATGTACACACCCATCCATCCATCCATCCATCCATCAGCCACTCTCCTCTTTCACTTTCCCCCAGCCGCTCTCATTTCTGAGCATTTTCTTACTTGCTGTTCACTACCTTTGCTCCCCAATACGAGTGGCGGTCCTTCGGGTATTGCAGTCCTGAGCCATTTAAGACTTTAGAGGTCAAAACCAGCACTTTGAATTGGGCCCGGAAACTACTTGGTAGCCAGTGCAGTCGGACCAGGATCGGTGTAATATTCTCAGACCATCTTGCCCTAGTGAGCAACCTGGCCACTGAATTCTCCACTAGCTGAAGTTTCTGAACCGTCTTCAGAGGCAGTCCCACGTATAACCCATCATCACAGTAATCTAACCTTGAGGTTATCAGAGCATAGATGACAGAAGTTAGGCTATCCCTGCCCAGATAAGGGCACAGCTGGGCCAGCAGCCAAAGCTGATGGAAGGCACTCCAGTGACAGCAAAGGATCCAGGATTATCCCCAAGCTACGAACCTGCTCCGTCAGAGGAAGTGGAACCCCACCAAGAGCAGGCAACCTCCCAGCTATCTAGTCTAGGGAACCACCCACGATCAGTGCCTCAATCTAATGTGGATTGCGTTTCAGTTTGTTGGCTCTCATCCAGTCCATTATCGAGGCAAGATGCCGATCCAGCTTTTCTACTGCCTCACCTAAAGGAGAAGGAGAGCTGAGTGTCATCAGAATATGCTGAGTTCCCCTGCTTAAATCAGCCAGGCTTTCAAGTGCTTAACTTTGGCTAAATCACATCCTCACACACAGTACTGAAGATAA
This sequence comes from Podarcis tiliguerta, assembly GCF_965153285.1. NCBI lineage: Eukaryota > Metazoa > Chordata > Lepidosauria > Squamata > Lacertidae > Podarcis > Podarcis tiliguerta. The sequence goes on from NC_139537.1 coordinate 87,390,811, forward strand.
TTCACAGGAAGTTGTCAGAACCCTCTGGAGGGGAAAAAAAAGTTTAACCTACAGGGGTAGAGGAAAGTTGAGAAGCTTTATACGAACCAAGACAAATCTGTCATGCATAGAAAGGTTGAAGCAACTGTATTCTCTTTATCTGATATCATCATTATATTTCACTGCATCTTCATCCCCCCCCCCCCCGAGTTCCTCTAGAGACACAATTATGTAGGGAAGAGTGACATACAGATCAAAAAGCAATGCTTAAAGTACCTCATCTGCCACAAGGTATGGGTCACACACATGCGCTTCTGAGAAATAGTTAAAAGTATTCTGCATTGCCTTGTAACACTCTGCCTGCGGGAAGCTAATTAGAAGAGTTACCTTAGAGCTGGACTTTCTTTAAATGCCTCATCAGCAGAATTTCAAGGCTTGTTCCATCACAGTGGAGATAATATATGCAGGTGTTGCTCTTCCTGCACCATAATGTCATGGTTGAATTTCATGGCTGATTCTTATTTCTAAATGTTGTGGTTAAAATATTGATTTTATACTAGGAGTGGGACTTCTTTGACCTTCATGCCAAACAGTGCATACTTTCAGTGTTGACGTCAGTCAGTCAGTCAGTTTTATTGCACATAGCCAAAGGCTGCCGCAATGTACACAGAATTATTTGACAATTAAAAGAAAATATATTGAATTGGTAAAAAAAGACTTAAAACACATATATTCTTAAAACATTATGTACTCTAAACAAAGCTATAAAAGTACCCCAATGTACAAATAAAAACATTAAACAATAAAATTCATAAGCTAAAATCTTCACATGGTCACTAATGTTAAAAACAATATCAATTATTACAGTGTGCAATTTATACTCAGAGTTTGGTGACAAAGATAGAGCATAGCCTGAGGTAGATAGATAGGATCAAATAAATTCATCTCCTTTACAGTTAATGGCTACCTTGGCTATATAATTTGCTCTAATTTTCCTAGCCGCAGTTGCAAAAAGTGCTACCCGCCAGGTCACATACTTATCTGTGTCTGCAAGGAGATATAACATCATATCAAGGGGGTTCTGGCCAGGGGACCCTGTCATTATAGGTACCGAAAATCTTTTTCTTGCATCACTATATAACGGACAGTGCAAGATATAATGCATAAGGTCCTCTACTTCAGAACATCCCCTAATGCAAACACGTTCGTTTTTTGGTATGCCTCTATGAAATAACGTGTTGACGTTATTTCAGGACCATGATCTTAGTCCACCAATGTGATGTTCCACAAATGCTAAAAGTCCCTCCAGGTCTTCCCCTACCTGACTGGAAAGTGGACAAAAAACTACTTATGAAAGTCTTCCTTATTAATTTGTCCTGATAACCTGGAAATAATATCATTGCTGGGTTGGGGGAAAGAATCCTCTTTTATTGTAGCATCTAAGCAGTTTTCCGATTGTAATACAAAATAGTTGTATTGAAGAAATAAGTAATGTACGTGTAGCTTGGGGTAAGGTGTGAAAGTGGCTGATATGAGTCTCAGGTGACAAAGCAGGTTTAGTCTCAGACCTTCTGTCTCCCCCTTGCATTTCCACATTCTACTTCTGCAGAAGCAATGTTGAAATGCATGTGCAAATTCTAGTGCTGTTTTTGCACATACTGAACATGCAAGCAAGCATGTATATTTGAACGCACAAACATATATTTGAACCACAAACTGTGTCAATATGTCTTTCCATATGCGATTATCATTTTATAACCATATTTATATAATCAGCTAGGTGATTTTTAAAAGACATTTGAAGGCAGCACTGTTCAGGGAAGTTTTCACTGTGCAATGTTGTGTTGTGTTTTTACTGTTTTTTGTTGGGAGCTGCCCAGAGTGGCTGTGGCAACCCAGTCAGATGGGCGGCATACATATAAAATAATAATAATAATAATAATAATAATAATAATAATAATAATAATAATAAATTAAAATTTGGAGTTGGCAGTAGGAATAAAAGGAAATGGTAGACATCACCAAAAATGCCCTTGAAAACCTCTTGGCAATATCCTCATATAGGAGTGTGTTGAAATAAGTTGATAGAGAGAATCTTTGCCAATGAAGAAATGGTCATTCCCTTTAAATTTAATAAATTATTTTTTTTCTCTATTGGCAGGAGTAGGAAGCAAAGGACAAGTGTTCTGGGACAATAGCAAGGACAGTTTTTTTGCTTTAGATTTATTAATTGTCCAAAGACCTTCAGATTCCTTACACATATATTTGATTCTGCACAATGAAGCAGAGAACTCCAAAATCAAGAAAATTCACAAACAATGCATTTCGTTATTTAAAAAGAAAGCAGAGATAGAACAAAAATTAAACAAGCAGCACCCTTTAACAATTCGGTAGTTGTCTGCAAATCTTTATAGTTTGGAATGCAAACTTTGCAACCGATTTGTGTCCATATATAGTTTGGAATACAAACTTTGCAACAGACTGGGTACTACTCTAGAGACTTTCCTGCAAATGGCACAAAGGACAAATAAGACTGCTTTTTAACTGCTACACAGACACACAAGATTCATATATAGAATGGCATTAAATCTTCATTCCAAAATATCTGAAGGGAGAACAATGGAGCAAATTAGTATAAACACGTTCCTATATTTTGGGATAAATAACAATGGCAAGTAATGGACACAGCCACCATTAGAAATCAGCCATGGTGACACATCTCCTAAATATGAATCTCCTTTCCTTTTTTTTTTAAAAAAAAAATTATTAAATGTATATATTTTTTTAAAAAAATATTTATTAAATTTATTAATACATTTAATAAATATTTCATTTAATGAATCTCCTTTCCTTTTACAATATCAATTACCTAAAGCTGACATCTACTTTAAAACACAGCACAGCACACACAGAGCCATCCTAATCTCCAGTATGTGATGTTGGTGGGGGGTTAGGACTCTGTGGAGCAGTCCTTCCACCAGACTCCACTAGCAGAGGGGGAGAATGACTCTGCTGATACTCAGGACCCCACTGTGACTGTTGAAAGTATGGAGCATATACAGCCACTGATGGTGTTTTCATCAGCAGTAACCATAGTATGGCTTCAAACTGGGACATTACATGGGCAGGACCAGTGCTGGAACTGCTGGGTCCAAAGTTGGCCTGTTTCCTGGAGACTTCAGTGTTTTGAAGCAACAAGACTATGGACATTTCCTTGGCCCTGGGTAGCACACTTCTCACAGTTAACAATCTTTCAGTCATCGCTCAAAATGATCTGGCCTTCATGGAAAGAATAAATGATGAGCAGCATTGTTTTGCCCCAACTCTGTTGCTCCAATAATTGTTAACGGTGAATGAGGTTTTAATACACTCAGCGGGCTGCTTCATTTCAGTAACTACTGTATTTTTTGCTCTATAAGGCTCACTTTTTCCCTCCTAAAAAGTAAGGGGAAATGTGTGTGCGTCTTATGGAGTGAATGCAGGCTGCACAGCTCTCACAGAAGCCAGAACAGCAAGAGGGATTGTTACTTTCAGTGTGCAGCGATCCCTCTTGCTGTTCTGGCTTCTGAGATTCAGAATATTTTTTTCCTTGTTTTCCTCCTCCAAAAACTAGGTGCGTCTTGTGGTCTGGTGCATCTTATAGAGCGAAAAATACGGTAACTTTAAGTGAATGTTTAAGTGCATTGTAGAAAAAGGACACCAGTCCCCATCTCCTCTTAAGGATGGGCTAATCTGTCAATTTTAGTTTCTCATAGTTTCCAGTTTGGTCCAACCTTTTTTCTTTCGTAAAGCCTGCTCAGGAAATTGCACTTTTTTTTGGTATGCATTTCTCTTAAAATGCACATTTCTTTATACAGTTTTGCTGAGTATACGCACAGGCAATTCCCCCCTCCCCCCGCCACCTTATAGAATGCACTTCTGTATGCATATTAGTGCAAATAAGTATAATAATGAAAACGCTTAATTTAGTGAAGATATGTTTATTAGTGAAAATAAATCTCTATGCATTTTTTCTTTTAAAAAAAACCAACCCTAATATTCATACTTTGGTTGGGGGACTGCAGTGCAAAATTCAGAGAGGTGAATTTCAAAGAAGAGCTGCGTTTCCATTCATTACTGGTTCAGAAAGTGAAAATTTATAAGGCCACATTAAAATATAAACCAAACAAATGACTGCCCCATCTCTGATTGCCTCATTATGACAAGTGCCCAGAATAGAGAATTGTGGATACATCAGCACAAGAGGCATCTGAAGATTGAAAGGCAGATCAGCGGAGTGTCTAATTAACCTCTATTTGCTTTGCCATGTCCTTTAAGGGCAGCTTGGCCTGCCGAAATTGTTAGGTAACAATTTTCATAGAAGGAGGAACTATGGTGATTACACTATGACAATGCAAGGGCTGGTTCAAAAGTTGATGCTCCTACCAGCCAAACTCAGAGCCTTTATGCTTGCTCCCCATTTACCCACAGACTCCCTATTTCCTTCTCTGTAATTTTTTCCATGGGCAGCTGGCTTAGTGGAAGGAGGAGAAGTACGATGGCAGGGAGATCAGCACAAGTGCAGTGGCAGAACCATATCTGTGCTCCTACCACTGCTCCTGCGCCACAAGGACATTCCTGCCACAATGCCCTCCCTGTAAGCACAGCAACCCCATTGAACGGCCTCGGTCCAGTATATCTGAAGGAGCGTCTCCACCCCCCATTGTTCTACCCGGACACTGAGGTCCAGCATCGAAGGCCTTCTGGCGGTTCCCTCACTGCGAGAAGCCAAGTTACAGGGAACCAGGCAGAAGGCCTTCTCGGTAGTGGCGCCCTCCCTGTGGAACGCCCTCCCACCAGAGGTCAAAGAGAACAACAACTACCAGACTTTTAGAAGATATCTGAAGGCAGCCCTGTTTAGGAAAGCTTTTAGTGTTTGATGTATTGCAGTATTTTAATATTTTTTTGGAAGCTGCCCAGAGTGGCTGGGGAAGCCCAGCCAGATGGGCAGGGTATAAATAATAAAGTTGTTGTTATTATTATTATTATTATTATTATTAATGATGAGAAGCAAGATGCTCTTCCTTGGATTGTCCTGTTCACCATCACCTGATACTGCCTTCCATAAGGGATGGTCTTGAGAAACTAACTAGCCAACTGAAGAACATACCACAGCCACCATAGCAACAACATAGCTTTTGATGAAGCATGCGGTTGTCAAAAGCTATCCAAACCACAAAACCACAGTATAAACCACTTCCCGAGGTCAAGGAGACCATGTTTGAGTTTGTCTACTATTATGGAATTCCACTGGCAATTGTATGACAAGTGTGAATGTTTTCCAATAATAAGGACTGCCGCTGACAACTGAAATGACAGAAATGTGAGGGTCCCAAGGAACAAGAATGTAAGATAGCATTAGAATTCTGCCCAGATGGTAAAGGCGTTGCACCTAGCCTTGTAAAAGGCATTTTGTGCTTTGAATACAGAATTGTTCAAAGCCTTCATCTTAAGTATTGTCAAAATATCTTGAAAGAACGCGGCCACTGATTCAGCCAGTCATTCCCCTCCCTCTGCCTCCGAGAGATTCAGCTAGTTATTCTATGCTTACTTGTCTCTGCTTACAGATTTCTGATGTTCAAAGATGAAAAGGCAAGCCTATTATTCCGTTACAACTTAAGAATTGTACTCATTATGTGCCTCCTAATTAATTACTAAAGACTTCAATAAAATTAAGAACTCCTCACCTCTTTCCCCCTTCCAAACAGTACTTTGTTACATCCCATTCATCTAAAGCTACAGGATATGGTAACATCTCTTGTCAAGAGTGTTTTCATGTTTAAAGTAAATTAATCTGTCATTAGCCATTCTTGCATGAAAGTATTGATAGCTGTGTTGGTCCCAGAGAAGAAGAAGCAGAGATCAAGTAAGATCCTTTATTGAACAAACTATTTAAAATACTGGGAGAAAGCTTTCAAAATTCATACATAATTCATTGGGCTTTGGGCTGTTTTTAATTATGTTACTCAGTTGTTGCTTCCTTCTGGCTGCATCTAAGGCCACTCCAGTAGATCCAGATAATTCTGATCATGTGGACAAAATGGATGACACAGATTCACAGAATTGTAGTGTTGGAAGGCACCCAAAGGGACATCTAGTATGACCCCCTGAAATGCAGGAAACACCCTTTTTCTGAGTGCAAAATATAAAGCATTCCCGTTGGCCCACCTCTCTTAGGGTCAATGTTGTCAAGTGAGTGGAAGCTGCTGAACACCAATAATAATAATAATAATAATAATAATAATAATAATAATAATAATATTTTTTAAAAAATAATATTTATTAAATGTTTAATAGTTACAAAAAGAAAAAGAAAAAAAAAGAAAAAAAGAAACAATAAAAATGTAACAGACAATACATCAAAAAGAAAAAGAAAAAACAATACCACAGAACAACAAGAAAAAACTAAAACATTTAAAAACACGTCCAAATTTCATTTCTTTATCTTTCATATGCTTGTTTCCTCGACTTCCTCGCGCCTCCCTTTTTTGTATTCTAGTTCAAATTAGCTGGTTCAACAAATCCTTTCCCTCTTTCTCGATTTTTGTTCTATAATTTATCCTAACACAGTTTAACTTTAAATTTTCCACTTTAGCACATTAACAATTAATTTTTGTATAATTCTTAATAACACTTCTGCTAAAACCATGTAACTTCATTCCAATATTCTTCTAACATTCATTAATTTTGCAATATTTCTGTAAATATACTTTAAATTTTTTCCAATCTTCTTCCATCGACTCTTCTCCCTGGTCTCGGATTCTGCCAGTCATTTCCGCCATTTCCATATAGTCCATCAGCTTCATCTGCCATTCTTCCCGGGTGGGTAGCTCTTGTGTCTTCCAATACTTTGCGATGAGTATTCTTGCTGCTGTTGTGGCGTACATAAAAAAAGTTCTATCCTTCTTTAGCACCAATTGGCCGACCATGCCCAGGAGAATTATTATTATTATTATTATTATTATTATTATTATTATTATTATTATTATTTTGGGGTGGACATACTGCTCTGTTCCAATTGGTGCATGTCCTATAGCTTCCGGCTGAAATGCTGGAACTTTTTATGCAATAAATGTTCTGGGTTTTGTTGTTGTCCCTTTTCTGTTGTGGGGTAGTACAAGAATGCCCCTGAAGATGGCAATAGCAGGGGAAGCATCACAGAACAATTTATAAGGCTGAATGATCTGAGGACAGTCTAGGATAAATCTACCATCAATGCATATTATTGTATTATGTTGCAGAATAACACTTATTATTAATAATAATCATAATCATAATCACAATATTAGAATGATCTTGATACGAACCCAAGGCAGACCTTTTAACATCACAGTAATCCAAGTTTATGCACCAACTACTGGTGCTGAAGAAACAACAACAATTATTATTATTATTATTATTATTATTATTATTATTAAAAACCAACACCAATCTGGAGGGGCTCTGAATCGACTTTTCAAAAGTGGGATTATAATGAAACTTCAGGAAAGTTTTTAACCAAAAGTTATAATTGAGCTCTCCTAAATTATTTCTTTATACTTCCACCTAATGTCTAAGCTGCTGAAGTTAAAATGCTTTATCTCCTCATTGCTGCAAACGGCTTCACTAATATGAAAAACATGCAGACTAATTACTGGTATAAGTTTTATGTTTAATTAGGATTTGAACCAAAATCCATTAAAATCGCTGGCTCTAATGGTGTTTGGACAAGCTGGCAGGGGAATGCAAAATCTATTTGCATGGTATCCTCACTATTACAAAAATGTTATTAACCTAAATGTTAGGTGTACTATGCCAAGTATAACTTCATTTCTATGCCATTTTATTATGGAAGCCAATCTCTTCCACCTTGGCTCGCATGTTTCGGCCAGTTTTGGACTTAACAAATGGACCTTTTCCAGAGCCAATATTCAGATGTTCTAAAACTGGTCCCAAGTTGCTAAGCCTCTGCTAAGCCCAAGTCTCTCACGTTCTTGATCAACACCACAGTCATTCAATTCACATTTGCATTGCAGGTTTCCAAAGCCTCTGCCCAGGACTAATCGACAAACCATTCTTTACTTATTAAAAGTTGCTTCTAGCAACCGCTAAATGAGCCCAGAGAAGCTATTTATTAATTGAACTCTAATCCAATGCATGCCTTCTGCCCAGAAACCTCATTTTGTTTTCATAGCAAGGAGATGGTAGCCATCTATAAGAATGCAAAATTGAATGAATGAATAATTCACATGTAATACAATATTTACCCCTCCCTTAAACCTGTGAAACAGCATTGGCTATTCTTCAGGAGAAACTTTGCATTTTAAAGCTGCTTTTCAAGCAAAACAGCACTGGATTGGCTCCAATGAAAGATATCATCTGTGAAGCGGCTATGCACAATCTCATGGTTGAGATCTAGAGTTGTTATTAAGTTTTCTTTGTTTTACTTGGGGCCGATATACACTTATGGTTTTTAACGTCAAAGTGGAGGTAAGGAATGGTTTTGATAACATAGATGGACACATAACATCCTACTTTTTTATGTTCATAATGTGTTATTACCCTGCCTTTTTATCAATTAATTTTTTATCGTTTTATGCTACTATATAGGTGAAAAACTGCTCATATGTTCCTGTGCTGTATTGTTTTTAACACTTGATTGGGAGCTGCCCAGAATGGCTAGGGAAGACTCAGCCAGATGGGCAGGGTATAAATAATAAATTAGTAGTAGTAGTAGTAGTAGTAGTAGTAGTAGTAGTGTTTTACTTTTTTTACTGCATTCAAACTCCAATGGTATTCAAGGGGCAGTGTTCAGGGAGGGAGGGAGGACGAATTAAAACATGACACCAGAGGAAAGAGCAGAACAACCAGAAGAGGAGGAGGAGGAGGAGGAGGAGGAGGAGGAGTTTGGACTTGATATCCCACCTTTCACTCCCCTTAAGGAGTCTGAAAGCAGCTAACAATCTCCTTTTTCCTTCCTCCCCGGAACAAACACTGTGAGGTGAGTGAGGCTGAGAGACTTCAGAGAAGTGTGTCTAGCCCAAGGTCACCCAGCAGCTGCATGTGGAGGAGCGGGGAAGCGAACCCGGTTCACCAGATTACAAGTCCACCGCTCTTAACCACTACATCATGCAGACTCCAGTGACCAGCAGCAGGGAAAGAAACAGCATTTTGGAAAATGGCATGGCCGAGTATTGCTTACATTTGATGAAAGAAACCAAGGTAAAAAAGTTTTCATTAACAGGTATGCCCTGTGACATTTTAGAATGATGTATGTAATATTGTTCTAATAGAGGGAAATAATGTTAAATACGTCAGTGTAGATCCAGCCTTAGTCACCTGTTTTTATGGATTCAATCTAACAGATGGTTAGATTGTTACTGTTTTGATATTGTAAACTAGCTTGGGATGAGGAAAGGGGGGAAGTTGGATAGACTGATAAGCTAGAGCAGGGATGGCAAACCTCTGCCCAGGGACTAAAATGTTACCCTCCATGTCTTTCTTTCTGGCCCTCAAAACTCTCCCTATCCCACATCTCTCACTGGTCCTGCTGCTTCATGGCCCAACTTGCCTGGAGGGAAGGTGTACTTGAACTCTGGCAACGCATCTTGCTTGCTTGGAAGATGCAGATGTGCTTGAGTTTCTCTATGTGTGTAGAAATTAACCTGAAAGCAGCCCTGTTTAGGGAAGCTTTTAATACTGGATGAATCACTGTATTTTAATATTCTGCTGGAAGCTGCCCAGACTGGCTGGGGAAACCCAGCCCAAATGGATGGGGTATAAATTATTATTATTATTATTATTATTATTATTATTATTATTATTATTATTAAACCTACTGTACAAAAGGTAAAACCTTCAGTTGTCACTTTGCCCCATTTTGCCCCTAACCTCTCCAACAAATGTCATGGAAAGATGGCCATCACAAACCCTGTTCTAGTGTATGACACAATGGTGATAAACAGATCATACTTATATATGCCCTTTCTGCATCAGATCTTCTCCTTTTCGGTTATGGAGTTTTAAGTTTCATATGATGAGGGAGTTTGTCCTCTTGTAACAGTCATGCAAAATGGTATAAAATCAAAACAACTTATGCTAAAGAACAAAGTATATACCCAGATGGGTGGGGTATGAATAAAATATTATTATTATTATTATTATTATTATTATTATTATTATTATTATTATTATTGTTATTATTATAGTATGCAAATTCCCCACACTGGCATGATGTGGACAGGTTTCGGATGCCAGCTTCTCTTGCTGCAAACATTGAATTGCCCAGGTAAAGGACTTTAAAGCACAGAACTCTGACTATAGTATTTTGCTTCAGATGTTGTGCTGCCTTTGCTCCCCCCAAAAAGGTGCTCTCAAGCCACCCTGAATCCAAATCTGAAATGGCACCCTACAGCTACTTGCATAGGAGCCAACTCCTAGGGACTGAGGTCCCTTCAGCCCCCCCCCCAATATATATTTTTTAGGGAGCCAGGCTCCCCCCAAATTGATGGGCATTGCCATTCAAATTGTGTGTGTGCACCATGACTTGTGATTGATTATGCAGGGCGGCGCTTGCCTGCCCCACCCCCCAAAATATTTTATTCAAGTTGGCACCCCTGGCTACTTGTTTCCCAAGACTTCTACACCATTGCCAGTAGCCAAGTTTTGAAGTACAACCGTACCTCGGGTTGCATATGCTTCAGGTTACATACGCTTCAGGTTACAGACTCCGCTAACCCAGAAATAGTGCTTCAGGTTAAGAACTTTGCTTCAGGATGAGAACAGAAATTGTGCTCCGGCGGCACGGCGGCAGCGGGAGGCCCCATTAGCTAAAGTGGTGCTTCAGGTTAAGAACAGTTCCAGGTTAAGAACGGACCTCCAGAACGAATTAAGTACTTAACCTGAGGTACCACTGTACTTCAATCCTCAGCAAGATTCAGCTAATATAGACAACTCCTCATATGCCATTCTCTGTGTGTGTTTTTTTTAAAAAACAAAAAACAACTGTAGACCCATATTGTTTATGCAACCATCACAATTCACTTAGCATCATTAGAGTTTTTACTTGCCTTTAACAGTTTCCATATTTCTGAATCATATGGCTGTATTTCAGAGAAGAAGCAGGCTTGGCAGCGCCTATTATTATTTCGAGCATGTGCGCAGACAAAACCATGACAGCTTTCTTCCGTTGTAACTCTGTGAGATGCTCTTAGTTTTTAGGGCACATCTTATTTCACCTTGACTTGAGCTGTTGTAAACATTCAAACTGTGGGATGAATTCCTAGAAGATCAGTATGAGCTCATGCAACAGCAGTGATTGCCAAAGGAATACTGTGAAGGATAGACCTCCACGTACCTTACCTCAAACAACTGATAAAGGTTAATGCACAGTTTGCTGTCAATTATGATAGATTTGCATTTTAAGATTGTATCCAAGCCAAACTATAGCTTGATCTAGACACGCCAAAGAAGCGATTCAGTTAAGCGCATTGTAAACTCATACAGGGAAATCCAGTAGGGAATGATGGGACTCCACAGTGCTATCTGTTATCATAGTGTTATAATGCATATACAACACATATAAAACGTTTTTTCTTTACGAATTTAGCTGACTCCTATGAAGGATCTGATGGCAACAGGATCTGAGATCTGCCTGCAATGGGAAAACAAATTAAGTTGGCCCTGTAGATGTTGCTGGACTGTAACATCCATCACACCAGGCCATTGGCCATGCTGGCTAGAACTTACGGAAATTGCTCCAGTAACATCTGGAGGGCTAAAAACAATAGACAAATGGAAGGGACACCATAATTTTTCATTCCAGATGGATCAGGTGAGAACATTGGCAACGAAGTTGGCAACTCAGCCAGGTACAAAAAAGGTCAGTCACTAATTGCAAGTATTTTGCTTCAAGATCGGTCCAGAAACAAAATCCACTGTCTGCAAGCTTGTGATCAGCATGTGATCCCACCTCTGGTCTCTAAAGAAAACTGTGGGTGTTTCCAGACTGTCACTGTTTTCGGATGGGATTTACTCATTGACTGACAGATTTACTCATTGACTGGCAGATTTATGTTGCATGATTAAAGTTGATTTGATGCCGATGGGCAACAAACCCACTCCACACACACACACCACCACCCCCCCCCCAAAGGATTTCTTGCAATAACCAAAGTGATGTGGAATTGCACTGGGAAATGTGGGGTAAAATTGCTTGATGCAACATTGTATAGCGTTCCCTCAAACAAATCAAATAAACAGGGTGTATGCAGTTTGTATTAACTTATTTAAAATGTGTATTTTTGGTACATATAGTTAACTGCTTGTAGCTCCAACAATCACACCTAGATTTACTCAAATGTAAATACTTCCAACTGGAGATACAAATAGGATGTCCCTATTTTTATCAGAGCAATGTTGGTGGGTATGAAGTTATGTGACCCCTGAACCAAGGAGATAAGGAACTTTAAAACCTATAGGAGACATCTGAAGGCAGCCCTGTATATGCAGGTTTTTTTAATGTTTTATTAAGTTTTTAGATATGTTGGAAGCTGCCCAGAGTGGCTGGGGTAATCCAGTCAGAAAGGTGTGGTATAAATAATAAAAGTATTATTATTATTATTATTATTATTATTATTATTGAATAGGCTGTCCCTGTTTTCATCAAAGAAATGTTGGAAGGCATGTGAGTTTCTACCTGATAGGAAACTAAAACCTGTCCATTCTAAATAAAAACTGCTCAGGAGTAGAGGAACAAAATTAAATGTACAACAGAAACAATTGTTAACATTGAAGAACTGGTGATTTGCCAGGAGATTCACAGACTATAAGCTTCAGTTTGTTCCAGGTGAGAATACCATGGTGTAATTTGGCTTTTACATCCATATAACACGTTTCCAAAGCAATTCATATATCCTTGAAATGATCCCCTATATAAATGTACTTTCATCTGTTCAAGCAGCAGAGAGAAAAAATCTTTAGAACAACCAGGAAGATAAAATACAGAGCAGCCTTTTATATCAGTGCTGATACAATCAGAGGGAACTAAATGGACTTAGAAACTTCATTTGTTTTCAGAGTTTAACACCTAAAAGTTGAGAAATCCATTAGTCAGAAACTAAGTTTTAGAAATAGCGATGTTGGTGGGAATATCTGCAATGTGTATGCATGAGTTGGCAGCACTTCACACAACCTTTCTTTTACAAGGTTCCCTGATGTGTGAGTGCTTCCTACATGCACAACTGTGCCTTTGGCCTCCGAGATGCATGCATTCATATATTGCAGGAGGGGGAGCAGGGGTGCCCCAAGAGGAATTTTTGGGGCTCAGTGTTGGGATACTGCCAGGGAGACAAAGTCCATCTCGACTCCACGTCGTCTCCGGACGTCCATTGATCTCCCGTAGACACGCAGTATCAGCAATTAGCGACACGAGCTCTAGAAATAGCTTGCCACATTCCAGAACCGATGCACGCTCTATCAGCAGATAATGCACACAGCGGAAGATGCACCCAGGAGAGCATGATTTACAAGTTTGTTCAGCATTGATCAGAACAAAGAAAAACATGGCTGCCTGCTTCAGATGTCTCCGGCAGAGAAAGAAACGAAAGCAAAGACACAACACAAACATCCTGTGAAAACAGGAAATACGCAGACTCTGTGACTCAAAGCCTGCTCCCTTTTAAGGTAGAACAGAAATATCCTAACACTCAGAACACTGTATTTTGGGGGGAGGGGAGACCCAGAACACTGTATGCTGATTCATCATGCCACCCATTTTTATGTTTCTTCAATTTTCCAGGGACAGTCCCCGATTTACAGAAGGCATCCCAGTTTCTGATTTGATCCTGGAATGTCCCACTTTTCCTTAGGACATCCCAATGTCCATTGGAGAAATGTTGGAGGGTATGGAAAAGGACATCCCTATTTTAATGGGAGAAATGTTGGAAGGTATGGGCACACTTTAAGGCTGAATCTACACAACTATAAACAAAACGCTCTGAAGATTCTCGGAAAAAATGTTTTAAACCTCACAATGGAAAATTCCACTGATTTCCCATTTCCATCTCTATAGTGCCATCTGGTGTCACGGTGTTATAATACATTTATGACGTTTCATTTTTACTAATGTAGCTGAGTCTTATGTGGGGCTGTAATTGCATCTTATCTGGAAGCGGTAACTAGAATGTTGTGGCAAGACTGCTCATAGGTGCAGTAGTTCTGCACTTGAACTTCCTATCTAAACTAATGTAGCAGGGAAAAGTGATCCCTCCCTTTCACTGGACTTCATAGCTGGTGTAAGTCACCAATAGTCAGCATGGATTTCTGAAAAATAAGTCATGTCAGACTAACCTGATCTCATTTTTTGACAGAATTACAAGCCTGGTAGATGAAGGGAACGCAGTGGATGTAGTCTACCTTGATTTCAGCAAGGCATTTGACAAGGTGCCCCATGATATTCTTGTAAAGAAGCTGGTAAAATGCGGTCTTGACTATGCTACCACTCAGTGGATTTGTAACTGGCTGACTGACTGGACCCAAAGGGTGCTCATCAATGGTTCCTCTTCATCCTGGAGAAGAGTGACTAGTGGGGTGCCACAGGGTTCTGTCTTGGGCCCGGTCTTATTCAACATCTTTATCAACGACTTGGATGATGGACTCAAGGGCATCCTGATCAAATTTGCAGATGACACCAAACTGGGAGGGGTGGCTAACACCCCAGAAGACAGGATCACACTTCAAAACGACCTTGACAGATTAGAGAACTGGGCCAAAACAAACAAGATGAATTTTAACAGGGAGAAATGTAAAGTATTGCACTTGGGCAAAAAAAATGAGAGGCACAAATACAAGATGGGTGACACCTGGCTTGAGAGCAGTACATGTGAAAAGGATCTAGGAGTCTTGGTTGACCACAAACTTAACATGAGCCAACAGTGTGACGCGGCAGCTAAAAAAGCCAATGCAATTCTGGGCTGCATCAATAGGAGTATAGCATCTAGATCAAGGGAAGTTATAGTGCCACTGTATTCTGCTCTGGTCAGACCTCACCTGGAGTACTGTGTCCAGTTCTGGGCACCACAGTTCAAGAAGGACACTGACAAACTAGAACGTGTACAGAGGAGGGCAACCAAAATGGTCAAAGGCCTGGAAACAATGCCTTATGAGGATCGGCTAAGGGAGCTGGGCATGTTTAGCCTGGAGAAGAGGAGGTTAAGGGGTGATATGATAGCCATGTTCAAATATATAAAAGGATGTCACATAGAGGAGGGAGAAAGGTTGTTTTCTGCTGCTCCAGAGAAGCGGACACGGAGCAATGGATACAAACTACAAGAAAGAAGATTCCACCTAAACATTAGGAAGAACTTCCTGACAGTAAGAGCTGTTCGACAGTGGAATTTGCTGCCAAGGAGTGTGGTGGAGTCTCCTTCTTTGGAGGTCTTTAAGCAGAGGCTTGACAACCATATGTCAGGAGTGCTCTGATGGTGTTTCCTGCTTGGCAGGGGGTTGGACTCGATGACCCTTGTGGTCTCTTCCAACTCTATGATTCTATGATTCTATGATTCTAAGTCTTATCTTTGCATACCCTTGCCCATACCTAAAAATGTGGTGTGTTATTTTCTATATAATTTACAAGTTCTTTTAGTGACTGTATCGAGCCAGTACATAATACTGATAAAACAAGAGAAGGCAGAAAACACATTTTGTAGGTGTGTGTCCATTCTCTTGTGGGGATGATCTATTTTTTCATTTTACCACATTTTGTCTCGACAAGCTGTGCACAGATTTCATTTCTCTGAAATAACATAAAATTTATGAGAACAAAATGAAGAGGAATTGTATTTGTATTGGTTTTCCTTCCCAACAACGCATCTAACTATGTTGTGCACAACAAGACATGATTTGGCTGCACGTCTTGAGAAATGCCATCCTACGGTCATTCTTTCAGTTACTTTTCTGTCCATTTCTTCTGAATTTTCTTGCAATTTCCCCACATTTGCTTTGCTCGCTCCTGTCCTTGGATGTGCCAAATGCACAGCGGGAGAGAAAAACATATCATTTTCAGATACCTGAATGCAAGAGGCTGTCATATGCCTTTGGCTCATTTTCTCTATCAAACACCTGCAAATAAAACTCTTCATTGACTAACTCCATTCTTTATCCTTTGAGTTATAACTGAGCTTTGATGCATTTTAAATTTCACGCACAAAAGGCCTTCATTTTAGGTCACCAAACTGTTTCTGTTGCTATAGAGCAAATGACAATGTTGTGGAGTTCATTTAAGCAGTTGTGGTTTCACTGGATATTAGGGAAGCCTGAGTTTCCACTTATCAGAAAGGCTAAGACAGATGGATATAAAATACAGCCAAGCACTTTTTAAACCACCTTGTTGCTTAGGTACCATCTGAAAATGCAAGGCCCATATACTATCATTTTAATTTATTGAAAAGGATTTGTATGACACACGTTGGATAACTATCATTCAGAGCAGCTCACATAAATTATAATGGGGGGGAAATAAAAGAAGTCTAAACTACATCGAAACAAAAACAGCACCAGCAGACACACAATAACAGCCTGAAAAAGCAATACAACAGACACAGAATGAACCCTCCTAACCCGTACATCTTTGCTGAACAGTGAGCCCCACTTGCACTCCCAAAAACTACATGACCTGAACCAACTGTTTCATGCAGATGTTGAACATCATGGTAGACAACAACAAAAAAGACCCGAGGTACACAACAGCGAAGAACTGCAAGGTGGCTGGACCAAAGTATGGATGAGATGGGAATCCAGTGAGCTGGGTTTCTAAAGTGAATCTCATTCATATCAGCGGCCCACACCAATGTGATGAGTGGCTCACTTCTAACCTTTTGAACCTGCACATTGGCAAATTCCTATATCACTGACAGATTTCAATTATTAGGTGGTCTGCAGGTTGCCTCTTTGTTTTGTAGACAAGTGGCATGCTAGCAGGGGCAGACTTTGGTAATATGGTGCCCTGTGCAAGGTCAAAATTTGACACACACACACCTCACTGTGCCTTCACAAAGCTGAGTAAGGAAGGCTCTGGGTTTGGGGAAGGAAGCATGACAGGAGCCTAGAGCCCTCCTATCTTCTTCCCCAGGCTGGGCAAGCACTAACTAGGCTTTGGGAGGAAGCAGAAGGACTCTGGGAAGGAGGTGGGGAGGTGGGAAGGAGGTGGGGAGGTGTTTCCTTGGCACTGCCTTAAATCTACCTTTAGGACAAGGTGCTCCTGCTGCATAGTGCAGTGCCACCTGGAAGAAACAGGACTTGATGATGCCCCACTGTTCCGAGAGACATTTTGCATGAGTAAAAACATAGCTGCCCCCACAGAAGGATGAAAATAAGATGGTACTCTGAATAGAACTAGCTCTGGGAACAGTCCATGGATTTCAGCTCAAAAGTTCTCAACATTCTCTTTGTCACTACATTTCTTTCAAACATAAAAGCTCATCTCATTGTGAATTTCTATCACATAGTATCCCCTCCCCTGTGAATTCTCCTTTTTCACCACTTCCAGATCAGAAACATGAGAGAAGATAAGATCCAAATTATGTCCTTATGTTTTATTGATGAATTGTTAATAAAAGTTTGGATAGATTGCCCCAAATTAATCTTCATTCAGACATGCGTTTTGATAGATTAGCCCTTGTTTCTGTTCTCTTCCCCCCACCCACAACATCCCCTCCCGCCCTTTGAACCGTCATCACCAAATGCAGTTCTTACAATAATCAGTGTGCTATTGTTTCAGTCTAACTAATCTCTTGATACTCCACTGTGGAACAGAAATGTAAAAACAAGGTGAATGAATGCCCACAATGATTAATTTCACAGTGATCCAAATGGCTCTGGCTGGTCCAAATGGCTCTATTTAAAGGTCATATTTTAGTTGCTATTTCCAGTACTACCCCCCCCCCCCCAATGTGTGATAACATTTATGGGTTGAAGCAATCAGAACTGCACATAGTATTTTAAATTCTTGTGCACCAGTGATGTATACAAAGGCATTCTGATGCTTCATGTTTTATTTTCAGCCCCCTTAAAATAATGGGTGCTGTACAACTCAATTATAAACAGGCAACCTGTGAAGTATGTTCTATTGAATTCAATGGGTGTTACTCCTATGTAGGTGGGGTTATGATTGCAGTCTAAGTCATCCTCCGAATATACCCAGTGAAATCAACTGATTTCAATGCATCTCCTCTGAGTATGAGGAACATTAGATATCGCCCCTTAGAGATGCATGACTGGTTAGACTTATTGATTGCTGAAGCGCACTTAGCTGGTATCTTGGCTATTTCATCATATGAAAACGAGCTGCATCTCAGCCTCCTCTCGTGCTAATGCCTGATCTGTTTTCATGTTATGCGTAGCCAAATTGAACATGCCCCATAAGACCCTGTTTGCACTGCCATGGTTTGGCAACAATTGTACAATACATCCATCTGCCATCTAAAAGATGTATCGTGGTCGGCTTTGCCACCCACTTGTAGTGACCCATCTGGTGGGCAAAAGCTAAAGGCGTGTTGTAGGAGTAGCAATATTTACAGCATCACAGGAAATGCAGCTGTTCACATATTATGAGGTTTGTGTTGTTCACCTAGTGGGCTGGTTTCTCTTGGAGAGTCTAATTTCCAAGTACATCTGTCAAATTGCTTTGCTTTTGGCTTAATACATTTTTCCTCCTTCCTTGGCATATCAGAGAGGTTAAGGGGGCAAAAAGAGAACATGTTAGCAGAGTTTGCTGCCATCGAAATACAGATCTCTGCTTTTGAAATCAAGCTATTCTGTAGAAACAACTGGACAAGAAACAATGCCATTTGTGGAAAACAAAGAGTATAACATTATCCTTTCATACAAGAGTACAGTGCAATGCAAATGGAATCTGCAATGCTAATTGTGAGAAAATACAGATTCACTTCAGCAGGTAACTATCTTGAATATACTGTCCTACTTGGTGGAAGGCAGAAATATATGTGGATGTCAAGGGGCAGAGTTTATGTATCCCCATAATTTACTTTGGATAGGCATGAAGTAAGGCAGGTTTTATTTCTGAGACCTGTAGACAACTCTGATTAGCATCCATCTACCCTTTTTCTCATTCCATATTGTTTGTTTGTTTGTTAAATATGTGTATATGCTGACTTTTATTAGTTTCCCCCCCAAGGCTGTAAACATCAGTAATAAAACAATGCAACAACTTTTCATTAAAAACACAATGCAATATACACAAAATATAAGTAGAGAAGAAAAATTCAGTTTGAATATCAGTGAATAAACGGCTGTGTTATGCCTCGCCTGTTGCCAGAATTCACAACTTGCTAGGATTCCCAGTCTTCAGGGAGAATGCTGTTGAATTCGGGTCCTGTTTGTGGGTTTGTTTGTTGATCGCTGTGAGAGTATTTGATGAACACTAGTGAAAGCACCAGATTTTGCCTCAAGTGAAATTCAAAATGAATGTGGGGGTTTCTTCAAAGTTCAGTCCCTTAAGAGCACACTAAAAGAAGGGCCCTGCTAGTTCAGACTTAATGCTTATCCAATTCATTTCTTAATATTTTAATGGTGGCCAGTGCCGACCAGATTCCTATGGGAAGTCCGCAAGCAAGGCATGAGTGCAAGACCACTCTCCTACTTGTGGTCTCTAGCAGGGGTGGACTGAGGCATTTTGGCATCTGGGGAGTAGGCAAAGCTGGATGGTGGACTGCATCCCCTCTCGCTAACTTGGCAGGAAGAGAGGCATTCTGCCTTAGGTACCAATTCCTGCGGGCTGAGGCACTTTGAGCCCCCTCAATTTTTAAAGGGGGGGGGGCAGGTGCCCCCATTGTTGAGGCTAAACGCAAAGCTGGGCACAGAACAACACCAGGACATCATGCAACGTCATGCAAGAGACATCAACACATCACATCGCTTCGGGCCCCCTTAATGTACCTCAGAAGGTGGTGCCTCTGCATTCTGCAGACCTATGCTGCCAGTCCCTTCCTGCTTCTATAGGCTGGGGAAGCCAGCAGCAAAGCTGGTGTCAGGAATGAGCCAGCTCCAAGCGAAGGTTTGCAGTCAATTGCAGAAAGCAGCCACAAACAGAGAGGCTTTGATGTTAGTCAGACAGGGGAGAGCCGGCAGCTGCAGAGAGGCTGATAAGGCAGTAGCTGAGAGCAGGCTAGAACACAGCCAAAGCTTGTCAGAAGCACAATCAGGCATGAGTAAACTCAGAGACAGCCTCTCAGACCCGGAAGAGGTTGGAGCTGATCCAATAAGTCTGAGGAGTTTGCGAATGGGAGGGTTGTTAGGAAGCAAAACAAGAGACGTAAGTGTTGCAAGTTCAATATCTGCTGGAGATGCCGGAAGGAGTCTTCAGAAGGGTCATCTTGAGTAATGATGCCAGAGGCTTTGTTAGAGCCATCCGGAGCTATCTGCTTGTTTTTGCATAGAGTGTGTGAGAGAAAACTGATAGATGAGATACCTATAGAGGAGCAATGAGCCAATTGCTATTATATTTGGGGTCATATATAGACCTGGCAGAGTATCAGACCCACAGAAACAAGAAGATATCAAAGCAATCTATCAAAAATTAATTTACAAGCACCTAAAGGAAAATGGGTTCATACACCCAGAAGACTCTACCTTCCCACTTGTTATAAGAGTTTAGCCAAAGAAATCTGTGAGAATAATAAAGGGTCTGCAAGGAGACACATGATAACATGAAGGTATTTCATAAAATTTAGCCAGAAGAAAAGCTTCCGGTGGGGTGTGTGTGGATATGTTGACCATTTTCAAATGTTTTTAAATGCATCGGAAAGGAGACGCCAATACACACAGACAAAAGGGCAACGGATTTCAGGGAAGAGCTAATTTAACATTGTGATAGTTTACTTTTTATATGAGTGATTCAGCTGTACAGACAAAGGAGGAATCAGTGTTGAATCGATTTATACACAGAATCTGGTGGTTCCAACTTGATCAAGCTTTGCCTGTATTGAACTGTCTTTTGTTTGAAGCTCCTAGTTGTGTCTGAGCTGCTTTTTCATAGCCAGCCACCCCAAAAAGTTACATGCAAATTTATATCATTATAATTATATCATTAAGTTATTATGAAGCATCTCATACACGAGAGAGAAAATCAGGCCCTGTGCTTTTACATTGTTAAAGAAAAGCAGGTTACATCCGACTTAGTGACAGCCAGTGGGGCTTATATATAATTGCTTCTTTCTGTTGGAAGAGTTGGAAGTGGATTTAATTAATAAATAATAAATTTGGCTTTATATAACTGGCAACAGGAGCTAAAAATGTTCAGGCCTGCTCTGTACGTGAGAATGTGCAATAGAGGTTTTATGAACAGTCAGGGCATTTAATAGAAATAAGTGGTTAGCTCGCTGCATTTTCTTCTTCTCATTCTTGTCTCTCTCTCCTTTCTCGCCTTGTGCTACACTGTGTTTTCTTATTCACACTTAATGATTTCTGCAGGTGCCCAAGGAAGCTTTAGATTCACATTTTTCTCTGTGTGTGCAAATTATGCCAGTTCTCCAAATTATTATTCTCCAGTTACTTCTGTATCTGAGCATCACTAATTTCTTCTTTGTTTTCTTGGGCTCCTTCAGTGTTAGACAGGTAAATATGGAAGAAATTTTATTTCAAGGGAAAATGCATGCATCTACATATTCGCCATTTTTATTTTTATGCCTTTAGAAAATGCAACTTTACCTCAGTGACTATAATACGTGATGAAACAGCTCAGATACAGGTCTGTCATTTAGTTACTTTCTTTCTGGTGATGAAACAGAGGGGGGAAGGGATGAAAGCCAGCATAGTCAAAATGTGTTGCTAAGCCTTGGACTGCAGTCCTAAAGTCTGTTCATGCAGGTTTTTCCATTGCTGGCAACAGAATAGCAAAACAGAACATTTACTCAAGCAGCATAGTCTGTCCATAACCAACAAGAGTAAAGCCAACAGTTCTGCAGCTGGTTTTTCTTTGCTGGATCATGGCTCTCTACATGAAATAACAATGCTACACAAATACCTGAGGGAAATGTACATTTTTATACCAGCGTATCCTAAGGATATTTTTCCTTGGTTGTCTTTCGTGCAGGGGAGAAAAACTGTTGCACAGAATAGGGCCGAAGTGTAGGCACCTATTTGTTGTTGTTGATTAGTCGTTTAGTCATGTCCGACTCTTCGTGAACTCATGGACCAGAGCACGCCAGGCGCTCCTGTCTTCTACTGCCTCCCGCAGTTTGGTCAAAGTCATGCTGGTAGCTTCGAGAACACTGTCCAACCATCTCGTCCTCTGTCGTCCCCTTCTTCTTGTGCCCTCCATCTTTCCCAACACCAGGGTCTTTTCCAGGGAGTCTTCTCTTCTCTTGAGGTGGCCAAAGTACTGGAGCCTCAGCTTCACGATCTGTCCTTCCAGTGATCACTCAGGACTGGTTTCCTTAAGAATGGATAGGTTTGATCTTCTTGCAGTCCATGGGACACTCAAGAGTCTCCTCCAGAACCATAATTCAAAAGCATCAATTCTTCTGCGATCAGCCTTCTTTATGGTCCAGCTTTCACTTACACACATTAAAAACACACACATACAAAAAGAGAGAAAGAGAGAGTGAGTTTGCTGTGTTTCTGTCCTGTTTTCTTTCTCTGAATACAAGGCAACCGGAGAAACCAAACTGGACAGAATATTCGTCAGAGCTTAAAATGAACACTGAAACATAAACAGGTTTAAGGCACACATGTGGATCCAAAGGGTGTGGAAGTGAAACAATTCTCTATAGTGGGCTGTAACACCCCATGTGGCATATGATATCCCATCAATCCTAGATATGCTATGAAGCAGAGATTAAGAAATTAGCCACTTTTGGTTAGAAGAGCAAAATAAAGGATATAATTTAGATCTGTAAACATCTCCGTGGTAGTAACGTTTCAGCAGATGCTGTCAAGTAGTTTTTTGGTTAATGACCCATGAGCAAGTAAACTTCAGGTGTTTAACTAGGTCAGGTGATAATACAGGAGTAATCCTGTCAAACTGTAGAGGAATGGAAAAACACTGCTAGCCTGATAAAATACAGGACTCGGCTATACAGCTGCAAATAAAACGTTTTAAGTGTGTTTTAAGTGCAACATACAATGTGACTCTAGATGGTGATGGCCAATTTATGGAAGATTTAATCTATTTTTAAAATCGCTTATATATATATATATATATATATATAAATGATTTTCACAGCTTTTTTTATATGTGTGTAGATTCCACCACAGTCTTTCCTTTTATCACTAATAAACATGCTTTCACATTTTGCTGCATCTCAATTTATCCCATATTTTTCACGTTCCAAATTTCATCTGTGCACTTTGTTTCTTTTATAAAACTTACATAACACCCTTTGTCAGATGAGTCACAACAATAAAATGCATCACAAATGCATCACAACAACAACAACACAGCAGCAGTAGCAGCAGAAACGACAACAACCCAATTTATGAACTGGAACCAAATGCATTAGGAATTTTTAAAGCTCTGTCTAGAGAGAGGGTCCAATATTAACTTGTGACAGATTGGTGTAAAAACAAGACAAGTTATCTCCCCACAAGCAGGGGACAGATCAATTTATTTTTCATCTGAATTTGGGCCCCATCCTCAACCCCCACTTCCCTATAAAACAAGACTTGCTAAGTCAAGTCAGCAGTAGCCACAGTGGTCCTGTCCCATGGATAGGAAATTATGGAGGTCCCTCCCTACTCCAGCTGGTTGGTCAAGAGGTGTGAGTAGTTCTTGTGACACTCTAGTAGCCCTTGGGAAAACTATGCTTTCTGAGGGTCTACCTAGAGAAATGACCTCTCACATTCTCTCTTTTTTTTATAATAATATTTATTAGTGGTTTTATAGTTACAGAAGAAAAAAGAAAAAAATATGAGAGGGGAAAAAACAATAAAAAAATTAACAAACAGTACATCAAAAATAGAAAGAAAAAACAATACATCAAGACAACAAGAAAAAACAAAAACATTTAAAAACACATCCAATTTCCATATCTTTATCTTTCATTTACTTGTTTCCTCGACTTCCTCACACCTCCCTTTTTTGTATTCTAGTTCAACTTAGCTAATTCAGCAAATCCTTTCCCTCTTTCTCAATTTTTTGTTCTATAATTTGTCTTAACACAATCTAACTTTAAATTTTCCACTTTAACCCATTAACAATCAGTTTTTGCTTAAATCTTTATAACATTTCTGCTAAAACCTTATAACTTCATTCCAGTATTCTTCTAACATTCATTAATTTTACAGTATTTCTGTAAATATACTTTAAATTTTTTTCCCAATCTTCTTCCATCGACTCTTCTCCCTGGTCTCGGATTCTGCCAGTCATTTCCGCCATTTCCATGTAGTCCATCAGCTTCATCTGCCATTCTTCCCGGGTGGGTACATCTTGTGTCTTCCAATACTTTGCGATGAGTATTCTTGCTGCTGTTGTGGCGTAGACCTCAAACAAAAACATATTGGAGGTCCTGGGCCACAGGGAGGTTAAGGCTGGCCTCAGCCAGAGCCAGGGCTTTTTTGGCTGTGGCCCCGACTTGGTGGAACGCTCTGTCACAAGAGACTAGGGCCCTGCGGGACCTGACATCTTTCTGCAGGGCCTGCAAGACAGAGCTGTTCCGCCTGGCCTTTGGTTTGGACTCAGTCTGACCCCTATGTTTCCCTCCCCTTATGGTTTTGATCTATGAGCTACTTTTAAAATGAGGCTGCATTTTAAATTGCATTTTAACCTATACCCCCCCCCCCCAATTATGTTTTTACTGTAATTTTACTGGTGTTAGTCGCCCTGAGCCCAGCTCTGGTCGGGAAGGGCGGGGTATAAATTATTATTATTATTATTATTATTATTATTATTATTATTATTATTATTGCCCAGCAGGTGGAGTGGAGGGAAGCTCTCAGGGTGTTGTGACTAAATCAGAAATTATTCTTTTGCTTGGCTTTTAAACCAAGCCAGAGAAAAAATTCAGGACTCCTAATGTTCACCTCCAGGAAGAGGAGGCTTATTATAATCCCCACAAACTTCTAATCTGGCCCAGATCCAGCAAGCAAAACTGGCATCTCCTATTCTTCAACCCTGCCTGATCAGAAAGGGAAAAAGTGAGGTGCCAAGAGGAAAATTTGGTCTGCCCTGCAGTTGCAAGGAGGATGCCTGCTTATCTATCTGAGAGCTGATGGAGAAATAACATATCGGTTTGAACATAATATTGAAATGCACTTCAAATTTTACTTGGTCAAAAAATGGTCTTCTGTAGTGTGCCTAGTTTAGGGAACAGTAGTATATAGTTCCGTTATAATCTTTGTTCCATGAAAACTGAATATGGAGTCATATGCTTTGTCATATGCTTTGTATACATAATATTAATTCTTCAGTTATGTTTTAAGAAAACAGATTCCTGCCCACTGGAAACAAACAAACAAAAACCCCTTTTACTGTTGCAATTACGTGTATTTTATGTACTCTTTTATGTGAGGTAATGAAAGATCTTACCTTATGTTATGTATCTATTATTAACCTGCTACGGTTTGTCCGTGTTCTGTTTTTTTAGGGATGATGTCGATTTGTTCCAATGCAAAAGTAAATGTCAGCATATCCTTGACATACCTGTCTTCTTTTTCATGTCAATTTCACTCTTCATTTCATATTAGCTTGTTATGTTTCTATAATTGCATTTCCATTTTTCTCTCACGAAAAAGCCACCAGTTCTATAGAAATTAAAGCAAGAATTCTTATACTTAAAATAGTCTTGATTTTAATTTGTATTGTTGAAGCGGTCTGGAAGAACCTGAATTTTTAAAATAGCCATTGTAGTTAACTACCCAAGCAATGTTTTATTAATAGAAACAACCTCACTCTGAATTGGCTTCTCAGGGATGTTTCCATTTACCCAATCCTGAGTGCCTTCGTGACAAGCAGGGGGTTCTCATGAACTCTTGCTTGGAAAGAAAGCACAGAGGCTACGTGTGGCCGCTGTTGCCACATTAATCTGACAGGCATCAGAAATTGTATGGAAGCAGGGGCCACTAGGGGGCGCATCAGATGATGGCTGACAATAACATCTCTCTGTCTCACACGAGGTAATTTGGAGGCTGTGATGGGAGTAAATAGCCTCCCTACCCCCCCCCCCAGGATTGTGGGGTGGGACTGCCCTTGCCTGCTGTGCCCTATACCACCCCCGAATTTTTGGGGATGGGGGCACTAGGCACAATGCCCTCCTGTGGGATTTCGGCGCTCCTGGACGCCGTCTCTGATCCACGCCACTAGCTGCAAGAACTTCAAAAGAAACAATTTGGATGAAGCAAATGCATATATTTCAAGGAAGGAGGGGGAGTAAAGACTGCTAACAGAAGAGATCTCTGATAAAACAAGACGAGTTGGAGGAACAAGTATAAATCATGAGAAGATATGCCAAGACTCGGTATGGCAAAGGGACTGATGGGGGAGGGGAAAAAAACTTTCCTTTCTTTCTTTTATGTGATTAAACAAGAATCCCCCCCCTCACAAGTCATAAATGTCATTTTAAGGACTTAAGCTGTGGATTTAAGGCTGTGCGGAGATAAACTTTCGAACCAAAGCATGTTTTGAGAAGAGTGTGGAATGTATAAGGGCTTTGGAATGACGCAGTTAAAAGTGCCGTCGCCATATTGGGAAGTTCTGTCGGAGGACCTAAGTCTGGGAGGAGAAATAGAGAAAGAGAGCTGTTTTTATATTGTGGGTGAAACTCCTCAGAGGGACTTAAGAATGACAGTTTTGTAATTAAAGATGGAAAGAGCGATGTTATCTATGAAGGCGATGATATATGGAAACCATCTCGATTTGAGGATTGGAAGAACGGAAAAATTCACACAGGACTATTATTGGTGTTTATCGGCTTAAGGAGACTATCAGAAGAGATCATAAAGGAAAAAGAGAAAATATATGAACAAGATGTGATGCGGAAACAGCAAGATAAGACTGGATAGAATTATGAACTTTGTTTGGACTGATTTGGACATAAATGCAGTAGCAAGAAGATGATCAGAATCCCCCTTCGGATCTTGAAATATGGGTCCCCTCAACAAAATTTAAAATTCGGCTTTGTAATTCGGAATTTATGTGAGGTGATTTGATTTGATTGGCCGGTTAATATATATATATATTTTTAAAAAATGAAATTGTATGGAAGCTGAGCTTCTCAGTGCAAGGTGGAATTCCAATGTCCATTGAGCATTAGGGCGGTTCATAACAAAACTTTTTTTTTAAAAAAAATGCCTGCTCCAAAGGTCTTATCTTACCACACTAGGGATTATATAGCTATATCTGAAATTTCATGAATATCAGTTAATATCTTGACCCTCCTCCACGAAAATAGCTATTTATTTGGCCGTTTTTCTTTGTCTTGAAGGCTGAAATTTCAATTCAGTGGAGCAGGGTGAACCAGAGCAGCGCATGGAAACGCTGTTTACCTTCCCACCAGAGCAGTACCTATTTATCTACTTGCACTTTGATGTGCTTTCAAACTGCTAGGTTGGCAGGAGCAGGGACTGAGCAACAGGAGCTCACCCCGTCACGGGGATTCGAACCACTGACCTTCTGATCAGCAAGTCCTAGGCTCTGTGGTTTAACCCACAGCGCCACCCGTGTCCCTATAAATCCATGTCACTCCTATGTCTTATAATCTGAGCTCATACCCTCTGTGCTTTGAGTGCTTTCTGTTCTGCCACCTTCTCAGCTCTTCTTGACCTTGGGCCGAGCAGAGGAATGCTTTCCAGAGACAGTGAATCTGTTAACACACTCTCTCACACAGTGTTTCTTCTCCTAGTTGTTCCCCATCCAGTATTTCCCAGCTTCTGCCTTCTGAACTATGTCCCTCTGCAAACCACTGTTCCAAATCTATACTGTCCTTCTGCTCCTGGGAAGTTTCAGGATCTAAATCACGAGCAGGGAGAGGGGGAGGCTCCCACCATTCCTCCTCAGTGCAGCCCCTGACACCAATGGTAAAAAAGAGCACTGAAACTACAGCTGACTAGCACTGAGCATCAATGAAGTGTACAAAAGCAGTTTGCTTTGGGGAATCTTTCGAGATGTATTTCAGGTGTCCCCAAAGGCCTTTTTTTCATTCCTAAAGCCTACTTGTGCCTTAAAATCGTTCGAGTAGGACCTTCTCTTTGTCCCGTTATCAGGGGAGATATATATTGCAGCAAGTTAGGGCTCTTTTCCCGTGCTTGCAGTCTTGGGATTGTTTTAGCACATGACGGTGTATGTTTTCATTCCACATTGTGGGAAGTGACGGGGACAGGATGTTTGTATTACTGCATTTCCATGATGTAGGGCTCTTTGTCCTTTCTCTTTGCTGTTTGATGCTGATGAGGAAGGAGCTGAGTCAGAATGCTCTGAGTGTATTATATGTAAATAAAGTAGTTTAGCCAAAATGCTGCGCTACTGAGTCTGTACGCTGACTGCACACACTCTGCTGATCTTAAAGTGTGCTGATGCCTCTTGGTATCCATCGCTGTGATGTTCGGGCTGGAGAAAGATTTTGAAGCTCGTGAACGACTGACCAGGGGGGAGAGAACATGCCAGTCATGCATGTGTCTCTGCCAGGTTCCTACTCATGTGCGGGACCTCCTGACAATAAGTACCCATCTCAAAATGAGGAAGGACAGAGCCTCTATTCAGAAAACCTATCTTTGATAGACTGAACCGAATGCTTTAGGCATGAAAAACAGCCCTTTGGGGTGAAATGCATCCGGAAAGTTCTCCCAAAGCAAACTGTTTTTGGCTATATTGGGATCCTGTTTGGTCCTGAAGGATCTGCATTGATTGCCTGTTTGATTCCAAGTCCAATCCGAGGTTTTAAACAAGGCACTCCCAAGTTGGTTTGGGGTCCAATTTCATCTACGAATTTCAGGGGCTGCCTGTAACCTCCAGATTGAAATACTTGTACCAAAAATATTATTTATTGAAAACTTTCTGATTAATTATTGCACCCTTTTAGCCAACCACAAGGATTTCGATCCGATCAATCAACTAAACGTCGCAACAAATACTTCTTTGCGACTGGAGATTTTTCAGGGCAGAGTCACAAGACTAGGAGCAAATGCATGCATCGTCAGAATGATACATTTTGATTTTGAAGGAGAAGGAGCGAGACACTCATGTGTCATCTTGACAGCAGCCAGCAACACTGGCATCAACAATAAACATCTGCTACTTTTCACTTCCAGGGGTCTTTGCATTATTTTCCAAAGTTACTTCTTTTTTTTTACTGTTAGGCAAACTGTTTCCTGGAATATTTACCCAGAACATATTTCATATGTACAAGCTTTAGTAAGTGGAGCTGAAGCAAACAGATGTGCTAACCCCAATGTGCACTTTTTATAGTGGATCCCCAGTGGGGCTGACATTTTAAATGGAGACCAAATTCTCATTAACTTTCGGCAAGCTATTGACTTTCAGCATACATAGGCAGTCACTGCTTGTTGAGAAATGTTATTAGAAAGTGAGGGTAATCAACAAATAGCAGGCTTTGCCGTCCTTCTGTTGAACATTTCTCAGCCTAAACTAATCAGAGCAAGGTGCAAGCGTGATGAAAGCTTTTGAAGACATCTTTAGTAGAGAAAGCGTCATTTCCACACCAACCAAAAGAGAACATTCTTACCCTTGTCAAAGAAAGCACATGTAGGTGGAAAGAGGCAAGCAAAAGTTTAGTAAATCCTCCTAGACAGCTTTGGAAAAAGAAACCACACAAATTCTACTTTCTGCTGCAGGGCTGCAGAACTTTTTAAACTTGTAAGCTGATTGGCTACTCCAAGCATGTGATTTCTCTTCATTTGCTTGTTTGCCTCATTGGGTCTTCTTTCTGCATTTATCATCCGGGGTCAATAGTGTTTGAGTAAAGGAGCTTTTAATTGATTTGTCATGCTGTGGTTATTTTGTTTATTTGTTTGTTTTGAACATTTCTATACTGCCCAATTAACCATGTTCCCTGAGCCATTTACAATCCTTTTAAAAGTAAAAATCGATAAAATACAAATATAGCGAAACCAAAACCAATCTATTGCTTACAGAAACTGCATATCAACATCAAATCAGAGCAAAACCATTGCGAAGTGACGCAAGATAGATGAAAACAAGGTGGTAGTGGCAAAACTGGTCAGGGAACTGAAGTGCACCAAACCTCAATTATCTAAATGCCTGGAAGCATCAAATAAGACCTAATATGGATCACAAGGCAAGACTCTCTGGTGAGGATGTTCCACAACTGGGGTACCATTTCTGAAAAGTCCTTCTCCTTAATAACCACCTGACTGATCTCATTAGGCAGGAGAACCTGGAGAAAGGCCCCTGCTTAAGTTCTGGCCAAGTATATCTTCTTACATGGGTATGTTTATCATGTTGTTTTATTGTTCATCAATTTGGCGCTTGCCTTAATGAAACTCTTTTAGTTCTTCTGGAAATTATTAGTGGTTTTGCTTATGCAGGAACTTCCATATTTGCCTTGTGTTGGGCAGGTTTCAGTAGCAGCTAAAACTTTAGCAGCCAGTTATGCCAGGCGTGTTTTTGAGCAAGGATAACCTGGATTTAACACCCATCAAATTAAACTTAGAATGGCAAAATGAGAGATTTGAAGGTTAATTCCCTCCCATTTTGTGGTAATCCCATTAAAACCATAAGTTTAACTGGGTCAGAGAAGGAAATAAACCCTTCTGGAGCACAAACAACTCATGTGCTAAAGGAATCTGTTCCTGTTGTGGCTCTGGCTCTATTCTGTCACAAGGCAGACTGCTGTCAGTCTTGTACAGGAGTGCACAGACTTTAGAGTGGACAGACCTACTTTGCTTTTTATTGGAAGCCCACAATCAACTAACCAGAGCCTGGTGCAAAAGAATTAAAGTTTGGGGAAAAGAACAGGGTGCCTCCAAGCACATGGTACGAATCTGTTTTAAGTACCAGAACTGAATTGAGGTCACAGTCCTTTTGCTCAAAACTAGCTTTCTTCATTTCAACAGTCTAATTTAGGAAAGAAAAGTCATATTCCTGCCCACCACTGGTGTGCACCCTCTGGCAGATTATCCCTGAGAGAAAGTGGTTTTCAAATGCCAAAACATTGCCCACCCTTGGTTTGGGTAATGGAGTGCTCTCATAAGGTTCCTGGGACGTTGAAATAAAAAGATGTGGCCAAAATGAAACTGGATAAATTTAAAATGCCAGTTTTCCAAACAAGGAGAACATGCATACCTTTCTATGCAACTGAAATATACTCGGAGTCGAGTGTGGATTTCATGCTCTTTATTCAGCTCATAGTAGTGAGGAATGAAAGTTTCCCCAAAATATCTGCTCTGTATACATTATTTACACAATGGGCCGCACGTGATTGGCTAATTCCTGGATTCTCCTGTAGGCCAATCAGGTTGCGGATTCACTTCCACCTGGAGCTGGATTTGGTGGCTCCTGCGGACCAATCATACTGCTGCATTGTTCTAGGACCAATCAGACTGCTGCATTTTGGATCCTATTGTTCTAGGACCAATCACAC
The DNA here is from genome assembly GCF_965153285.1 of Podarcis tiliguerta. Classification (NCBI taxonomy): domain Eukaryota; kingdom Metazoa; phylum Chordata; class Lepidosauria; order Squamata; family Lacertidae; genus Podarcis; species Podarcis tiliguerta. The sequence continues at coordinate 87,422,376 of NC_139537.1, forward strand.
TGCTGCATTTTGGATCCTATTCAACTCAGTACACAGCAGCAACCTACTAGGAATACAAGGACTTCTGCATTCATTGATCCTTTGCCCAGTTACTCATGCATGAGTCCATTGAAATCCATGGGATGTATTGACACATAATGCATGACAGATTCATGCCCTTATAGCACTAAGAGGATGAAAGAAGCAGTTCATAAGAAAGACTGCTTATGGCCAGCTGCCTCGAAGGAATAGGTGTCTGGTGTTATGAAGCACTAGAAGTGAAGAGCTGTTAGCATCATTTGTATTAACCTATAGCTAGTGTCTACACAATATGGCAGGGGAGGCAAAAGAGATGAAAATAGAACAGAGAGATTGAAATTATAACCAATATTTTGATGGATGAGCTAGTGACCTTTGCAAGATGAAAGCAAAAGAACACATCTTCTGAGCAACTCTATTTGTACAATTATTTCTTGTCATATTTTGAAAGATCAGGATGTTAGGCCAAGGCAAGAATCTTTCAGCTGAATAATCATTAGAATAGTTTGCCATAGCACACAAATGCACGAACACACACATAACTGTAACTAGTAAGACATAATATTCATGTACACATCTAGGATACAGCTAAACAGAAATGGTTCTTGAAAAACTCAAAAGAACAATCTTTATGGATAGGATAAGCATGGATAGAGCCAGAAGCAGGAGACAAAAGAAATGGCAAACCAGATACTGAATGGGGCAAGCCGTAATTTACTTGAACCTCCCAAAACAGAAGCTTCACTGTGTTTGTACACTAATTTATAAAAATTTATTTACCCATCCCTTCACCATAAAGTCCCAGGGCAGGTTATATAGGTTGCTATAGAGTAGTTGCTTTGGAAGACGATAATCAGTCATCCACACAATATGACCAGTCCAACGAAGCTGTTGTTGAAGAATCATTGCTTCAACACTGGTGATCTTTGCTTCTTCCAGTACACTGGCATTAGTTCACCTGTCTTCCCACGTATGGTTATGGTGAACATAGGAGCCAACTTCTAGAGGCTGAGGTAGGGAATGAAATTAGTAGGAAAGATGTGAAACTGTTTAGATACGCAGTGACAGCAGCAAGAATTTTGACGGCCCAGAAATGGAAGCAGGAAGAAATGCCGACCAAGGAAGAATGGAGAATGAAATTGATGGAGTATGCAGAGATGGACAAATTGACTGGAAAAATAAGGAACCAACGCGATCAGAGATTTTCCGAGGACTGGAGTAAATTTACATTACAAAATTGTAATGTACAATGTACAAAATTTCATTACAAAAATGAATGCGAGAAGCAACTAACGCTTGTTGGCTTTCAAGAAGCTTTGTGAAAAAGATTGATAGAAATGTTGTTTAAAAGAAAGGTTAAGACTAAGAGACATAAAGTGCAATATAAATGTAAGAAATGTGGAATGTAGTGATAGTATGGAGAATTGTCAGATAGGCTGATGGAAGTCAAAAAGATGTTTATGTTAAAACAAATGTTAAATTTGGATAAAATATTTATTGGAAATTTGAATAAAATTTATTTATAAAAATATATATATATATTTGAGGGGATCGAGGGCCCCAAACTTTGACGGGCATTGTCTTCCAAAAGGTGTTTGAGTGCCGCATCTTGTGATTGATTATGTGGGGCAGAGCTTACCTGGTCCTCCCCCCTCCCCCCCAATATTTTATTCAAGGTGTCACCCCTGATGGTGAGAATCAGAAAAGTGACTGTGAAACTTAGGAAGGGAAGGGGTCCTTCTCAAATGCTGCATAACAAATCCTCATTTCTTTTCTGTAATAACATATCATAGAAAATATATCTCAAGTTCTCTTCGTTGCTTTTATTCTCTTCATACTTGATCAAGCAATTGTGTGGGTTTCTTTAAAAAAATCATTTGTATACTGCCATTGAGTAACATTTGAATGACTTTTGATTCCTAGTCAGACTTATCCTTGCATCTCATCTACGTGCATCTTGCATCTTTTTTCATTCTGTTGTCATAGTTTCACACTCAAGCAGAAGCAAAGAAACTTGCTGTCCTGGGTTCAGCTACATTTCTATTCATTTTCTTGCTTTTATGATGCATATTATATTTTCTTAAAATTATCCTTCTATCCAGAGAGAAATACTGCTGGTTCAATGGAACTTTTAAGATTTCAAATATAAAATCTATAAAGGCTCCGCACCAGATTTGCAAGTTCATTGTCTCTTTTAGTTCTCTTCTGCTTCACCATCTCAGTATCACCTGCAATTCAAAGCCCACAACTATACATTAAACTGCATTAAGCTAACATAAAGAGAAATGCTTTTCACACAATACAGGGTGATATAGCTGCATGCCTCTCATTACCAGTAATGGAAGTTACATAACGTCTTTTGATACGGTGCTGAACATGTATCCCTGAGGGTCTAAATTCAAGTCAACTTGGAGAAACTCGCTGGGAAATTTGACATTAAAATGGTAAGTTTCTCATCAACATGTGTCATTTTGGTGAGACGCTGAGAGAAAAATCCTAAGAAACTTTGGCAAACTGCTTTTAGTCTCTCTTTATCTCTCATACAGAGAATCTGTTCCCTAATGATTTTTTCCCCCTACAAAGTTATAGAATTGAAAATGCTTAGAAGCCTCCTCACAACCATGAAGCCTTATAATACAGGTTTCCTAATTTTAGGGAGGATTGTGTGTTCAGCAGAATACACTTATTTTTATTTTTAATCAACTGTAGACCACCTTTTGAAATGAAAAGAAATATACACCAAAATATAAAATATAATATAATATTGAAAGAGCCAAAACAACCATTTCATTTCAGAACACTACCAACAACAGCACTATTTATTTTATTTTTTAAAAAGTAGGGGGAGTGGATTTGGCTTAATTGCACACAGAATTGAATTGCACAATTGTGGGTCCACCATCAAGAAGGAAGTGCTCTATGTGCTTGTGAGCCTGTCTATCTTAGCATGTGGGCATTTAAGCAAGGCTTCTGAAGCAAATTGTAGCACACAAGTGGGCTGTAAGGCTGGGTGATACATCAATATATTGTCCAAAACCGGTTTGAAGTCCATATTGTTATATTGGTTTCATAATTTTAGACCTGGCAACATATCACAAATCATTACATGTCTTAGGGCTGGGCGATATATCGTTATACTGATATAACTGGTTGCAAGCCCATATCTTGATATCAGTTTCATAATTTTTGACCTGGCAATATATTGCAAATCATGATGTGTGTGTGTGTGTGCTATGCAAAAATCACAATGCAGGAAAAAATGTGAAGCCAGCCAGTGCCTCTACATAGATCCACCCTTATTACAGACATCGTGATATATCAGTATATCACGATGCTTAGCTGGTGATATATTGTGATGTTGAAAACTAGATCTCGCCCAGTCCTAGTGGGCTGATATGGGTGCAAGCACTCCTTTTGAATTACCCACTTTCAAACCATTCAGGGCTTTAAAGATAATCATCAACAGTTTTTGGTTGGGCGTGGAAAAGCACTGGTAACAAGTGCAGTCAGTTCAATAGACGAGTAATATGTTCTCACCACCTGGCCCGAAAATTCAGGTGGCTGCATTTGGCACCAGCTGAAGTTCCTGAACTATCATTAAAGGCATCAATACAGTCATCCAGGTTGGAGGTCACTAGTGCACAGATAGCTGAGCCAAGGTGAACCAGACAACACTGGCAAAGAGGACCCCCAGCCACAGCCAGCACCTGAGCACCCGAAAAGGGGGTTGAAGCTGATCACCAGGACTTGCTAAGCCACAGGGATTGGAAGCTGATTGATGGGACTTGCAAACCACGGGACTTGGATTTCAAAGCGAATGGACAAAACAGGCCACCTGGGGTTACTGTCATGGGAGGTGATTGACAGATGAGCAGCCCCTATCGATCTTGGCCTGCTGGGGGTGGAGGTGGGATCTAGTCTGCCAGCCACAGTCAGTTCAACAACCCTGCTGTAAGACATGACTCTTTTATCTCACTCACAGATGACACCTAGCCTTTTCCATCAGAACTGTTGGGTTGCTTAATATCACTGCACTGTGATGTTTCATTGCAAGCTGTTTTGTCTGCAATCTATGAAAAGTAGCCCAAAAGTCATTTAAATAGAAAATAAATAAACTCACATCATGGGTTGGTTTTTTTTTTTTTTCACTAGCAAGGGATATGTCATGCATGTGAAAAGGCTGGAAGGATAATAACTGCTAACATCATTTTTGGAGGATTTCCAGCCTAGCGATGTCCTTTCCTTTGAGGTTTATAATTAATTATAGTGGCTGGCGCTTGAAAGATTTAGTTGAGGCTATTTGTTAAGCCTTGGTGCCCTGATTACTCCCTCTCCCCCCTCCCAATTCTCTAAGCATGCAGCACAAGAGGCTGCGGTTGTAGCACGTTGCAGCAATTTGGCTTCTTGGCGCATCAATTGTTGCAAGAGACTATGGTCTACGGAGTGGGAGACTTTAGCTGCAGCTGGAATCAAAGGGAAGAATGTAAAGCAGAATCTAAATTACTTCCTTTGATGCTTTCCTCAAGTTGTCATCCACAATCTTCCTATTTCAAAAAAGAGCTGTTAGTGATTCGGGGTGGGAAGTTTGATAAAGAGGTAGGGGAGATATGCCTTTTGTAGCTTCAAGGAATATTAATGGATGTAGATCAAAAGCGCCGCAATTTCTCTAAGTTTTCTAATTTAATAGTTCAAGCTGCCTTTTATGACAGATATGCATATGCTTAATACGCGCAGATATTTCAAACTTAATTTTGGATTCATGTATTCATTAGTATGACATTTATTGTAATGCTGTTATCTGTTTGTTTGTCTTTGTTGTGATTAACATCACACTAGTTATTACTTAGTTCATTACGTGGCACTTTCATTCAGGGAAATGAGATGTTATATTTGCTTTCCGCACGTGCCTGCTGAGCAAAGGGAACTCCCGCCCCTCTGTGTAAACCCAAAGCCAAGGGGAAGGAGAAAATGAAAGTGCAGACTATCTGCGAAAAGCAAGTGGAGCTGCCAAGCTGGAGTAATACTTTTTAAAAGAGCACTCTGACCAAAGATATCAAATTGCAAAGCAGAGCATGGAGAAAACATGGCATAAGTGAATGTATGTGGGGGGTCAAGTTCGCTCAGGCTCATCTGAGGGTTGCTAGAATAAACAGAGGCTTTTAGATATTTACGGATAGTTCTGAAGGCCTTGAAGGGATCATTACAAGGCAATAAAGCAAGAGCTAGGGAGTAGTGGGAAGAAGGGCAACACTGCCTAAATAAGCTACACTACTGCATCCTTTTTAGGAATGAGAGTGAGATCATTTTATTTGCCTAGGAACCTTTGTGGAGCCAGCTGGAGAAGGTGGGCAGGGGTGGATAATGCCTTCTGTCAGGGGCACCTATGGTTTGAATAACCATATCTATTATACCCTCATCAGTGCCATTTTTCTAGAAAAAGACGTGCCAGAATTCACCATGAACGCCTTCCTCATTATCTTAGAAAGACAATGGCACCCATCTGACAGGTGCCAGAATTGAGTTCTGGCAAGTTCTGGCTGAATAAAAGCCCTAATCCTTGTCATAACTATTTCACACACCTGCTAAAATACTTTTTATTTCAGTAAGATCCCCTAGACAAATAATTTAGTTATGTACACAGTGGTATCTCTACTTACATACCCCTCTTGTTATGGATCCTTCGGGATACACACGTGGAAAACGCGAAAGTATATGTGTGCGCATGTGCTGAAGCACTCTATCGTGCCGCGTGCACAGAACAGGCACCTCCGGTTGTGGACACCTTTGGATCCGATCGGAGCTCTGGAACGGATCCCATCCACAACCGGAGGTACCACTGTACTTGTTTTTAAATTTGTGCTGGTTATACCTGTGTTATCAATATTTATTTTATACTATTTTATATACCCTGCTTAGTGTTCTTTCTTTCTTTCTTTCTTTCTTTCTTTCTTTCTTTCTTTCTTTCTTTCTTTCCTCTTTCTTTCTCCTTCCTTCCTTCCTTCCTTCAACTTACTTTAATATTCAGGTTTACTTTTGAGTAATTCCTTCCTATTCTGGCAACCCATCCCCCATTGTTCAGGACAGCCCTGAGTCCTGTGGGTGGGCGGTTGTTTCAGAATTTCCTTGTGTTAACATCTTAGGTCTAAACCATTGTCTTTTAACATCCTTGGGGATATTTAGATATTTCCGAAACAGGGAGGGAAGGAAAGGACTTACAATGTGAGAACATTCAAACACACAAAATAACTGTTTAATGTTTCGAATCTCTGGAACCTGCAATCCCTCTAAGCATTTTCCTGTAAGACACTGCAATGATAAATGCCGCAAACCTTTTGATACCATGGTCAAACTGCATCAACCCCAGAGCACTGTGAAGTTCTACAAGCCCAGACACCATCCCATGCTTGTGTTTGTTAACACCATTCAAATGCGCAGCTGACTCTTTCATCATGGACTTATCTTCCAAGAGCTGTGTGCACTTAGGCTAAGGCTCTTTTGCTATGTACTAAAAGACTCCAGTGCCATTTATACATGCCTGCCAATGCTGCAGAATCAAGGATGGATATCAGCAGAGAGCTGAGTCGGTAATGGAACCTGCCAGCCCTGTCAGAAGTGGTAAGAGCGGCTGCCAAGTCCGTGCCCAGGAGGAGAGAGAGACTGAGATGAAGAATGAATGAAGTGGATGGCAATCCAGAGAGATGGAGTTCATTTAATTGTCCTTCTTTTCTGTCCTCCTATTGTCTGTGTTTGTTTTTCTCTAAGAATGAATTGGTGTGTAACCGCGGCAAATGACACGGACGCAGGAAGGATCTCTCTAATTAAATTCGAAAAGGGTCACATACGTGGGCTTTCAATCTTCCTTATTGGTTAGAAGATTAAAGGTACAAAAGTATGCTCACTTGGAAGAATTCTCAATTGGATTAAGTGGGACTAGCATCCAAGTAACTCAGGCTTTTGAGATAGAGGTAGAAAAGGGCTAAGGGCCATTTCAGATGTCTTGTGTAGGTTTCTGAATAGCCAAATGAGAGTGAGAACTCTCAGGATGATATCTAACAGAGTAGACCCAGTGAATTCAACAGAATTTCATGGGGTCTTTTCTGAGTATGAGTAGTATTGGATATTACCCTCATAATTATATACAGCAGATCAATCCAATAATTGTATTTTTAGCTTCTGGCTCTTAAAGGCACATTCAGAAAGGAGGGGGAAATGTGAAAATTTTTCGCTCTATAAGACGCACCAGACCACAAGACGCACCTAGTTTTTGGAGGAGGAAAACAAGAAAAAAAATATTCTGAATCTCAGAAGCCAGAACAGCAAGAGGGATCACTGCGCAGTGAAAGCAGTGATCCCTCTTGCTGTTCTGGCTTCTGGGATAGCTGCGCAGCCTGCATGCGCTCCATAAGACGCACACACATTTCTCCTTACTTTTTAGGAGGGAAAAAGTGAGTCTTATAGAGCAAAAAATACGGCATGTACTTGATCACTGAAGAGCTCCTCTAGTTCCTGCACATTTCTCTTATGGGGCCTGATATCAACAGAGCCCCTGGGAGTCTGAACTTCCTTGTATCGGTAAAAGAAGCCCCAATTCACTACCATCCACATTCTCCCTAGGGGAAGAAGACCTAGCTTCTCATAGACAATCATGGAGAAATTCAAAAGTGTAGCGCATCTGGGATTTTCCACAGCACCTCCCCCCCCCCACCCCAAATGCAACCTATTTTTGTTGCAGGACCTCAACTGTTCCCTATAATTCTGATGTTCAGGCTGTGAGTGTTATTGCTGATGGTACTACCTATGAACAGGAGAGAGAGAGGTTTGAGGGAACCCTAAGCTTTTCAGCAGTTATAAATATATTTAGGAGGCATAGAAGTTAAAGGGCTCCTGAAAAATAGCTCATTGAGGACATAACACATTTTATAACATGTAATATTTAGAAGGGCAACATAATACATTAAGATATTCAAACCATCTTAATTTTTAAATTACCTTTTTTTAAAAAAAATTAATGAAATAAGATGACAATTTAAGAAACCTGTTGGTACAAAATTCATGATATCCATCTAGAATTGCACAGCAGATTGGTATGAGTGTTTTGTGTATAATGACACCAGCTGCCTTTTAATAGCCCCCTTTCTGTTATAAAAGACAGCTATTACTCATAACATTGGCAACAAATTAAAAGATTTAAGGATAGTTTTACAGAATTCACTTATCACCAGTATCCCTCTCCCCTTTCCTTCTTCTTGAATATTTTTATTCACAGAAGCGTTGAGAAACTGGAAAACCATGCCGCTGCGTATCTTGAGAATGAACAAAACATCAAGGTTCCTTCGAGAAACTATCAATAATTGAGACAATTGTGGTGTTTCTGTTTTCTAACTTGCTTAAGAAGTGGAAGTTTTCATGTTGTACTAAAAATATGACAGAGAAGCTAAAAGGGTAGCCCAGGAAGAGAGAGAGTCGCTACTGGCAAAAACAAGGACAGAAGATCAAGCCAGTGGTATGAAATAAAGTAAGGAGGAATATGAACATTGTTTGTGCTCTGGGACAAATGATAAATAAAATCCAACTGATAATAGCAAAGGATAAGTATAGGTTTCATACACTTTTATACAATAACATGATAAGAAATGGAATCTCCCAGGCACATCATATATTTTAATAATAATAATAATAATAATAATAATAATAATAATAATAATAATAATAATAATTTATTTATATCCCGCCCTGCCCAGCCGAAGCCGGGCTCAGAGCGGCTAACAACACTAAAAGTAACACAGCATTCTAAAATCAATTCATTTTAAAATCAATTCAAAATCAAATTAATGGCATCCATTGGGCTAGAGTTCTGTGAGGATTACCAAAGGAGGGGGTCAGACTGTGCCTTGGCCAAAGGCCTGGTAGAACAGCTCTGTCTTGCAGGCCCTGCGGAAAGATGTCAGGTCCCGCAGGACCCTAGTCTCTTGTGACAGAGCATTCCACCAGATTGGGGCCACAGCCAAAAAAGCCCTGGCTCTGGCTGAGGCCAGCCTTAACCTCCCTGTGGCCCAGGACCTCCAAGATGTTTTTGTTTGAAGACTGTAAGGTCCTCTGTGGGACATACCAGGAGAGGTGGTTCCGTAGATACAAGGGTCCTAGGCTGTATAGGGCTTTTAAAGGTTTAAACCAGCACCTTAAACCTGATCCTGTACTCCACTGGGAGCCAGTGCAGCTGGTCTAGCACTGGGTGAATGTGAAAAGCACATTTAGCACACATTTAAAGCACATGGCTTCCCCCAAACCATAATGAGAGCTGTAATTTATCTCTCACAGAGCTACAATTCCCAACACTATTAACAAACCAATTCCTAAAGGAAATCCATAAGTTCTAGATGTGTGTTAAATGTATAGTGTGGATGTGAGAAACTTCAATTTAGAGGAGTTTGTCTTCCAAATTTGCCCAATTTGAGCTTTGTCTCCATCACTAGCTGTTGTCAGGTAATATGAGGAACTCAATCCAAACTTATATCGGCATGAAAGGAATATGCTTCTGGGGTGGCTGATGTTCTTGGTAACATATAGTGGGGAGGGGGGGGGAATCACCACATCTAAGAAGCAGAATCATCTCAAAAGGAAATCTGCTCCAAGGCCTGAAAGTCGTGACATCTTATTTACTTTGAGTGATAGCTTTTATAGTTGCCTGCTTTAAATTTGTTTGATTATGTGAAATCTTGACAGGCTACAACCCAGTTGTCTGCAGGCTGAGGGCAGGCCTTATACCATTCTTTCACCTCCAGGGAACTGTCCATGGTTCTGCTAGAGTTGAACAGAAAGAAGCAATTAGACTCACATCAATTCACATTCACTGATCTTCTTGCATGAAAGCTGATCTGGGTCTGTGTTGCATGCTGCTTTTTACAAGCCTGGAATGACCTTCATAAGTCACCCTCCTATTTTCATACACCTTATACGAATAAAGATCAGGACCAGCACATAGGCAGATGCACAAGCTGCCTATTGCATTCCGGTTTATTGGAAGTTCATAGATTCGCTGGGAAACTCACTTGGGTGTTACTCCTCATTCATACAAGAAGTTTGCATGTTGATAAAAGAACATGAACTGCGGCATTTGGTGCTATTGTATTCAATTAGTTCATATTATTACCTCACAATAGTGGCTGAATATTGAACCATTAGCATCCATGTCTCTGTTTAAATTATGCAGATAAAACAAAATTGGCATGATTTCACTCATTGTGTGTGATTTAGTATTCAATACCTTAGATGTTACGTATTATTATTTTTCCCTGGTTCTGCTAATCAAGAGATGGCATATCGAGCTTCTGGAGGGCATCAAATACCTGCTCAGCCAATTATCCTGAGATTTTAACAAGTGCTGCCAACACACTTGTGAGCATACATTTACAAAAGGCTGCAAACCTGCTTTATTAAAAATGGAACCCTATATTCTTCATAAACTGAAGCCTGTAGCCAAATGCCATTTTCTGCTTTTTTCTATACTCATAGAATATACACAGCCCCATGGTGAACTTTATATAACAGTTGTAAACAGTGGGACCTTGGAATGTCAAAGGAAGGGTTGTTAAGAGTGTGGCCTTTCCAGCTCATAGGAAGCAAAGAAGATGAATACTAGTACCAATGGCCTTATGGATCAATGGGCAGAATGGGCACAAGTCAGCCAGGTCCAGAGGCCAGGCCTACTCAAAATGGTACAAGGAAATTTTGTATGGAGGGCTGACTGCACAGCAGAACTTCCCCTCTCCCTACATCCCATGCAGCTACCTAAATCAGTTATAGTGGTTCCCCCAACTCTCTTGAACAGATTAGGGGGGGCATAGAGAGTAGAGAGGATGGGGAGGTTCCACAGTACAGCTAAACACCTTGAACTATTTAGCTGGATAAAAAGGTACCCCTGCCCGTACGGGCCAGTCTTGACAGACTCTAGGGTTGTGCGCCCATCTCACTCAAAGAGGCCAAGGGCCAGCGCTGTCCGAAGACACTTCCGGGTCATGTGGCCAGCGTGACATCGCTGCTCTGGCGAGCCAGAGCCGCACACGGAAACGCCGTTTACCTTCCCGCTAGTAAGCGGTCCCTATTTATCTACTTGCACCCGGGGGTGCTTTCGAACTGCTAGGTTGGCAGGCGCTGGGACCGAACAGTGGGAGCGCACCCCGCTGCGGGGATTCGAACCGCCGACCTTTCGATCGGCAAGCCCTAGGCACTGAGGCTTTAACCCACAGCGCCACCCGCGTCCCCTTTTAGCTGGATACTACCCAGTAAATGTATCTCCCAAATTTCATTTCATGGATTTATGGGCACCCTTGCCCATCCTTTCCCCATAACATTGTCTCATGAGCCACATAGCAACACATTCCCTCACACAGCTTTCACTTAGCCTTTTTCTTCTTCACTTGCCCTTTTCTCCCCTAAAGTATTCCCCTTCCTTCTTCTTACCTTCCAATTGCACGTATTATCTTAATGCTGATGTCATCTATTAAACTTGAAATTAACCTGGTTGATGGTTTCTGAAAGCCATGGCTTCTTTTATATCTCTGTTCATGATATGCCTCTGAATTTCACTTGTTTTCTCCTGGACGCTTGAGGTCAATTCTTCATCCTGTTTCCCTGGATCACGAATTCTCACTTGGCTCAATACCTGTGCTAATACTAGCACAATTCTTGATTCTAACTCTGAACTTGGTACCCCTTGTTGTAAACATGACCTACAAGCTTCTGGTTCTGGGCATCTCCAGTTCTTCACTTTAATATCTCCTCTTATGTTTCATTAACCTTGTGGTCCTCAGTTGTAATTCTTTAAGCCTACATACCAGAAGGTGCTTTGTTATCATTGCTCCTGGTCGCATCCTTGAATTTGCCATGGCTAACCAAAGCGATGACTTGGGGCTTATAAAAATAGCCTCCCTTCAGTGTCCATGTTAGCCATTCCAAATTTATGACGAAATATACAGTCTACTTGTCATTCACATATGACTACATTACCTTTCCAAAGTTTTGCTTGCGTCTACATAAATATTGGTAAACAAGATGCAGCTAAAATTTGGAACCAAAATACATCACTGTTTATTTCCAGACTTTCTAAAGGGCTGGTGCAGTCTATTATTTCTGCAGGTTCTCATCTCAAACCACATAAAATTATTTCTGAAGAAGGATTGGACAATTAATCAACCTGGCAGTATAGAATTGCAGTAAGCTATTCAAATAAATCCTCTCCTTCTTTCTTCTTATCACTATTGGAAAAGAACCAATTAACATTCCTAAATATTTCATATTTTATAATTAAATAGCAACACATCTGAAGTTTCCTGCTTCGTTACATAGAAAGTCTCTAGCTTCTTCATGCTTACACAGACATTCCCAAGCACCTGCTATAGCATTTTAAATTGCCTGATCAGTTATCAATGTGCATTTATTTATTCACAACATGAGGTCATCTATTTTGTTAGAAGTATATATGCAGTAAAAATTGAAATATCACTCTACATTTTATCACGATATACACTTGTTTTTACAATGCTAAACTCCAAGGCCCAGTTTACTCAATACTTTTGTGGCGTAATAGCTTCTGCACAGCTATTTCCTGTGATAAACTTCCATACTAGATGGATTGCAGCCATTTTATGGATACTCTGGATTGCTTGGGTTTGTCCTGAACCTGCGGCATGCTCTATAAGAGACACCAATGCAGTAATTATTATACCTGTGTTTTTCCATGTTGCTGTCACAGAACAGGGTGCAAACTGATGGCACAAAAATAGTTTGTGGGCATAGCCATCAGAACAGAGTTAGGTACAAATTATGAAGACCACTCTTAATTTAGTATGACTCAAAATTGTTTCCTCTGCAATGGATTTAACTGAATGAAATGCATTGGTCGGTAAGCTCCCATCGGCAGTGACCATTATTTATTTAAAATATTTTGAGCCCACACTTCTTCATTGCAAAGTAATCCAGGGACAGGGTGCTATAAAAACAATAACCATCGGCACAATCATATAAAATGAGAATGGATACACACATAGCATAAAACAACAGGAATATGGGTTGCTACTATCTAGTTCTGAAAGCAATTTTGCACATTTTAGAGACATCTATTTCCTTTCTATGAAGATAGTTTCACAAACATCCACACAGAAGCAAGCTGACCACAAAAAACATAGTTCATGACACCAGGGATGGGGAATACCCCCCCTGTTTCCTGAGATTAGCAAAGCCCCCTTCTCACATTGATCATGTGAAGGGGTAATTGACATGAATATAGGATAGCAGGACCATGAGGGCACCATCCCCTATTTTGATGTAATGTTTTCCAGAAGCACTGATGAATCACACATTTCATTCATTCCTATTACACTTCATGGAATATGTTCGTCTCTATTAAAAAGAAGAGGAATGACAGAAGTGAAAATAGTGTCAGTAATCTGCTTGAACTTTAAAGTCTGCTCTCTGATGTCCTGGCCATGCAAAAGATGTCTAATGCCAGCTTAGCTGTATACCTGAAAACTCCCTCTGGCTCAATTACAGTTACTAAAGATGGCTCAGTCACTTCAGGAGTCTCTGTCCACCCTCTGACAGTGCAAGTCAGCCTCCAACAAGGCACTTACCACCTTTCTTCTAATATGGCAGGTGATGGAGCTCTATTGCTTCCCCCGGGAGACTTCTTCACAACCTAATAAATCTCACGCTCCTTCCTCATGTTCTCTTTTACCTTTAAATTCCAGAGGCAGAGCCTGGGAAGGATCATAAAAAGAACCGCATCTCTCCTCCGTTCCCCCCACCCCTTCCCGCAATTCATACAAAAGGAGACTGGAAAGTTATTGGAACCATAAGCTGTAGCCAAGAGGCAAAAGCTTGTTCAGGAAGGAGACAAATTAGGGTGAAAACAACTATCAGCACTGAAGCAAATGCTAGTTAGATTTATAAAAGTTTGCTTACGCCCCAAGGGCAGTTGTACTTCCCAGTGCAATGTCAAGATGTCATGTACTCTGGTTTCCTCCATTTTCTGTTATTATTTTTACTATATTGTGGTTTGTTTTGCTCTTCAGATCTGCTCAAACCTCGGCATTTTTTTAATTGGAGCTCCTGTGACTCGATATGTTTACATGTTTAACATCTCATTTTGCAGGGAAAGGAAGAGGAGGAGATTCTGGCGATGTTCTCAGCCTCTTTCCATAGGGTGGCCCTCCAGATATTGGTGAACTCCCATAATTATTCATGTTAAGGTGGAATATATATGTTTGTCCAGGCATAGATAGGGATGGTTGAAAGATACTGCTCCTGGCAACCTTTAAATTATAAGCTGTGAGGGTGTGTGGTTGTTTTTAAGCATTTCCCGGTGTTCTTAATAGTTTTTGAATGCTCTAAATATGATATTATCTTATTTGAGTTTTACACCTGGAGGGCTGGAGGGTAACTGATTTATGGAAGAAGAAGAAGAGTTTGGATTTGATATCCCGCCTTTCACTCCCTTTAAGGAGTCTCAAAGCGGCTAGCATTCTCCTTTCCCTTCCTCCCCCACAACCCCACAACAAACACTCTGTGAGGTGAGTGGGGCTGAGAGACTTCAAAGAAGTGTGACTGGCCCAAGGTCACCCAGCAGCTGCATGTGGAGGAGCAGAGACGCGAACCCGGTTACCCAGATTACGTGACTACCACTCTTAACCACTACACCACACTGGCTCTCAATTCCTGGGCACAGGAATTGCTTGTCCTTCATCTTGCCAGGGTTTAAGCTCAGATTATTGGCCCTCATTCAGTCCACTCCTGCACTTTACACCTAGCCCAGAGCCTGCCCAGCCACTCCATATTCAGATATTAAGAAGACATACAACTGTGTTTCATTAGTATATTGAGGACATATTGAGCTCCAAATCTCCTAATGACAGTTCCCAGCTGCTTCATATAGATGCTGAACAGCACTGGGGACAAAATAGTGGCATGCAGCATCCCATAACATAAATGCCAAGGGAGTGAATAGCATTTCCCCAATGCTGCTCTCTGCACTTGAGCCTGACGGTAGGACAGGAACCAAGATAAAAAAGTGATCGCAACACTCACCCCACAAAGCCAGTCCAAGAGGACTATTCATGTACAACGTAGCCCTGGAATCACATATACAAGAAGGAACCAGTCCATGTCATGTAGGTAAATATATATTGTTGTGTCATTTTGCTGCTGGGAATAGGGAATTGAATCATTGACCTCTGCTGGCATCCACGTTTTTGGAGCTACCAGAGAGAATGCTTTCTTCTGGGCTGCCATCCCCATGAAATTTGTGCCAGGTCAAGTTCAGCTCAAAGTGGACATAATAAATACGCCAATACACTAGAAGAGTGAAGGAAGGAAAATCCAAAACAACTTTTCCCAGTTTCTCTGAAGACATAGTTTGTGAGTACACAATTATCTTTCAAGGTTTTAATACAGGCACAAAAGGCAATATTTAACTAAAAAAACAGTGTTAATTGACATTGAATTAAGGTGCATGCATATTTTTAACGCTTCTGAATGTATTGCATAGACCTCAGATCCAACATCAAGTATAAAAGGTGAAATTTCCATTGTGTCTAGTTCATCCATGATTGCACCTTTTTATTCCTGATTATGAATTCTTGGGGTTGTATAATACACTGAGAAGTTTTTGAAATCTAATGAGAACACACTTCTGTCATTTTCCCCCAATTTAATGCCAAGATCCAGACATGATAGCAGCCGTTTGTATGTCAATGACAGGTAAGAAAATGGCACAATAGGAATGATCAAAACCTAAAGCACTGGGGAGCTGGAGTCAAAATGTGCACACCTAGATGCTAAATTCTCTGCATTATTTTGTACATAAACCAAAAGCCCTGGGAATCCACAGCTGAAATAGTTACACACAATCCTTGGACTATGCTGTAGAACTTTGATCTGTGAGCATGCTTAGATCTTAGAATAAACCATCCCCAGATTTAAAAGTGATTTAAAATATATAGCACAGATATTCCGCATTGCTAGGCAACATTTTTAAAATAAAAGTGCGGCTTTGGAATCTTTGTATTATTCATGTTGCATTGTTTAAACTACTTTCACACCTGCAAATAAATGAAAGAGGAGAAAAATTGGCTCCTGACATTGGCACCTGAGACTTGAACAATAATTCCAAATAGCAACAGACTCCCAGTTATAAGTGCAAGAGTTGGCAATGTAGTTAATTCCTTGCCACAAGACAGATGGCTACCAGCAGGATCAGCACCTGGCTGGTTCATTAAGCATGCACCAACATATGGGGAAATGATAGCTAGGCCACCGTCAAAAATCTTGTGTCTTCACAGACACTTTAATCAGACGGAGAAGGGAAATAAAACAGTAGTGGCGCTTTTCCCCATAGGAAGGATGAGATCAAGTGCCTTGATCTCATGCTCAAAGGAAACGGTGAATACAAATGGCAAAGTTGGAGTTGCAAGGTATTTTGCTGCAATTAGACATCTCATACCTTGTTGCTCCTGCAGCTGTCACTGTGTAGAACCTGCGACTGCTTCTGAAGAGGGATGGACATTGATAGGCACAGCGTGTTGCGAGATCCTTCTATTTTGTCACTGTATCAGGGAAGGGGAAGTTTAGTAGGAGAAACTGGGATCTGGAACATGGCATAAAAGGAGATTAGAAGACACCAGAAACAGTTCGTTCCAGATTTCTATATGATTTCCAGGCTCTTGTAAAAACTAGGTTCCAGGTAGATGACTGGATTTCTCTAGTTACATTCTGTAATCGTTTTCTGGGTTCCTCAGCCCAATGTTCAGTTTCACCATCCTTCTGTTCCTCCACAGAGACTTCCTAAAACTAATTCTGGATTGGCACATGTGCAGTTGGCCACTTCTTTCATTTCCATCCATTTGTTCCAGTCTCTCCTCAACACTGTGCTAACCAACTCACTGATGTGCGCAAGCGAGCACTGAGGGAGCGCACTGTGCATGGGCAGGCAAGCATAAAATCAAATGAGAACACAAACAGATGAGAGCATGAAGACATCCAGATTTCTTTCCGTGCTGCACTTTAGCATCTATCAATGCTCATAGCCACTTGTTCTCTTTGGCAAGGAAGAGGGAAAACAGAAGACTGCAAAAAGTAGATTGACACAGCACAATTCTAATCATGTCTACTCAGAAGTTCTATGAATTCAATGGGGCTTAGTCCCAGGTCATTGGGCCTCAGCGTGCAACATAAATTGAGGTGTTTTGCTTTTTTTATTTGACCCACCTCCCTCCACTGCAAAGAAATACTGCTGCTTTTATCATTAGGTGGCCAATGTTTCTGACGATACTAAATTGTTCAGGGTCGTTAGAGATTGTGAAGAGCTCCAAAAGGACCTCTCCCAACTGAGTGAATGGGCAGTAAAATGGCAAATGAAATTAAATTTCGACAAGTGTAAAGTGATGCATGTTGGGGCAAAACCCCCCACTTAATTTCACCTATATGCTCATGAAGTCTGAACTGGCCATGGATGACCAAGAATGAGACCTTAGGGTCGTAGTAGATAAATGAAGACATTGACCCAATGTGTGGCAGCGGTGAAAAAGGGAAAAAAATCCATGCCAGAGATCATTATGCGAATGGGAAGCCCGGACTTTGAAAGTCATCTAATCTTCCTTGCTGTATTATACTGTACTGTTTAATTAGTGTTTTTATGGAGCAGTCAAGTAATTTTGTTGTCCCCGAAGGGGGCAATGACAATAAAGATTTATTATTATTATTATTATTATTATTATTATTATTATTATTATTATTAGGAAAGGAACTGAAAATAAAACTGCCAAAATACACTAACTGATTTTGATATTTATTTATTTATCTGAGCCATGAACTTCATCAGATGATTCAGTTCTAGTGGATAACTATGATCTGACTGGGACATGAATCTGGAGGTGGTGTGCATGAGATCTGTCCATATTAAAATTCACAAAGATTGAGTTCATTAAGAAATCTTAGCTGGAAATCTGATAGTACATTGGCCATTACAATGAAGACTATGGAACCAGGTAAGAATCTGAGGCTCACTGGACCAGGTAAACCCTACTGGCCCTTATGCCACCTGACAACTGACACATCTTTCTCTCTCTCTCTCTCTCTCTCTCTCTCTCTCTCTCTCTGGACCTGGAAAAGATGCATTTGTGGCAGCTCCAAAGCACACTGGATAGTAGACCACCAGCCCCACCCCCCATTTGACTATCTCCCACTGTGGCATCAATAATAAGATGCATGGGGCTGGTGGACACAGGTGCTGATCACATATCATTTATGTGCAAAGGCTTCGTTAACTGCATGCCCTTAAGCAAAATGTCAGAAATGTCTCCTGATGCAACTGTAGCCTTTGGGAACCTGATTACAGGTTTTAGGCAAAACAATTCAAGACAGAGTACAATAGTCTGAAAGTAATTTAGTCCCGTTTCTTTCATTCTGTGCATCAACATTCTTCTCACCGCTGTGCCATTTTCCTTTCTGCCTGTGGTGGTCCCCTGTTCTTAAGCTCAGAGCTGCACAGAATGTTATTCTAATGCTGCATCTGGGATGAGCGTTTGCTGTGGGGTGGGAAAGGATGGAAGGGTGGGTATTGTTTTGCTGATTTGTTTTGCTGATTTACTTGGTTTTATCCTGTATTTTATTCTGTGAACCACCCTCCTGACATCTTATGATGACGGGCTTGCATAGAAATCCAATAAATAAAAAACAAAACAAAGACACTTTTAATTGTGATAAAATAGCTTTTTAAATAATTCTGTACAGTGCCACTCTGCCACCTCACTCAATTTGCTGCAGTATCAATGGATTTTAAAAGAAGGATAATTCCTCCAGTGATTCCTACCTGGATTTAGTATAAGCAGGAATGGGCAGTAGGAGGCGTGATGCTGTGCACCTGGATTCCCAGAAGGGTTGTTGCTGCCGCTTACTGGGAAAAGCAGGGGAGAGGCAGCAGGACATCAGCATTCTGCTGGCACACTGGTGGAACCAACCAATGCTCCCACACAGCACTGGTCTTCCCATCATCTTGTCTCTCTCTCTAATGGCAAGCAGCAAGGACATCATTGCCATGAAGTGAGGTATACAGTGGTGGTCCTCCACACTGGTCCCTCCATTTAGGTAATGAACGAGATGCTATTGCAATGCTCTGTAGCCAACAAAAGCATACCCACCTAAAGACACCGCTGAGAACAAGAGAGACTAAATAGGAGTGAGCAGTGCCTAAATGCCTCCCTTGTTCTCTTATAATGACAATCGTGCCCACTCGAGAGGTGTCAGAACTGAGTTCCAGTGAGTTCTGGCTGGGGGGGGGGGAACCCTGATGCTTACCAGATCAGTTATATGGGTGTTCCTAGTCAACTGGGAATCAAACAGAAAGCAGAATGACATCGCAACGCTGCATAACCATAGCAGATCCAGCCACAGGATGACATCCGTAAGGACAAGCAGACTCAGCTGACAGTGATGGAAATGTTTCCCGAAGCAACAAACACTTTGAAAGCAATCATCAAATAGCCCACTGAAGGGCGTGCATTTTTTTTTTAATGCCCTATGACAGGTTAACAAAACAAGGTGGTCCATTCTATTTGCATTCCGCGCAGAAGTGATTCTCTAAGTTATCTTGACCGGGGCAAGATGGCGCCAAGGTAAGACGTGCTTATCAGAGCTCTGCATATTCCCTTTCAATTACACGATGGGGGTTTTGCTTTGCTGGCTTCTCACCCCCCCCCCATTTTGTTCTTTTAAAAATTCCTCTTATCCAAGGTAAGGTTGTTTTATGTGTTCGGGCAACCCCAGGAATTTGCACCATAGAACTTTGTGAAGCCAGCATGACAAATTAATTTTAACGAAGCCTAACAGCCTTGTAGCCACTGCCCCGCTTTCCTGTTGGCTATATCTCCATATTTTTAAGACTTATTGTAAGGACTTTTAACCTTCAAAACCTTTTAATCTGTTAAAATCCTTTTTAATTCCTTTGACACACACCCCTATATTTTAAAGAAATGGAAAGAGAGGGGAAATTGCTGTTGCTGAAGAGACTACGTTGAAATGATGCCCCATTTGGTTTTTTGGTTTTTATCTTTTTAGCCTCCTTTCTATTACCTTCCTGTCCACAAAGTAGCTGTAGATCAATCTGAACTGAATGAGACTGTGGATTTGGAACTCAACCAATTGATGCAAGAAGTACAGCTTGGCTGATACATGTAGAATTCCAGAAATGAGAAGAGCAAAAAGACTCAGGTGTCCTGATATGGATAGTGATTCACGGTCTTTAATTCTCAAGCAGAGTAACTTATTTTCTATTTCAGAATATTTCTGCATCATTGGTTTACCCACACTGAGGAGGTCTTGACGGACATGGGTAGAAAATGTAGATTTTACATACAGTTGAATCATACAACACATCCTCCATGAATGGCGAAATATATAGTAACCACCAAAAACAGAGTGTTATGGTCACCAAATTCCAGTATTCACTTAACTGTTTATTGTAGGAGCTGCATCATAAACTTTATGCTAGTTATTCTTTATACAGAGATTCAATTATTTCAATTAATCTAATTGTATGATGGATACGCAATGTGAATTGGAGGTTCAGGGAGGGGAAATTAATGCTGTGTTCATGTTAAATCTGAGAATTATTTATCTTCCGTTACAGGAAGATATCTAAGCGGGTGAGAACGTTTAACCTTACAAAACCCCTAATTTCTCATATTAGCATTCACTAAGCCATAGAGATTAGACACTCATGATAATGAATGGCAATCTTCATAATGTCTGTTATCAAGCATTGCTACTGGTTCAGAATTCTAAACAATTAACCCATAAGGGTGGCCTGTAAACATATTCTAGGACCACACCAAATATGCAGCTTCAGCTCTGAAGTAGGAAAATAGAATCATAGAATCACAGAATTGTAGAGTTGGAAGGGACATCAAGGGTCATCTAGTCCAACCACCTGCAGTGCAGGAATAGATATTTTGGGGGGTGGGAATCATACACACATATACACATTTTTCAACCCTGATTCAAATCATTGCAAAATTCACTTCTCCACTTCTCATTAGCTCTTCATGCTTGCATTCCCTATATCCCATTTGTTCCTTTCCTCAAGCTCTTTCTCCTTTACCTAGCCATGGTTTCATGTTTTCCAGTCCACTACTTAATGTTCACCTTTCTCTAGTTGCCTTGCTTCTGGACTCCCTCTCTCGTACTAATCCATTCTTATCATGGCTATCTCCATCTCTCTGCATCTTAGGATAACTCAGCAATGGTTTGTATCTCTCCGCAAACCCAAATCATTTTCTCTTCTACAAGTGAATGAATCCATTGCTATGGAAAAAGAGGTGGAGCTTGGAAAATCCTTCACAGGGTTTTTAGCAGACTTCCTGGAGCTAGTGTGGTGTAGTGGTTAAGAGAGGTAGACTCATTCGCGTCTCCACTCCTCCACATGCAGCTGCTGGGTGACCTTGGGCCAGTCACACTTCTTTGAAGTCTCTCAGCCCCACTCACCTCACAGAGTGTTTTTTGTGGAGGAAGAAGGGAAATGTTAGCCGCTTTGAGACTCCTTCAGGTAGTGATAAGGTGGGATATCAAATCCAAACTCTTCTTCTCAAGATGTTGTTGGGCTACAACTTCCAGCATCCCTGATGATCGACCACACACTTCTGATGGGAGTTGGAGTATGGTTACCAGATTTTTTTTCAATTAATCCGGGGACACTTTTTTTTTTTTTTAGCTGAGTAGCAACAGGGAGTCAGTAGTGGGGATGGTGAGGCAAAAGACCCTGGGCCCAAACACACATGCATATTGTATAAAGGTGCAAAGCCCTTCTTTCACACCCCGTGAAACATAAATGTGCAGAGCTTTTTGAAAACTGGGCAACGGCCGCCTGTCCACGACTCCCGAGCCTCCCTGATCAGTCAGAATTTGTCCCTGGACAGATTTGCAAATCTGGGGACTGTCCCCAGGAACCGGGGACGTCTGGTAACCTTAAGTTGGAGTCAAACAACATCTGCAGGGCGCCATGTTGAGGAAAACAAATTTGAGTACAGAAAGTGGTCATTTTTGTCCTTATGCATCTGAATGTTTTTAAACAGGTATGTCTATGTTTTTAGCACTGTTCACGAGTTCAAACAGTGCATGTGGACATAAAGAATTGTGGATGGAGCTGAGTATGCCAGCTCTGACCCCAGCAATTATATTCCTGACCTTCTTGGATTGCAGAGGAAGTTCTGAAGGGAATTCTTCACACGCCGGTGGACCCTCCTGCCATGCAATTGGTTTTATCTCTTGTCTTTTTACCAGAAGAAGAATGCTGTGTACATATTTGCCGAGAGAAATTATGCCCGTGCAAGTGTTGACCTACCTACTTTGTGTCTCTTTTTCCATGGAACCAGCCAGGCAATTATATTGCATAGCACACAGAATATTCCACATGGCAGCCATTAGCAGCGAACACGGCTTATGGGAAGCAGGCATGCCATACTCTCTGGGAAGTTGCTCTGAATAAACAGGCAGCTGCATTTTAAATAAACTCGCTTCCTGTGTGATCCTTCAGTTCCCAATACATCCAGCAATGATGCCAGAGGCTCAGATAACAATAGCAAGGCAAAGTTTGTATTCCAAAGGATATATACAATAGCTCACATAAAAATAGCCCAACCAATTGTTCACAGTTTGGGAGAAGAGAGCATGAAGCACCTGCTTGGATTAGTCAAAGGAAGAGCAATTGATTTCTCCTACCACAACGGCTTAATTCTGGAATGGAGCTACTGGGGGGGGGGGGCGCACACATAGTAAGTTTTTCACCAATTTAATTCCTAAACCCAAACACAGGGCCAATAGAACCTTATCTTAAGAGACAGAAAAGTCACACACACATAACTCAATTTTCATTTCAGTTCATTCTGAGAACTATAATAGAACATAGCTGCAACCAGAATGATGATGATGATGATGATGATAAAAAGCTGTAATTCAATATTGACTTTAGGGGAACATGAAACAATAGCAGTTGGTTCCAAGCATTTAGACAAGCCAATCACTTTATGCGGCGGTACTATATCAATAAAAATTCATGCAACTGACACACTTGGGATATTTACAACCTCAGTGTGATACACATCATTCCACACTGGTGTGTGTAGGGGGGTGGACCGGAACATTTGCACATTTATTTCTTGAAATGAGAAGGATGAAGTCTGTATCAAAATAGTTAAAGTATTTTCATGTTTTAGTTAGAAAATTGATATCCATTTAAGGTTTTTTGTTTTTACAAAAACCTGATCATGGGCCTTATTTATTTATTACTTTCAATAGGTGGCAGTACATTCCAACATGGAAAAGTGGAATGTGATAAGGAGTGGAAAACAGAGTGTTGTGTTGATGGAACACAATAAGATCCATGAAGTCCAACATTCTGCTTCAGACCTTTTGAAAACCTTTAGAGCACAAACTAACTTTTGCAACAGAGAAGTCATTAAAAATTGCCCTTCCCAATATCTAACACTACTCGAGGGATCCCATCTACCACTTGATTTTGCACAAAAAAGAGAGGTGAGGACAAAGCTCGGATACATTGCCTCTCCATTCATATGGCATTTGGGAGACCCGTTTTCAAATTCTTACTCATCCATGATGAAGAAAGGGGATGTCACAAAGGGATGTCACTCCTTGGCAGAGCGCATGTTCTAGGATGAAAAGTTCTAGGTTCAATCCCCACTATCTCCAGGTAGGACAGGGAAAGAGCCCAGCCTGAAACCTTGAAGAGTTTATGCCAGTCGGTGTAGTTGATACTGTGATAGATAAATCATCTGATTCAGTATAAGAAAGCTTCATTGTTTGAGGTTGGGAGACTGGTTTTTGCACAGCAGTCTAGTGAGCCCACTACAGAAGCTGAATTTCAACCCTTCCCTCTCATTCATAATACACCAAGCAAGACAAAGCCTTCGAAGTTAGGAAACTTTATATGTCCTGCCCATAATGATATGGCCCACATATCATTCAATTTCTAGCGTAGTGGGTAAGGTCTCAATAGACTTGCGACTGCATACCTCAATGGACTTCATGGAGAGCTACAGCCACCTAATGAGTTTTTAAAAACCTGAGTGATGAAGACTATAATGTATAACTTGCAGGTTTGGGGGAAATTAATCAAAAGAGGAAATGTTTTTATGAAATACTGTCAAAAGTCTCCATATTTCAAAGCTATGGTAAGATTAACATTAAAAGACAAGGAGTAATTTGTCTTGGCAAATTGACAAACCAGAGGCTTATCATCTGATTTTCCTAGGCATGGACCTAACAGCTTCAGCCTCAAAGAGCACTTTCCTTTGTCAAGATGTTCACCTACTACAAAATGATGTTATTATGAAAAAGCAGACAGCGACTATATTTCAGTCCATTTTTATCTCCTTCTGGCTGTTAAAACTTGGGAAACCAAATGGCATCAGCCATAACACACTGCTCAGAGCCTTCCTTATTAACCAATTTGGGAGATGTGTAGAAAGCCCTTATAACAGGGTTCATTAACTGGAATATGTGGCAATAAATGTCCCCTGTCATAACACCCTAGCATAAAAGACGTCTTCCCAGCAGCATGAGAGCTTGCACCTATTTGTGGAAAACCCATTGTGAACATTTGCTTTGTGAAGCCTTCAGAGGGCTCTGGGATCTTCAGAGTGGCGGGAGCGAGTTTAATTATGACTTCTGTGACTTTACATGTTGGTTATGGTATTGGCTAGAAGAACATGGAGAACCAGTACTCCTTAATAGGCACATATGGATTTTTAAAAAGAGGGAGGGAGAGGGAGAGAGATTGAAATGAAAATGGTGTAAAGATTCAGATACTTGTTAACAACCCATTTGTGCAAATGTCTATTTTTTATGAATGCACTTTTCTTGCATAGGTAGATGCTGCTCAAACGTGCTGAAATGAAGATCATTAAAAGAGCCACTATTAAGGATGAAATGACTTTTAGTAAGTTTTGATTGATTTGTTTTTCGTAGGTATTTTCCTCTAGAGAAGGTACCAGTTTTTGATGAAAATGAAGGGAGCCCTTGTGAATCTGTCTCTCTCTCTCTCTCTTCCAGGCAGTTGTGGAATAATAATAATAATAATAATAATAATAATAGGAAGTACAGACTATTAGTCTGTGGTATGAAGAACCTTGATGAGTGAAAGCACTTACCAGCAACTTTGTGGACACCACTATAAGATGCTTGAAATTGTGGGGTGTCTGTTTGAAAAATGCTCACTACAGGGCTATGGACATCTTATGCTGTATGCAGATAAAATGAATCTGCACACATGAAAGCATGTTTGGGTTAATGGTTGTATATGTATATGACAAACCTAGACAGCATCTTAAAAAGCAGAGACATCACCTCGCCGACAAAGGTCCATATAGTTAAAGCTATGGTTTTCCCAGTAGTGATGTATGGAAGTGAGAGCTGGACCATAAAGAAGGCTGATCGCCGAAGAATTGATGCTTTTGAATTATGGTGCTGGAGGAGACTCTTGAGAGTCCCACGGAGTGCAAGAAGATCAAACCTATCTGTTCTTAAGGAAATCAGCCCTGAGTGCTCACTGGAAGGACAGATAGTGAAGCTGAGGCTCCAAGACTTTGGACATGACTAAACGACTAAACAACAACAAATGTGCTGGATGTAAAAGCCAGGACATAGACTGAACTCCTCAAAAATGTGGAATAAAGCAATGTAATCTCCTTGTTGCATATCACTGTCCCTGGCAGTGGTGTGTGGTCATTTTTTTCATAGGGGAACAGTTAGGGCCAGAGGCACCAGCTTGTGAGGGCGATTGGGTGGGACAACATTCCATGTGTGATGTCACAACATCCTGATGTCATATGTACGAGCATCGCACCTTCCTCCTTAAGCCAGACAGAAACTTCCCAGACTTTGGGAAGGAGACGCCAGGTCTCTGACAGGATGCTGAAGCCATGGTGCCTCCTTCCCAAAGCCAGGCAGGCTTTGGAAAGGAGGTGGGATGACTTTTGGACCCTTTAGGGACTAGACTATTTCCCCTAGTCCACTAACTGCAAGCTGCTGGTCCCTGGAGTGCATGGACTGACTTATACAGTGGTGCCCCGCAAGACGAATGCCTCGCAATACAGAAAACCCGCAAGACGAAAGGGTTTTCCGTTTGCAGAGGCGCTTCGCAAGACGAATTTCCCTATGGGCTTGCTTCGCAAGATGAAAAACGACGAAAAATTTTGAATTTTTTTTCCGCTCTAAAACCCCTTTTCCTGAAGCGCTAAGCTGCTAAAAGCATTTTAGCAGCAAAACCGCTAATCCCCCACCCCTTAAAAAGCCATTTTTAGCCCTTAAAATGTCAATAGCACTAATAGCGCTACTCCATCAATGGGCTTGCTTCGCAAGACGAAAAAACCGCAAGACAAAAAGACCTGCGGAACGGATTCTTTTCGTCTTGCGAGGCACCACTGTACCTTATACTGTGTAGAGCAGTCCTGACTTGCACCTTTGAACGCCTTTTGGCAGACTGTGACGTTCTGATCCTACGGATTGTTTTGGACATAGTAATGAAGATACCTTCATTTCTACATGTTGTGGGTGTTGCAAGATCTTCTTGTCTGAAGGGGCTCATATCAAGGGAATTTGCTACTTGGGACATGATAATCTCATGACTCTCTCAAGGCAAATCTTAAAAAATATAAACACCGACAACTGGTAAACACTGGTCTTCGAGCGCTCCAATCGGAGAACAGCCTTTACCAAAGGTGTCAGGGGTTTTGAAGATGCTTGAACTCAGGATGAAAGGGAGAAACATGCTAAGAGGAAGGCACGCTTGGCAAACCCTCACCCTGATCAACTCCAACCCGGAAACCTATGACCCCACTGTGGAAGGACGTGTGGATCCAGAATTGGCCTCCACAGTCACTTACGGACTCACTGTTAAAACCATGATTATGGAAGACAATATTTCTCAGCTACGAGTGATCACCAAAGAAGATAAAACGCACGAGTGCCTTGAAGTTTATCAAGGGCTGTATGGGCTTTCAATGATGAGTCTCTCCCTCCTGCTCCATGATGTTGAACAGCTAACTTATCTGATCAAGTTGTAAGGACAAAAGGAGACAAGACTGCAATGCATCCTGAACTCCTAGGGCAGAGTCAGAAAGAATTGTGAAAATATTTGAACACTCGAAATATTGTGTCAAAGCAAGGTCTTGTTATTTATTGTTAAAACATATCATTCTACAATATTTAAGCAGTTTTGATTGAGAGGTGCCCTGTGTAGATATGAGAAGCCTTGACATAGGTGCCCAAAACAAACAAAAATAGTCTCAGAAATGCCCATATGAAAAAAAAGTAGTCATTTATTTTCATAGGGACAAACGCCATGGCAGCAATTGTTACTGCAGATAAAATAACCCTACTAGATTATACTGGCAATTCCAGCTAACCCAAATACATGTCGAAGGCCAAGGAAATCAACACCCCTTAAGCTATTATGCTTACTCGACCATATTGTTATAATCAACTTTTTTTTCCAGATATAGCTGAATAAGCCAAGATTTATTAGGCACCTTCAGCAAGAAGCTTGGGGGGGAGAAATCTTTAAATAACATTTACAAGTGTAAATGTCAAGACCAGAACAAATACATGCTGTAACCACTATCTCTATCTGAGGTAATTTCAGAATAACTCCTACACAGCGTTTTGATGTAAATGATGCCCTTGAGGGCTGTCAAAAATATTGATGACATTTCCCTATACATTGTGAAGTGTGTGCATAGCCCTCAATGCATTCACTATCCTTATGGAGTTAGTGACCATTATGCTGCATTCCACCGTACAGTAAATAACCTTTCAGGTGAAAAATAACAGCTGTGCAAAGATAGATTGAATTGGTCACCATTGCAGCTCTGAGAATGCATAACAGACTATAGGCGCTTGAGCAAAATAGATTTGCTAGTCTGGGAACTAATGGTCAATCGATAACAGCATGTGTTATGAAAATTTTGTGTATGTATTTTACATACGTGCAGGAGTTTCAGTTTGTTTTTTAAAAAAACAAAAACAAAAAGTTAACCTCTAAAAGTTTGGTAATTCTTCCAGATACCCACTACAGAGGTCATTCTAATCTTTTAAGAGATAAACCCAGATAAAGACAAGAGTGATACTATATGGTTTGTTCTCCCCACATGAATGAAAGTATTGAGGGGTGGGATTATCATGGCAAATTAGAATGCATTGTCGTGGCAAATTATACTGCATGTTTAGAACTATTTGTGTTCCTGCAGCCTGCCCCGTGAGCTCCTGCTCGTGATCAGGACCGGAGTGTGATTTCAGTTCAGATCTTCTAAAGTTCAAGGATGCTCAGGGAGCATCAGTGGGAGCTGCTGCCTGAAACCTGCAAACAAGGAAAGACCTGCCTCCATCATTGGCTGAGTGAGATACAGCTGCCCAGCTGCACTCCATTGTTTGACTGGGAGCTGTTGCCTAGAATGCAGAGGTTGAGGGACAAGATTGGGAAAGACCAATGCTTGATTTCAGTTTGAATCTAAGGCTGTGACTATGGGAGAAGCAAGACCTCTTGGGGTGTTAATGCTGTGTGGCCCTCCATCATAGGCTCAGGTTATACATATGTGTAAATAAACCATATATCATAAAGATACCACAGTCTCCACTGTCCCTCATTCCAAGGAAACTGAATCCTGGGTATATGCTTTGAACCCCTGGAATTTTGCACTGCTTGGGGACTAGGGTGGCATGCAACAATATTATGGGTGACTTACAGCATTGATTGGTCTCTCTCTTACTCTGCCGTTGTTTTGTTTTCCAACTGTCAGGAGAACATATTATATTTTAAAATGTTGAATCTGCTAAATCCAAGCTTGCTCTCTGCTATTGTGCACTGTTCGCCACGACAAACAAACACACAAACATCTGTGCATAGCAAGTGTAACATACATTCTTCAGCAGCTTCCATTGTAATCTATTTGAATTTACACCCTAGGTGGCCAAAACAGAAAATCCATCTGTTTTAGAATTGCTTCCTCCAAAATAAATTGGTAAGTAAGCCAACTAGCAAACTAAGTTAAAACCTCTGCCTGAAACAAACAAACAAATACTCCCCCCAAAAAAATTCAGGTCTGTGGTGTGCTTTGTTTGGATTTATGTGAACACTGGGAAGCACTTTGAACTGGTGATTAAATCATTATAAATATCACAGCATGCTTCCCACTGTCCCAAGAGGTAGAGCTGTAGAGTTTAATTTCCTGTGGATGAGAGAGCACTGAAACACCAATGCCATTGTAATATCTGTATTATTTACAGACATGAAAAGCAGGTTAAAACGGTACCTAGTGGGCTCCTCTAGCAGGCAGCAAGTCATTGATATTGCATCATTCCCCAGCAGCATTGACCCTTGCACCTTTCATGCTGCTTCTAGGCATGATCAGTGAGATCTGCAGTAGATCAGTAGATCAGTGAGATCTGCAGGACCATCAAGAGGCAGGTAAAATGTGTACAGATGTACCCAGCCTGCAGCCATTTGGTAGGAGAACTTTCAGAATTCTCCACTGGTGGAGCTCTTACATGGGGAGTGTAATGCATAGCCAGGTTATTGGGTACCAGTATAACAAGTTCAAACCTAGACAGCATCTTAAAAAGTAGAGACATCACCTTGCCGACAAAGGTCTGTATAGTAAAAGCTATGGTTTTCCCAGTAGTGATGTTCGGAAGTGAGAGCTGGACCATAAAGAAGGCTCATCGCCGAAGAATTGATGCTTTTGAATTATGGTGCTGGAGGAGACTCTTGAGAGTCCCATGGACTGCAAGAAGATCAAACCTATCCATTCTTAAGGAAATCAGCCCTGAGTGCTCACTGGAAGGACAGATCGTGAAGCTGAGGCTCCAATACTTTGGCCACCTCATGAGAAGAGAAGACTCCCTGGAAAAGACCCTGATGTTGGGAAAGGCTGAGGGCACAAGGAGAAGGGGACGACAGAGGACGAGATGGTTGGATAGTGTTCTTGAAGCTACCAGCGTGAGTTTGACCAAACTGCCTTTTTTTTTTTTTTTGAAATAATTTTTATTAACAGGCCCATCACATCACATTGTTCAAATCACATTAGTTCCAGATTATACAGCCAAATTTTAAAATTTTGGGGGGTACCAATACATCAAGCTCCGCACGAGTCCAAAATTCCAGATGACTCCAGACCTCACTTATTTGCTGCTTTTATTAAACAGTTCCATCCAGTTCAATTCGGATAGACCTTTATTACTTTCTTTCTCTTCTTGTTGTTATCATTTATTCCTTTCTTTGCGATCTCTGATGATTTTCACAAACAGATTGAAGATTTGGCGTCTCTGTGTGGGTTTTGTGCTCTTCCAAGCTCATATTATTCAGGAACGACCTCTGTTAAATACTTCCATAAACAAAGTTAATCTTCGGTCGGTCCATTATTTTTCCTCAGGCTAGCCCAATAAATCAGACAAATCAGGGGGCTCTGTCAGGTCAAACTTGCATTCCAACCTTCCTTCTCTTTCAAGTAGTCCTGAATCTCCTCCCCCTGTTCCTTCTGTTCCTTCTCCGGCCAGCCTGTCTTGGCGAGACGCCATATTTTTTTAACTGCGTCATAGAAATTTTCCTCCTTCTCGCCATTCGATCTTCTCTTATTGTAATTATTTCCTCCCACACAGTCTTAAAGTTCTGTTTATGATTATTAAAATGCGAC
The DNA here is from genome assembly GCF_965153285.1 of Podarcis tiliguerta. NCBI lineage: Eukaryota > Metazoa > Chordata > Lepidosauria > Squamata > Lacertidae > Podarcis > Podarcis tiliguerta. Next base: position 87,453,143 of record NC_139537.1, read on the forward strand.
GATCTTATTTCTTTCTGGGGTGGAGGATTATTATAGTCATATCATGCAAAGGAAATAGAAAGAGTTTTTTCCTCCACCCCCCCCTTCGTTCCAGCCTTACATTCTCATAGTGGTAATTCATCAAAAGATTTACTTATCCATCCGTCACTCCCGGTCACAGAGATGCATTAATCAGCAGTCTTATCGTCGAGCTTCACTTGATATATGTGCTTCAGCCTTCTTTCCAATCCGTTATTTCCAATTAGTTCCAATTATAATTCCAAGCTGAAGCAACCAGCACGCGCTGATTGGAATCGGCGTCGGGAAGATCTGATTCCATCGAGGGCTTGTGCCAAGTGTTCCGCACCCCCGTCTCTCGGATCAGGGGGTGCATTATGAACACGGCTGGCAGGGCAGTCCCCCCCATACCCTTGGGGGGGCCAGGAAGGCTGCCAACTTCCCATAGCAGCCCCTTAATACCTCGTATGGGTCAGAGAGATGTTATTGTCGGCCATCTTCCAACGCGCCACCTAGTGGCCCCCCGAGTTTGACCAAACTGCTTGAGGCAGTGGAAGACAGAATTGCCTGGCGTGCTCTGGTCCATGGGTCACGAAGAGTCGGGCACGACTAAACGACTAAACAACAACATAACAAGTTCTAGGGCACCATATTTTACTGTCGAGCAGAGGAGCAAGGAGGCAGTGGGATCTCTCTGCATGCAGCCAGTAATTTACTGAACCAGCCTGAAATCTGAAATGAGACAGTCCAGCAACAGTACCACAGATTTTCCTGATCTTGTTTCTGCAACGAAATACCCCATAAAACATTACACTTCAGAACAAGCGCATTCCTGCACTAGCACAGCCTTTTGTCACTTAAGTTTTTTTAAATACTTTCTCTGATGTTTGCCATTCCTGCCATGTATATTTTTCTATTTGAATGCTTTTATTGTTGGGTTTTCCATTGTTCTCACTAAATACTGTAAATTGCCATTGGATCTTATTGGTGAAGTGTGGTTTTTTTTTAAAAAAAAAAAAATCAAATGAATAAGCAGAACATAAAACTAAAGTCCATGCCACACAACATGATGACATTAAGCTTGGTACCTTAGAATTCTTTTCCATTTTAAATTATGCCTATCCAAAAAGCCACTCAGAAAATGAGGTGCAGTGTGTAAGGCAAAGCAGTGCTATGTTTGGGAGAAAATGAGATTGGCCATTTATTGGAATGGTCTGTGCACTGGGCACGACTATCATTCCTACTGTCGCCCCCATTCATGGCAGCTCTATTAAGACGAAAAATGTCTGAGATCTCTTTGGTCTATGCGACATAGCCAAGGAGCAGAGGTGCAAGAAAAATACTTTAATAAAAATGGCACCATTACCGAGTTTTCAATTTGAGCTTCAGTTATCCACTGGTGGCTTTTACTAGACACAAGTGTGTTTTCTTCTGTAATAGGAAATGGCAGGAAAGTGGGATATCTGCCGTGTATTGCAGCATTGATATACTTCTGAATATTGTTAACACATAGTCTGCTGAGAGAGATGAACAGAGGACAATTGTGGTTGGGGAAGGGAAGAGAGATGCACTGTTAAAAGATTAAGAGCGACACCATCATATTAATGTTTGGTCATAAGTAAGATATTGGAGGAAACTGATTTTCCAGATCCAGTTGGTGCTTAGGCCTGGTTTTTGCACAGAAACTGCTTTGTTCGCCTTGTATGATTACCTCTGTAAAGAGAGAGGCAGCAGAAATATGTCCATTTTAATTCCCCTCAATCTCTTAGTGGCTTTCAATACCATTCACTACGGTATCCTTCTGGAGCAACTGTCTGAGTTGGAGTGGCACTGTTTTGCATCGGTTATGGTCCTACCTGGATGGTCATTTCCAGAGGGTGATGTATTGGGAGTGTTATTTGGCCCCGTCAAGCCTTCAATGTGGTGCTTCAATGTTATCCCCTATATTGTTTAACATCTACATGAAACTGCTGAGTGGGGTCATCTGGAGTTTTGGGGTACGTTGTTAGCGATATGTTGATGACACACAGCTCTTTTCCTTTACAAGTGTGGCATTGGAAGTGCTGGACCAGTGTCTTGCCTCAGTAATGGAAGAGAGCCAACAAACTGAAGCTCAGTCCAGATAACACTGAGGCACTCTTAGTGGGTTGTTCTCTAGACCAGATGGGTGGGAGGTTGCCTGCTTTTGATGAGGTTACACTCCCTCTGAAGGAGCAGGTACATTGCTTGGGGGCACTCTTGGATCATCTGCTGTCAGTTGAGGCTCAGGTGGCCTCGGTGGTGTGGAGTACCTTCTCTAATCTTTGGCCAAGCTGCGCTGCCATCCGGACAGGGAAAGCCTAACTTCCATTGTCTATGCTCTGACAACTTCTAGGTTAGATTATATGTGGAGTTGCTTCTGAAGATGGTTCAGGAACTTCAGCTGGTGCAGAATTTGGCAGCCAGGTTGCTCACTCAGGAAAGACTTTTTGAATATATAACACTGATCCTGGCCTGACTGCACAGGCTGCCAATCAGTTTCTGGGCCCAATTCAAAGTGATGGTTTTGACCTATAAAGCCTTCAATGGCTCAGGACTGCAATACTTCCAGGACCGTCTCTTGACCTTTTAATCAGTCTGGACCCTGTGATCATCATCCGAGGCCCTTCTTCATATGCCCTCTCCACAAGAGGTCAGGAGGGTGGCAACATGAGAACAGACCTTTTCTGCGGTGACTCCCAATTGGTGGAATGTTCTCCCCAGGGAGACTCACCTGGCACCATCTATATATATCTTTAGGTACCAGGCAAAAATATTTCTCTAGGCATTTAGCATATTAAAAAAAAAAATCAGTGGTCTTTTAAGGAGGGCAACCAAAATGGTCAAAGGCCTGGAAACAATGCCTTATGAGGAACGGCTAAGGGAGCTGGGCATGTTTGGCCTGGAGAAGAGGAGGTTAAGGGGTGATATGATAGCCATGTTCAAATATATAAAAGGATGTCACATAGAGGAGGGAGAAAGGTTGTTTTCTGCTGCTCCAGAGAAGCGGACATGGAGCAATGGATCCAAGCTACAAGAAAGAAGATTCCACCTAAACATTAGGAAGAACTTCCTGACAGTAAGAGCTGTTCAACAGTGGAATTTGCTGCCAAGGAGTGTGGTGGAGTCTCCTTCTTTGGAGGTCTTTAAGCAGAGGCTTGACAACCATATGTCAGGAGTGCTCTGATGGTGTTTCCTGCTTGGCAGGGGGTTGGACTCGATGGCCCTTGTGGTCTCTTCCAACTCTATGATTCTATGATTCTAAATGTGTTTGTGGGAGAAGTTTGGAGTTCTTTTGTTATGTATTTTGTGTTCTCATTTTGTACTTTTATGTTGTAAAATGCCCTGTGATATTCAGATGAAGGGTGGTGTACAAATTTATACAACAGCAACAGCAACAACAACAGCAAGAGGAAGTATGTATAGGACTGCAGCTTTACGGGGTAATTCTGCACGCACTAACTTGAGAATAACACCCATTGAACACTGTGGGAATTACTTAACTAACATACTTAAGACTGGGCTCCATATCATCTTTCGTTTCTAGGGTCAGCATTTGACTTTTAACTTACTTGACAGCTAGTCTGTGATAGCATTGATTAATTTAATTCATTTTTCCAATGTAAAATAATTCAACCAATCCTTCAGTGGGCTGCACAGAATATGGAAGGGGCAGAAGTGACATCAATGAATTCATGTCAAATTAGTTTGCAATGTGGGTATGTGTATGAGAGAGACAGATCACATGATTCCTACAGACCCAAATCCACATATGCCAATACTGAAGTGGCCTAAAATTAGGATTGCCGAAGAGCTGCAATTTCCTGTTTCCAAAGTGACAACTGCATATTTGACATTGATAATTGGTCTCACAAGCAATAGTTTTACAAACAAATTCCATGGATTTCACCCTCCCCTGGTCAAAAAAAAGGGGGGGGGAGAGGGGGGAGAAGGCGAGTTCTATACCATTTCATCAATTGCGCTGCAGCAATTCAGAGCACCATTAGGTGTGGGCTCTTAACATATCCAATTGCCTAGTCTGTTCTTTTGAACGGGGAACAATGAGAGATAGTCTGGCATGATGCACAATAGCCTGCTCTGGGCATTGAATGGGCAGTTGTGTATAATATACACAATAGATTGCAATCACAATTCAGGAACTGCAAGACTCCTGTCAGTGTGGTGAAGACTGCACATCCCCTTTTGTGGATCAGTGCAACCCTCCAGCCCCAATACAATGCTAGCATTCAGGATGTTGAAAATATGAAAGGTTTAATACACCTGGGCTTAAAAAGCAAATTGAAGAATTATTATTTTTTGACTGCAGCTAGGATGACCAAATGTAAAGGAGGACAGGATTCCTGTATCTTGACTAAATGTATAGAGAAGATGATTTTGTAAGATTTTTCACCATTATGTGACAAGCTATTTCTGCCCAAAAAAAAAATCTTTTTCTACACAACTCTTCATGGCCTTTCTTTCTAATTTGTATCCACTTGCCCTGTTGGTGCAAAGATGGCTCCTGCTAACTACCATATTCTTTAGCCATAAAGATACCGTAATTTAGGTTAAATGAAGACAGGGTCAGAACAGATGCAGATAATTACACTACAGAAGGGTCCATTATTTGGCGCAAGTGTTATTCTATTGAGCCCTATTGAAATTGAGCCCTGTTTGATATGGTCTAACTTGCTATTATAGTCACCATGAATTTGTAATGGATGAAGTAATTCTCTAAAGGAGCCCAAAGTTGCAGAGCAGAGCACGTGCACCAGTGTTTTTGGCATATAAAGGCTTGGAAGTATTCCAGCAGAGAGGATTGTTGTGACTCCAACTGTTCCTTTTGTTTTCAGAAAGGTGAATTCAAAAGAAATGATAGTTCTGTCTTGAGATGAAGATTTATGCCAGCCAGTGTACTGTTATGCAGGAAAATACCTGCTCTAAAGGCCATGCCACACTGCTTTATCCCAACACAAATATAATTCCTCCTAATGCAGAACTATTTTCCTGTATGCTGAGAGCTTTGCGTGTCGAGGTCCCACAAGCCACCCCCAAATAAATCACAATTCACACATAATTTTTGTTTAAGGTTTTTGGCAGAATTTTCGCCACAACTTTATTAAAATACATAAAAGTGAGTGGTTGCTTAGGCTTGGTTCCGACTATCTGTCTCCATCCAGGGGCAGAACTGACTTCCGGATTCCAGCGAAAGCCAGTCAGGGAAAGCAATATTGGGGAGAGCATGGAGCCGGGCACCAGACCCTCACCTCCCCGCGCATGCTCCCAGGGGCTTGCGCTGCCCAAGCTCCAACCAGGGATTTGGATGAAAGGATGGCAAGCCCCTAGATTCCTTTAACGGAATTCCCTTGCAGCAGCAGCATTGGAGGGGCAGGAACCACCAGTCCATACCTCTCCACCAACCAATTTTTTAACCAATGCCTAACCGCAACCTTAGGGACGCGGGTGGCACTGTGGGTAAAACCTCAGTACCTAGGACTTGCCGATCGTATAGTCGATGGTTCGAATCCCCGCGGCAGGGTGAGCTCCCGTCTTTCGGTCCCAGCTCCTGCCCACCTAGCAGTTTGAAAGCACCCCTAAGTGCAAGTAGATAAATAGGTACCACTTTATAGCGGGAAGGTAAACGGCGTTTCCGTGTGCTGCGCTGGTGCTGGCTCGCCAGAGCAGCTTCGTCACGCTGGCCACATGACCCAGAAGTGTCTTCGGACAGCGCTGCTCCCGGCCTCTTAAGTGAGATGAGCGCACAACCCTAGAGTCGGACACGACTGGCCCGTATGGGCAGGGGTACCTTTACCTTTACCTTTACCTAACCACAACCTTACAAGTTGTGACGATTTGCTACGCAGTAGGCAAAAACCAGATGGCACCAGCCAATCAGCCAACTGGACAAAATTCCTACCAGGCTCCTGCCCCCAAAGCAGATGACCCCATGATAGGCATAGCAAGGTCAACACAAAGACCAATACCTAGGGAGGGTGGGCGGGTGTTCCAATGCACGCAGCAAAGAGAACGGTCAGTGCTGCGTATCTTACATTTAAAGCCTTTTAGCCCTTCCCCTTAATTGGCAACATCAAAATTTCCCTAGTAACAGGAAACTACTCAATCCTTGCTAATGGCTATCCAAACGATCCCGCCCAGCAACAAGGGGGTGGCGTGCCAGACCCCACCGCAACACGTGCTCTCCAGGAAGGAGAACACGCTTTGTAGCCAAACTGGACCACCAATCAACAATGAAAGGTGGTGTTTGGAAACACATAGTTTCAAGGTTTCTAGACATAAGGAATAAAAATAACCCTAAAGAGGAGTGCTGTATTATCTGCTTGTAGCTGCATCAAGAAAAGGGAAATGAGCAGAGAATGTTGAATGCATCTGCAACCCAATGAGGCATTTAACGAAGTCTCTTCATGCCACTGAATTGAAATGACTGGAGATGAGTGCAGAAGAAGGTGGAAGGAGAACAAGAGGAGTAGAGCTGAGGCAAATGATCAGACAATAAAGGATAGGAAGGAAGTGAGAGCAGAAGCAACTAAGTGGAAGAAGCAGGAGCAATGATGGGAGTGAAGCGATGGCGTACAAGCAAAGTCTGGAGGGGGTAGCGCAGAGGAAGGTAGAGGTGGGGGAGGGATTGTGGCAATTGAAAATGGAAAAAGCAAAGAGGTGAATAAGCAAACAAAAGAGGGGTACTAAGTGGAGGCAGAGTGAGGGAAATGGGAAGGCAGGGTGGGGCAGATAGAATTGAAGGGTGGTGTGGGGCACTAAATTATTTCATCCCTCCAAGAAACATTATGGGCTCCTCCAGAAAACCTGTTTTCTGGTATCGTACACTGATCTTGATTTGCTTGCACAAAGCTTGTATGGAGGTTAAAGATAAAGGTAAAGAGACCCCTGACCATTAGGTCTAGTCGTGACCGACTCTGGGGTTGCGGCGCTCATCTCGCTTGACTGGCCGAGGGAGCCGGTGTCCAGCTTCCAGGTCATGTGGCCAGCATGACTAAGCTGCTTCTGGTGAACCAGAGCAGCGCACAGAAACACCGTTTACCTTCCCCCCAGAGCAGTACCTATTTATTTACTTGCACTTTGACATGCTTTCAAACTGCTATGTTGTCAGGAGCTGGGGCAGAGCAACGGGAGCTCACCCTGTCGTGGGGATTCAAACCGCCAACCTTCTGATCAGCAAGTCCTAGACTCTGTGGTTTAACCCACAGCGCCACCCGCGTCCCCCTGTATGGAGGTTAGGCTATAGTAATTTGTGGAGTGATTACAGAACAATGGCCATTCATCCTGATTTGCTTTGGGGATGTTTGGAAAAGGTCTCTCTCCTCTCTCTCTCTCTCTCTCTCTGGTGTTTTTGTTACTCTAAAATGAAAGAGCACTTTCATTCACTTCAATTGCGTAACACTAAATTCCCAGTATGTGCTTGAATCCCTTCCTTAAAATGCTGCCATCAAGGAGCTGGGATCGGGTCACAACACCCTGCCAAATGTATATTGTTGCAATGAGCCCATCTCAGGCAATCAGCAAGTCTGGGCTGGCAACTGTGACATTGCACAATGAGGCATGTCTGTTTTCAGTGCACGTATGGCTGCCCCCTATGACTCCAGACATGAGACAGGAAGCCAGCCATGGTCCTCTATTAGCATCACTGCAACAGCGAGTAATACCAACAGTGGCTGTTGTTGAGCATGGTGCCCATTTCAAACTTTCCACTGCTCCTGATAATGCAGTGTCCCAAATCACAATGAGGGTTCTATTCCCATTCAAGTGAAACAAGTATGAGTCCCTTACAAACCTACCCATCTAACACAGGAATGTCAGGGCCAATGTGCATGCAGGTGGATGGATACAAGGTTTGCACAGTTTGAGATTCAGGTAAATGCCTGGAATGGCTCTCTCTACCCAATATGCGCTTGGCACAATATGTCTAATGAAACAAACTGTTCCACAGAATGTTGCAGCCAGGCTGAGTGGAATATCTGGATGTGCACATGTTGCACATGTACAGAGGGAACTCTGCTGGCTGCTGATTAGCCACTGAGTCATGTTCAATGTTTTGTTACTAATGTATACAGCCCTGGATAACTCAGGAATGGGTTGCTTGCCCCTGTATACACTTGTGAGATCATTTTGATCACCTGGCAGAAATTTACTTGTGGCACCACACCTTACTCTTATCAAAGGATAGTGACCTGAAAGCAAGTACTTTTCACCCTTTCCCCTGGAGTTTTGGAATGCTTTCCCCTTTGCTATTTATGATGCAGCACCCATCAGTTGCTTCAGATGTCTTGTAAAGACATGCCATTTTGTCCCAGCTTTCCCAAACCCATAAAATTAAAATTGGGAATTTTTGTTTTGTTTTCAATCCCCGATTTTCATACTGTTTTACACTGTGTATGTGTGTTCTTACAGATTTGGACATATTTTATTTAGGTATTAAGTAGATTAGAAATGGTTTTAAGTAAATAAAATAAACTCTTGGTACACAGCACTTGTGCACCCAAACCAATGAAACTTTTAAAATTACATAAATGTGGATGGAAGAAAAATATAGGGTGCAGAATGGGCTCCCCCTTCTTCTTTCTGGAAACTAAATCTCCGGATGATCCCTAAATTCTGGACAGCTCACTTGGCAACTGTAGCTGCTTGAGAAGAAATATGGTCCGTGTCAAAATGTCATGACACTGTTTTGAGAAACAACACACACTTATTATTTTTTCAAATGCTCCAAGATAGGGATATATATATAGGTGCTATTGGAATAATTAATTTACATAATTCTAGCTCTGGCATTCTAGCAGATTCCCTGAATGTATCCTATAGTCTTTGGCCATCATCTTGACATCGTCACACTATCTCTACAGACATAATTTGACATTTTAATGTCATCTCCATAGGCTATCATCTTGACTAATTAAGTGCTGTCAACATAGATTTCTTCTGACATTCTTCTGCATCAGGACATTGTCTCCGAAGACTTCAGCCAAAACTACTGTGAAAACTTTTTTAGGAGGTAGTGAAGGACAGAGACTCCAAAGAGAAAGATAAAGACAGAGAGAACTAGTAACTGATAGATCAGCTGAATACAATTTTGCACGAAGAAACCATTTATTTATCTTTCATCCCTCATCCAATCTCTAGAACAAGCCTCCACAACCTCTGGGTCACAAAACTGAAGAAAGCCCAGCAGCTGTACACAACGGCAGCCATCTTGTTTCTCCCCTCCACTTTTTGCAGTCTTAGTCAGGGACTAAAACCAGCCACAGTTACTGTAAATCTGCACCATACATGACTTCACAGACTACTGTTGGCTTGGTTGATCTTGTTATGCAGGTCATTAAATACAGAGACTTACTTCTAAGTAGACATGCATACCTTTGTACTGAAAGTTAATAATACAGTGAATTCTACATGATTGTCTGGACTGCAGATTAGGAGACATGCCTAAAACTATTTGCAAAGCTTTTTTGCATTTGCCATTTTAGAGGGCAGGAGACCTTTAACACCCATCCACACTTACTGTGTGTATTAACATTAAATGATGTAACAAAATTTCATTTCGAATTGAGGCACAATAGATAGGGGTAATGGATTTGTGTCAGCGCTATTATTATTGACATATTAAAGCTACCATGGCAATTTTAGAAAGGAAGCAGAGCTGATCATGAAGGGGGTGGGTGGGTTACTCATTTGTTTATGGAACAGAGTTAATTAAAAAGGGCTTTCATATCCCGTGTGAATTATTGAGAAATTAAATCTTAGCCCATAAGAACAAAAGTCTGATAGCCAGCTGCAGATCATAGTGTTAATCAAGAGAATGATGGTTCTTGCAAGTATCAAGAGGCAAAACAGGATGAGAAACAGCTCTGCTGATCCTCAAAGCCTAGGAGGGCTTGGAACCAAGTTCCCCTTCTGAGAAATTCTTCCACCCTTCCTGGTTTTTGGAACTCCCTTTTCTGGAACCAACTTAGCACAAGGGACCTCAGTATGTCGTAAGATAGCTGGTCCCACCTCTTCCCACCTGCCGAATGAAAATAATAATAAAAAATAATAAATTTTATTTATACCCCGCCCACCCCAGCCAAGGTAGGGCTCAGGGCGGCCAACAACCAATAATAAAAACGAGTTGAATGAATACAACTTAAAAACAAGATTAAAATACAACATTAAAACAATTAAAATGCAGCCTCATCACAGGAGGAGAAAAGAAAAAGAAAGAGGGGGAGGGAATCAAATTGACTCCAAGCCAAAGGCCAGGTGGAACAACTCTGTCCTATAGGCCCTGTGGACAGAAATCAGATCCTGCAGGGCCCTGGTCTCATGAGGCAGAGCGTGCCACCAGGCCGGAGCCAGTGTTGAAAAGGCCCTGGCTTTGGCTGAGGCTAATCTGGCTTCCTTAGGGCCCGGGACCTCTAGAGTGTTGCTATTTATGGACCTTAAGGTCCTCCATGGGGCATAGTGGGAGAGGCGGTCCCGTAGGTACGAGGGTCCTAGGCCGTGAAAACAGAGTCAGTTGTAGCTGCTGGCATCCAGAAAGGAGATCACCAACATGTGCCAGGCAGACCTGGGTTGAGCTGGGTGTGGAATTAGGACAAGGTAGGATGCTGCTGTGCTGCTATGCCACAACTTAGTTGCAGCTTGAAACAGAAAGGCAGAGGTGGAGCCGACAAAGCGAACTTGCCAAACAACTGCCACAGATGCATTTTCGTGCTGCAAGAAAATAAGTCACCTTGAGCCTGTTCCTCATTTGATTTCAAGTTTTGTAAGCACATCACATGAAGTCAAAATGAAGCTTCCGGAACTATGCCCTCCATTCCATCTCAGATGCATGAATTTACAACAAACACATGAAAAATAGTTTCTAAGCATTCATGTGCCATTAGAATAGAAACAAGACATTTACTGCATTTACTGTTGACTCACAAGTAATAATAAGGCTATTCTTGTTCACTTGTACCACCTCAATCTCAATCCTTTATTGGCATATGTACAAAATTCAGAAAGGTTTGGTACAATACAATCACTCCTCAAAATATGCATCTAACAATTAAAATACAGTTATATAACATCCATGAATCCTCACCTTGTGTTGCAGAAACCTGGTTGTGGTTCGAGGACCCGACCCCCGCCCCGTGGAAATGAACACACAAGGACACGTGATATATGGTTTATGGGCATGAAAAGGCCACAACTTTATTGGTTACAGCAGTGAAAAAGGTATTGGCTTAGGCATTGGATGTCCACCACAGGGGTTGAATCACCAGGGGGGCGGAGCCTGTTGATGATAATACAACTATAGGCTCTCCCCTGACGTCACCAGGGGTCGTGCCATGGCCTCCCGCCAAGCAGGCATCGGACGGAATACACGACCCCCAGATTCCTTTAACGGAATACCCAAAATTGAAGGCTTAGGCCGATGGCCACACCTAGCCTTCCCACACACCATAACGCAATAATCCAATGCCTAACCTACCCACCAATACCACAAAAGTTGTGACGATTGCTACGAGGTAGGCGAAAAAACCTCATGGCCTACTGCCATGCGGAAAAACTCCTACCAGGCCCCCCGACTAACCAGGGCGACCAACCTAAGGTCCATAGCAAGGCCAATACCCTAAGCTAAAGGGAGTGGAGGGTGGGTGACTCTCGGCGAGACGGAGTGGAAAGAGGCTGAGGAGAGGGCTGGCGCTGCAATTTGAACTTGGCTGACCACACCCCCCAGCGGCACCCGATTGGGTGCCGGTTGGTGGGAGGAGCGCCAGCCAGGGAACAGAAAGGCAGGGGGCTGAGCCCCCTGCTGTGGGCGGTGCTCAGGCTCCCGTCCACAACCACTCCCCTCTCTTTCAGGGAGGAGAGTCTCTACGATCTGCATTTTATCCCCATCCTGGGTAAACGTTAGGAAGGCTACCTGACATTCATCTGACTGTCTGACACTAACAATTGCTACCTAGACTCAATCTACCTTCTTTCTTGCTGCCTTATTTCTTGCATTCAATTATTACGTGTGCCCAATATGTGCGTGACCATGTAAACACACATCACACCGAACTCAGAAGTGACCTGGAAACATCCTAAAACATGACTAAAAGGGAGCAGGGGTAGAGCAGAGCGGAGCAGGGGGGTGGAAAGGCTGTTTGCAGGCTTTTTCAATGGGTTTCAATTACATGTGATTTCACCAATGCATGCAGTGCCTTGGAACGTCACCTCCGTGTAAATGGGGGGCTGCTTTAGTCATTTACTCTGCAATAGTCCTCCCACACTGAATTAAAATAAAAGTTGTTTAAAAATTATGGACCCCAATTGCTGAAGCTTGGGGTATGGTAAGTCATGTACTGCATTGTGTCTTATTGTTTCTGTGCTTGAATGTACACGGGGGCATTTAGAATAAGATCTGTTATTTGATTATTGATGTATTTTCTATAGTTAAGTTTTTACCTGTATTTTCAGTGGATTTTATTTTGTTTTGTTTTATTGCTATGGCTGGTGGCTGATGCAAATAAAGATTCTTCTGATTCTGATTCACCGTATTGGCCTGAATATAAGCCGCACTGAATTGCCGTATTGGCCTGAATATAAGTCACACTCCCCCCCCTCCCCCAATTCCAACCATGTAAAGTTAAAGTGCGGCTTAAATTTGCGACCTTACAAAAATTTGCTTTTATGATATCGCTGCTGAAACAGACATACTGTAAAACGGAACACCCCCCCCCCCAAAAAAAAAAGTTTTATTGCCAATTTGCGAGCTTGAGACTGTTGTGGCAATTAATTCTAATGTTATTCATCACTTTCACTTGCGGGTCCTCTCAGTACCCATGGGATTTTCTTCTATATTAGCCATTTACAGGTGTGAGTGCCTGCAGAATTTTAAGGGAGTGGCTTATATTCAGGTACAGTGGTACCTCTGGTTAAGAACTTATACAAAGTAATGAGCATTGATACCTTTCCAGTAAATACCATTGAAAGGGCCTTTGGGAATACTGAGCTGAAAATTAGCAAATAGCAAATATTCTCTGAAGTAAGACAACAATCCTAACCCACCTACAGTGGTACCTCGGGTTAAGAACTTAATTCATTCCGGACTTAATTCATTCCGGAGGTCCGTTCTTAACCTGAAACTGTTCTTAACCTGAGATACCACTTTAGCTAATGGAGCCTCCCGCTGCCGCTGTGCCACCACTGCACAATTTCTGTTCTCATCCTGAAGGAAAGTTCTTAACCCAAGGTACTATTTCTGGGTTAGCAGAGTCTGTAACCTAAAGTGTCTGTAACCTAAAGCGTCTGTAACCTGAAGTGTCTGTAATCCGAGGTACCACTGTATTGTCTCTCCCCCCCCCCATTTTGTGGGTGTGGCTTATATTCGGGTCAATATGGTATATAGGGCATATGTGCACTTGTGACTGGCTTAAATTCACAGATTTAACTTTTGAGGCCTTTGAAAAAGGGTTGAAACCTGATGCACAATATCCCAAGTAATTCACAAAATTGTTGCAGCAAAAAGGCAATCCCTACAATCATCTAAAAACAAAACAAAACAAAAAAATAACCAATTATTAATATTTACCGGGTATATTTGGAGTTCTAAATGGAGACATTTAAAGCACAGGATACATATTTTGCTGGAGTTTATTTACTGAGACTCCGTTGTAGTGCATCCACCATATTTGGCTCAGTGCATTAAGGAATCGAGTAATGAGGCTCTGTCACTTGCTCGCCGTGCATGAAGGGAAGATGTGTGCAGGAAGTTCAGGATGTCCCTGAATTCTTCTGACAGTGCGTTCAAAGGCAGCATCCCGGAACCTTGAACTCTCAGTGCTTTGATTGAACTACAAGTACGATGTCAAATCTATTGAGCACCCAGCAACTCTGATTTCACAATAAAACACTTAACTGGAAAAGCAAAACGAGTATTTCTGGTTTTTGAAATAGCACCAACGTTTACAGGGAGTTTGGAGCCTTTTAAAGTGATTTTCACTGACACTTAAATGATGACTGTACTAAGAACTATATATCTTGTGTGTAGTCAACTTCTGTTTGAGAAATGGGAGCCTAAAGGTCCCTTTGGGCATGGGGAACTAGTTTTCTGGGTCTTTAGATCCTGGCCATAGAATCGTTATGCCATTCATCTTCACATGTTATCAACTGGTGTGAAGCCGGTCATTCAGAGATATAAATGCTTCTTTTGATAGTCCAGCTCTTCACAGATAGAGCTATACGCCATCTCTGCTTCATTTATAGCTACAGCTGTGATGGCCACAACATCTGATACCAATCCACAAGATACAACCCTCAGAATCAGTTTATACAATCCTCAGAATCAAGTACGAAAGTTCGGGAAACAGGCAGAACAATATGTCCTTGACTAACCAGGCTGAGCAAGGACTTGAATCAAGATCACTCAGGTCCAAATCCAACATTTTGCCTCATGCATTGCATAGGCCTTCATTCAGCCTGTCTGGAAATAAGTGGGGCTGGTCATATAGCAAATAAACAGGGAGACTGGTTATATTTTATTCATAATGGAGTGTCTTTTCAGCATATCTTCAAAAGGCTAAATTAGGCCAACTTGTCAGGAAAGTTTGGAGAATAATATTTTCTAAAGGGATTGTTACCAGCTTAGATTGCTTAAGCCATCAGGGGTAAAAACAAGTGTTTTTTAAAAAATATATTGCCCTGATAGTTTTATATAGCTTTCAAGGAATGGAATATAATGTATTGTCTTTTATCCCAATAAGAGTGCGACCACGTACTATGGAGGACTGAGATACTGTACCTTTAATGATTGTGTGGATGAGGGGTTTCAGTAGGTCCCATACCTTTGGTCTTCACTCCCCAAAAGGGCGTAATATCGGAGGTCCTGCGGGATGAAAGAAATGGGACCCAGCAGCACTCAACCTCTCTTCTCTCTTTTCCCACAGGAACTGAAAGGAAATTAGTGGCCAGCAGTATATCCCTGCTGCTGGCCCTTTCACGAAGATTCCCGAACCTCAGAGTAAGTATTTTGCCTTCCTGTATTCAGTTCTTTGGTTGTTTCCATCCTTCCTGGGTGGGGCTGCTTCTCTTCCCATCCAGGGTGGGGTAATAGTGTCACCTGACTCAGATTTGTCTTTCCTCTGCAGAACACAGTAATTCGTCCGGAGCTGACTTGTTTCAGGAATAATCTGAAAGAAGGTAAGCCCCACACCTTGGGGACAGTGAACTCCCTTGTCCCTTCTTTGCCCAAGACACACCTCCCAGGTCTTCTTGCTGGGAGTCCTGCAGGACCTGCTCCCTGCCTGGCAGGCCTGGCCTGGGAGGGCAGCACCCAGACTGACTCCAGCTACACGAAGCGGAGAGAACTGAACAGATTTTCTCTCTTTTTCATTCTTTTCCATCCAGATGACATCATCATTGAGGAATTGTGATTTTCCTCCTTGAAGAAATTGCTGCTCTATTTGGACATCTCAATTGGCCAAAGACTGGCAGAAGAAGAGGCACTCACTGAGAATCAGGAGGGGGACAGATGATTTAAGCAGCCATGAAATATGGACTGAGATTGGGCAGAAGAAAGAAAGAAAGAAAGAAAGAAAGAAAGAAAGAAAGAAAGAAAGAAAGAAAGAAAGAAAGATGGTCATCTAATCTCTGCTTTAAAACCTGCAAGGAAGGAGAGTCCATCACCTTCCAGGGGAGTCCATTCCTCTGTTGAACAATGTTCAGTCGGAATCTCCTTTGTTGTATCCTGAAGCCATTGGTTCGAGTCCTACCGTTCAGAGCAGGAGAAAAAAAGCTGGCTGCATCTTCCATGTGACAGCCCTTGACTTATTTGAAAATGGCTCTCTCTGGTGTCACTGGATCAAGCTGATCAATTTTCTTGCATTCCTTAAACTAAATTGTTTTTAATGGATTTTGAATCAACGTGCAATAAATTGTTACTGTTTTGAATTTCATTGTGTTATTGTCTTCCATTGATCTGGGCACTTTTCTGTTGTTAAGGGGGCTAGAACCGAAGCTCTTTGAATGGTAAACTGCAGTTCCAAGAATCCTCACGGAGCAGCAATGTGTTTTAGATGTATGCTGCCTAAGTTTCGCTTGCATCTTTTAAGTGAGGGACCAGTGACAGGATTTGCTTCCAACTTCATCTCCATCAGGCCCTCCATGTAATTTGGGTCCAGAGGAAGAGAACAATCAAATAGTGGTGAAACAAACAGAGTCATTCAGGGAGGGATCACTTCGAAGAAAATATGCCCAAGGACCTAGAAATTATGGGTTTTAATTTGTATTGGGAGTGTCTTCTAAAAGTCGGATAGTTTTTTATTTCCTTGACATCTGATGGAAGGGTGTTCCACAGGGTGGGCGCCACTACCGAGAAGGCCCCCTGCCTGGTTCCCTGTAACCTCACTTCTCGTAGTGAGGGAACCACCAGAAGGCCCTCGGAGCTGGACCTCAGGCATCCAGGGGAAAAGGCAAGGGTTTTCCTTTCATTTCATTATTTTAATTCACTTTTAATTTGTTTACAGCCTTTCTACATTACTATACACAAGCCAGTTTACAAGGTGAAGAAACCATAAAATAGAGAGCAAACATCATACACCCAATAGCAATCTGATCCAAAAGAACAAAAGTAATAATAACATAGTTTTAAAACAAACCACTTATATCAAATAAAGCAAAATTCAATAATCCATTAGAATATAATAGTAAACAGTAAAATTAAATATCAGCAAATAATAATTACAGTGGTACCTCAGGTTAAGAACTTAATTCGTTCTGGAGGTCCTTTCTTAACCTGAAACTGTTCTTAACCTGAGGTACCATTTTAGCTAATGGGGCCTCCCGCTGCCACTGCACCGCCACCGCACAATTTCTGTTCTCATCCTGAAGCAAAGTTCTTAACCTGAGGTACTATTTCTGGGTTAGTGGAGTCTGTAACCTGAAGCGTCTGTAACCCGATGTACCACTGCAAACAGTTTACACTTAACAATAACAATAAAGAATTATGAAGCTATAAACAATGAAGTCACACTGCATAAAATACCACAAAACATACCAAACCATGCAAAGGGATCAAAATGAGAGACAAGGGCACACAACTTAAAAAATTATTTGTATCCCTGAGCTTTTCTCTCTTTCCAGCTGCTTTTGCTGTTTCTCAAAGTCATGGTCTGGGAAAGGCTCCTAAGGCTGGAGGGGGTAAGCAAGGCAAGTAGAAGAAGCCATTGCTTGATAGCCAGCACAAAGTCTCTCCCCCCTCACAGTTCTTCCTCTGCAAACAGCTCCCTTATGAAGACTCCTAAGGCTGGAGCGTGGGGTAAGGCAGGTAGAAGAAGACATTGCCTGATGACCGGCACAAAGTCTTTCTCACCTTACTATGTTAAATCATGGGTGACACTAAGCAGATGGCAGAGGCTCCCCCTTTCAGACATTCCCTCTGACACATAGACGGTGGAGGGGAAGATCGGGACCCAGTGATGGAGATGGGACCTGGAGATGAAGGCCCACTGTCTTCTTCCACACAATTAAGATCACGTAGAGAACAAGGCCCTCAAAGGCTGTGTTTTCCTCACCTCGCATTAAGGATTTAGTGGGAAAGTACCAAAGATTATCGTTAATGTTTTAACTCAAAATCAATACCCACCCAAAAAGTTCTGTTAAACCTTCACCGAAGCCCCACCCAACCAACACATTTGGTTTGTTCTGTTTGAGGAGGCCAGCCAACTAGACAATTTTAAGATCCTCTTTGTATTATTAAATAAAAATGCATCAGATTTGTCTGATGCTGATTGCCACAGTCATAAGCAAGTTTAGCCTGAAGGGTCTTGGATGAAAGTACACTGCCTTTCACTTTTTATATGTCTCTCCTGTCACATTCTTATGTAAACTTAGACTAAGCTGGAGAGGAAAAAAGCACTTTCAATTAAAGTTTTAAGCCATTTAAGTAATCTGAAAGCAACTGCTACACACCACACATAGCATAATACTTTTAAGCTACCCTTTCTTCCAAGCTCCTTAAAGATTATTCGTTAAGCCATAGCCCATCTATTATGGATTATGCTACTTCTCCACAACAAAGAGGATTTTAAAAAATTATTTTTGGCCCAAGTTTAGGATTGCCTTCAGGATAGGGATACAATGGTCTCATGTGATGCATTTGAAAATCTGTCAAAGAAATTATGCAATATTTAATAGCATAAAATGCATTTTTAATGATTTTTATTCAAGCTAACAGCGTCTTTCGGCACATGTTGAATTTTAAATATTTAAATATCTTTTTTGAAAAAAATAATAAAAAGAAAATAATATATCAGAGAACTTTCCCAAAAGATAAAACAATTATTTATTTATGTAAATATCAAGTACAATTAGAAGTGGATGGACTCCTTGGTGGCTATTATGAATTATAAATATTATGATGAAATCAAGATGGAATTTGGATGTTATTAGACCAGTGAGATTGAAAAACAGAGTGAGATTATTCTTGTACTTGAAAAAAAGTTGTTAGGAGAAGCCTGACTGAGAGGGAATAGAAAAAGAAATAGAAATATTACAAAAGAATGAAAATATGAACTAGTGTCAGTTGTGAATAGATTAAAATGAAAAATATCCAACCAATTACAACGCATCTAATTCCTTCAAGACTTATTCATTTCATTACATAGTTATGTAATAAAATGAATAAGTATTGAAGGAATTGGATATGCTATGTAATTATTACATAATTATTACATAGTTACGTAACAAAATTATTAAATATGTGAGATTTTCAGTGACAACAGAGGTTTATTTTCTGGAGCTATTCTACCACAAAACAAGCTAAATGAGATGCAAAACGGAGGATTGATATATTGTAATGTCTGGATTTTGCTGATCCCTGAAAATTAGGTCCTTAATTTACCCCAGTGAGTTGTGACCAGATATGATCACTGGTGAAAATCAGTTTAGGAAAATTATTTAAAATACATCATATATGGTCACTGTCTTCTTTCCCACCAGGACATATTAAGAACATCAGTTTCAATTTCTATATAGTCGTGGGGGAAAGATTCCTTCAGTTCAAATTTTAATGAGAACCTAACCACTTTGAGTTTCCTGAACCAATACATGAAATGAACCACAGCTGTCCTTTGAAATTTGCACTTTTACTAACTTTACAATGCAGTTCTCAAAAAAAGAAAAAAAAAGTCCTCTCAATAGGAAAACCTAGTAAATAGTGGGCAACTGTAGTGCAGCAATTAGGGTGTTAGACCAGGACCGATCTTCACTCAGCTATGAGGGTCACCCAGTATCCTTGGACCTTCTTCTTTGGCAATCACTCGTAGTCAAGTAAGATTGTCTTCCATAAACATGGTTTTAACAATGAGTCCATAAGTGACTGTGGAGGCCAGTTCTGGATCCACATGTCCTTCCACAGTGGGGACATTGGTTTCTGGGTGGGAGTTGATCATGGTGAGGGTTTGGCAAGCGTGCCTTCCTCTTAGCACACTTCTCCCATGTGTCCTGAGTTCGAGTGTCTTCAAAGCCCATGACACCTTTGGAAAAGGCTGTTCTCCAATTGGAGCACTCGTAGGCAAGTGTTTCCCAATTGTTGGTGTTTATACTACATTTTCTTTAGATTTGCTTTGAGACAGTCTTTAAACCTCTTTTGTTGACCACCATCATTACGCTTTCCATTTTAAAGTTCAGAATAGAGTAGCTGCTTTGGAAGACGATAATCAGGCATCCGCACAACGTGACCGGTCCAACAAACTTGATGTTGAAGAATCATTGCTTCAAAACTGGTGATCTTTGCTTCTTCCAGTACACTGGTATTAGTTCGCCTGTCTTCCCAAGTGATGTGTAAAAAAAATTCAGAGACACCGTTGATGGAATCTTTTGAGGAGCTGGATATGGTGTTTATAAGTGGTCCATGTTTCACAAGCATACAGTAAGGTTGGTATTACAATAGCTTTGTTAAGAAGCATTTTGATTTCCCTGTGAATGTCCCGGTCCTCAAACACTCTGCACTTCAATAGGGAGAAAGCCGCACTCGCAGAGCTCAGGCGATGCTGGATTATTATTATTATTTCGGCATCAATGTCAGCCCTTGTGGAGAGATAACTGCCCAGGTAGGAGAATCATTAGACTAGTCATCACCTCTCAGCTTAACCTTCCTAACAGGATAAAATTGGGAAAGGAGAGAACCATGTGTGGTGCCTTGCAGGCTTCAGAGGAAGAAAGGTAGGCTACAAATGTAATGAATAATAAGTCATAATGAGACAGCCTTGGTTGTTGCCTTCATCTGGAATGTCTGGAAGTATCACAAAACATTGATGAGGGTCTCATGAAAATAGCCAGCGGCTTCTGAATAGTGGATTGGTTAGGTAAGAATTAAGATGACATTAAGGAAGTGCATGCATGAGAAATGTACAGAGAATTCACCTGGGGCAAGGACAGAAGAGAGTGTACAATCAGATCTTCATAACAAGGAGTGTATGTGTTTTTGTGTTGTTGGATCAGATCAGTAGTCCATCCAGCCCAATGGCTACCCAAGGGATCTTTCTCCCAGTGGGAGATGCTAGGGACTGAAATGGAGACTGCCTGTATACAAATAACGGGCACAACTAAGCTGTGTTCATATAAGCATCCCTTATCACAAGCCACTACCGGGTGTGCATCGCACATTGTGTAAGGGTTTTGTGTTCCATAATTTTATTTTATATATATTTTTTGCATGGTGTTATATTTGACTTCATAATGAGCCGTTCTAGCTGACATGAGCCAAACTGAAAACCCTCTTTGGAGATTCTTTGAATGAGGCCAGTAAAACACATGGGTTTAGGGTCAAGTGCACTGTGTCATTCAGGTTGCCATCCAGGAAAACTGAGAGCCTGGAAGAAGGAACTTTCTGTACTTACAGACGATCTCCACACATTTGAGAAGCCTGCACTCCCAGGGATCTAAAGCATACAGTGAGCCTCCATTGGAACAACAGGCTTCAAACTCAAAGCAGGCGACTCCCTGCATGATTACTGATATCATTCAAAGAACCTCTGAAAATGGCTGTTTCTCACCCCTTATATCCAGAGCTTGAGTAATGGCAATTGACTGTCCCACCCCAGCTTTCTTTCCAAAAAGTGTATTAATTCTTCCTTTGCATTCAACTCATGAAAATTATTTTATTAAACCTCTTCCCATTTTCCCCAGCTCAGATATAGAGTTGGATAAGTGGGTTGCTAATGTCTCTTGCTGTGGTTTACTTACACAATTAGGAAGTACAATCGAAGAAAGGGAATGATTGACAATGAATCTGATTCATTAGTCTGTTGAGAATTTGTTTTGACACATCCATCAATGTGAAATCACTACTGTTACAATGGAGATGATTATAAAAGTGCCCCCCTCTTTTCCTGATCTCATGAGGAGATCATTGCCAGCATAAGATGTGCCATACACAAATACTTAGCTCAAACAGTTTTCAGCAAATGATGGCTATTGTTTATAGCAGGGACTCTCTCATTTCCTTTTAGGATAAACCATGAGCAGTATGACCACTGCCCTTAGTCACAGAAGCTTAAAAATTACCGTATTTTTTGCCCTATAGGACGCACTTTTCCCCCTCCAAAAATGAAGGGGAAATGTGTGTGCGTCCTATGGGGCGAATGCAGGCTTTCGCTGAAGCCTGGAGAGCAAGAGGGGTCGGTGTGCTTCAGGAGAGCCCCACCGCCAGCCCCACAAGCTGGGGGGGACAGCGGGGAGGTGCAGCGTGCCATCCCGCTGCTCCCGACATCCTTTGGAGGCTGCAGTGGGGAGAAGCCCCGCAAACTCGCAGCGCGCCATCCCGCTGTCTCCCGACGTCCTTTGGAGGCTGCAGCGGGGAGAAGCCTGCTTCTCCCCCCCCCCCGCCAGCCCCGCAAGCTGGGGGGATAGCAGGGAGGCGCAGCGCGCCATCCCGCTGTCCCCCAACCTGGTTTGGAGGCTGGGGGCGGGAAGAGCCCGCTTCTCCCTGCCGCCAGCCCTGCAAGCTCGGGGACAGTGGGGAGGCGCAACGCACCCAGGCTTAGCTTCAGCCATGGGAGCCCGGCGCTGGGTTCCCACGGCTTGCGGAGAGCTGCCTGTTCTGGGGGCTGGGGTCGGCAGAAGCTCGGGCTTCCCTCGTCCCAGCCCCGCGCCCGGGGGGAAAAAAATAATTCCCCCCCCCCTTTATTTCCCCTCCAAAAAATTAGGTGTGTCCTATGGGCCAGTGCGTCCTATAGGGCGAAAAATACGGTAGCTGTATTTTACAAGCAGATCAATATTTAGGAATGTAAAAACAAACAATAGAAACACATACCATATGCAATGGACAAAGAAAACTGAGGTTCCACTGTATAGCTACTGTACTTATCACCTTGGCTCGTGGGGCGGGTCACATAACTTCATACCCTCCAACATTTATGCAATGAAAATAGGGACGTCCTAAGTAAAAGTGGGTGGTGCTGTGGGTTAACCCACTGTGCCGCTTGGGCTTGCCAATCGAAAGGTTGGCAGTTCGAATCCCCGCAACGCGGTGAGTTCCCGTTGCTTGGTCCCTGCTCCTGCCAACCTAGCAATTCGAAAGCACGCAGTGCATGTAGTTAAATAGGTACTGCTCCAGCGGAAAGGTGGATGGCGTTTCTGTGCGCTGCTCTGGTTTCGCCAGAAGTGGCTTAGTCATGCTGGCCACATGACCTGGAAAATCTTTCTGCGGAAGCGGACAAATGTCAGCTCCCTTGGCCTGTAAAGCGAGATGAGCGCCACAACCCCAGAGTCGTTCTTGTCTGGACTTATTTGTCAGGGGTCCCTTTACCTTTTAAGGAAAAGTGGGACATTCCAGGATCAAATCAGAAACCGGGGCGGCTTCTGTAAATCCAAGACTGTCCCTGGAAAATAGGGACTCTGGGAGAGTCTGTGAACAGTGTGGGGATGTGCTGAAGAAGTGACTATAGTACTATGAGTAAACATGTGAGAGATTAACTTTGGAAGTTTTCCCCTAGATGCTCAGTTAGCCAGGATAAACTTTGCACAGCTTCAGCTAGTGTGCCAGACACACCCTTTTCTTCAACTTGCATAATGATGGCTTCCAAGCCAGAGACCTAAAATGAAGAATTCATGCAGCATTTTACAGCTGAGTAAAATGTGAAATGTGTGTGTGCGCATACATCCCCCTTTACTGTTAAGGGAATTATCTGTGAGCAACAGTGGGAGCGCTGCTGTTGCTTTAGAAAAAGCCAATCATATTCCTATTTTGGGGTCCAAAGAAGAATTTCCAAAGCCACCTGCATTTCCTGCTGTCTTCCTTCAGATGTCTTCCTAGTGTTTATCCTGTAGATGCTCAAAATACTGTTTTCAGTTTGTGGCCTGAGGCAAAATGAGTGCCTGCCAGCGATGTTCTTTATCACATTTGCGAAGAGTGTAGACTTGCCTGTATGTTTACGCTTACCATTTCCTAGTCAAAGTTTTCCTAAGCACTTTCTCCACATTTTAAAGTAGTCTTAGCGAAGCAGAGGGTGATTTCCACAAACTTTTCAGCAGCAGGAGAAATCAGGAGAATGAGAGCTAAACTCACACACTTAAAAAGCTTCAGTCACTAAGGGCAACAAAATTATTTTTAAGCACACATTTTAAAGGATTTATAAAGCACTACATACCCTCCAACATTTCTCCAATGAAAACAGAGACATTAATAATAATAATAATAATAATAATAATAATAATAATAATAATATTTATACCCCACCCATTTGACTGGATTGCCCCAGCCACTCTGAGCAGTTTCCAACTACACTATACAGGGCTGCCTTCAGTTGTCTTCTAAAGGTTGTATAGTTACTTATCTCCTTGACTTGGGGGTGTCACATAACTCCATGCCTTCCAATATTTCTCCAATAAATATAGGGACGGCTTCCATACCCTTCAACATTTCTCTGATGAATATAGAGATGTCCTAAGCAAAAGTGGGACATTCCAGGATCAGATCAGAAACTGGGACGGCTTCTGTAAATCTCTGACTGTCCCTGGAAAATAGGGACACTTGGAGGGCCTTGGGGTATGTACCCTTCAGACATGCTCATTAGCACATGAACAAATGGCAGCTTCATTGAATCAGAGGTTGGGGAGTTAGGCATAGAGAAACAATCCAGGTAATGCATATTGGGCGAATCAATCTCTGTTCCTTCTCCCCTGTGAACGGCAATGTGAAAATGTGATTTGAAACGCAGCAGGACAGGGGGAAACAACATTGCCGTGTTTCAAGCTATGTCCATAGCCAAACTTAGGTTCATTCATTTCAGTGGGTCTACTGAGGATTTAGTTGGATACAAGCCAATATCCTTTATTCCTTACATTTACCAGAGATGTTTCCATGTGAAGTTTCCATGAGATCAAAGGGCAAGCTAAGTAAAATAGGCGAGTGTTTCAGATTTTCTAGGGGACGCAGGTGGCGCTGTGGGTAAAACCTCAGTGCCTAGGACTTGCAGATCGTATGGTCGGCAGTTCGAATCCCCGTGGCGGGGTGAGCTCCCGTCTTTTGGTCCCAGCTCCTGCCTACCTAGCAGTTCGAAAGCACCCCTAAGTGCAAGTAGATAAATAGGTACCGCTTGATAGCAGGAAGGTAAACGGCGTTTCCGTGTGCTGCGCTGGTGCTGGCTCGCCAGAGCAGCTTTGTCATGCTTGCCACGTGACCCGGAAGTGTCTCCGGACAGCGCTGGCCCCCGGCCTCTTAGGCGAGATGGGCTCGCAACCCCAGAGTCGGTCACGACTGGCCCATACAGGCAGGGGTACCTTTACCTTTACTAGTGCAGACCTCAGTGAAGGCGTTGGCTCTACCAAACAAAGACAAATATCTACAGGGGAAGATGGCTGCAGCTGACAGTATATAATTATGCCCTGCCCTTTAATAGACAGAAGCAGGCTAATCTGGTAGAAACATGGAATGGCCAAACCTGCTTATGAACCTGTATCAGATGTGATATGGCTCCAAAGCAATGCACTTGTAAAGAACCAGACAAGCTGATGTTCCTCCAGGGTCTCTGCTATTCATGCAAAGGAGGGGGAATTTGCAGTCAAGCACTCTCATGTGCTCAGAAAGCTAATTTATCTAAATAAGATATAGGGATTCTTCACACCCCACAGGGTAGTCTGACAGGAACTAGGAAATCCCTCTGAAGCACTTACAGGACACTCAGACTGAGTTAGCAGCACTTAACTAACAGGCTAATTCTTTGAAGTGATAAAGACAACCTCCTCAAAAGTGAAGAACTGCAATAAGTTTCACAGTTCGGCATTTAGGCTGGCTACAATGCCACTGTCAATTGCAAATTAATAAGATTTTAATTTTTTTAGCCTTGACATTTTTTAATAGAAGAGCAGCTATACTTTGTACATTTGCCAAAGGAAATTGAAGAGATCAATATTCATATTATAGCAAAATTAAAGACTCACTAAGGAACGGGGGAATAAACAACTGGGAATTTTCTCACACAACAGAACGGAGTGCTGAGCTCTGCGGCTAAATGACTTCACCTAGCTCTGTGCCTCAGGAGTCTGCTAGCTATTCTGTATTTTGCGGTTTACTGCTCTGAAACCTGATGTGGGCTGACCCTAACTTTAGGAGAAGTTTGGCAGCCCGTCACAGGGCTAGGGTTAGTGGCAGCAGCCCTCCAGTTATTCCTCTGGAGTAACTTTAGGCATTCCCTGATGTCAGAGGGTAGAGTTGTTTGTTTCACACAGAACTACTTTGTGCTCACAAAACTATCCTGCTGCTCTCAGATGTGGTGTTCTGTCACCCTTGTTGACACGGGATTTACCTGCCCATCTAGTCAGCTTTCGCATGACATGGGGGGCCATCTTGTCTTTACCCTCAAGTGGTTCGAAAGCATATCAAACTGCAAGTAGATAATTAGGTACCGCTCAGGCGGGAAGGTAAATGGCGTTTTCGTGCGCTGCTTTGGTTTGCCAGAAGCGGCTTAGTCATGCTAGCCGCATGACCCGGAAGCTATACGCCGGCTCCCTCAGCCACTAAAGCGAGATGAGCGCCACAACCCCAGAGTTGTCCGCAACTGGACCTAACGGTCAGGGGTCCCTTTACCTTCATCCTGAATGCTACAGTTCAGAGAGGGGTGTGTTTTTACCTCTGTAAATTAGATGGCCAACAAAGGTCCGTATAGTTAAAGCTATGGTTTTCCCAGTAGTGATGTATGGAAGTGAGAGCTGGACCATAAAGAAGGCTGATCGCCAAAGAATTGATGCTTTTGAATCATGGTGCTGGAGGAGACTCTTGAGAGTCCCATGGACTGCAAGAAGATCAAACCTATCCATTCTTAAGGAAATCAGCCCTGAATGCTCACTGGAAGGACAGATCCTGAAGCTGAGACTCCAATACTTTGGCCACCTCATGAGAAGAGAAGACTCCCTGGAAAAGACCCTGATGCTGGGAAAGATGGAGGGCACAAGGAGAAGGGGACGACAGAGGACAAGATGGTTGGATAGTATTCTCGAAGCCACCAGCATGAGTTTGACCAAACTGTGGGAGGCAGTGGAAGACAGGAGTGCCTGGCGTGCTCTGGTCCATGGGGTCATGAAGAGTTGGACACGAGTAAACGACTAAACAACAAATTAGATGGAACAGCCAGGGAAGGGAATTTGTGTTACGAGATCTGCGGGTATAGAAGGTATACAAATTTAGTAAGTAATAAATTTAATAAATAATTGGGATTGAAGGGTGTGCACCTTAAAGCACAGACCCCCCTACCCTGTTATACCCCCACCCCACCAAAATAAACCATTGCAGCATATAAGATTCTTCTCTTTGAAAGCTAAAGAGCTCCTGGGGCCAGCCAACAAATTAGCATTTGAAGAAGTATCTTTTGATATGATAAAGCCTCCCAGATTTCTTAGCTTCAGAAGGGTCAGTCTTTACAACCTCATAACATCCAGTAAATCAGGATCAGGGAAGGTGGGCAGAGGAGAGTTAAGAATTTGGGATAGTGTGCCTCACCATATGCATTCTCATAATTTAATACTCCCTCCAGGCAGGTATAGTCAAGATTATGCCCTCCAGAATTTGTTGGCCTACAACTCCCATCTGTGGCTGTTGGCCATGTTGGCTGGGGTTGATGGGAGTTGAAGTCCAATAACTTCTGCAAGAGACAACATTAGTTACCCCTGGTAGCAGATGTTAAAATGAGAAGGGCAATCCTCTTCCTTCTCCTCTCTCTCTCTCTCTCTCTCTCTTGACCGTTTTTGTTTTCTTTCTTCAAATGATGCTCACTTGACATCAACATTTCATGACTTTGAAAAAGCAACAAGAATTCTCAGTTCTTGACAGTATTTTCTGGGTTTGCCTTTTTAACATGTTCAAAATTTGACAACATTACGATGCAGAAACCACTATCTTATCTTTGGGATGTCCTGTATTTCTGCACAGTTTGTAAGCACTGGTCCACCGTGTTTGGCATGAGAAGGAATTAATAAGATGCAGGGGACGACTGATTAACACACGTCCGAAATTGTGGATTGCGCATATGTACACAGCTCCAAACCTGGAAGTGAATGAAAACATAACAAAACAAAAGGGTATAACAAGGGTACGCCAGGACGTAAAGGCACATAATGGTGCAGGGCACACTTACACATTTGCCTTTGGTGCATGGGGGCCCAGGAATGGAACCCCCATGCAAAATGGTCATTGATTGTAGATATAAAATGCATGTGAGATCTGTAACAAAATGTAAAAAGGTAAAGGTAAAGGACCCCAGTCACAGACAACTCTGGGGTTGCGGCGCTCATCTCACTTTACAGACTGAGGGAGCCGGTGTTTGTCCGCAGACAGTTTTTCGGGGTCATGTGGCCAGCATGACTAAGCTGCCTCTGGCAAAACCAGAGCAGCGCATGGAAACACCATTTACCTTCCTACTGGAGCGGTACCTATTTATCTACTTGCACTTTTTTTGGTGTGCTTTCGAACTGCTAGGTTGGCAGGAGCTGGGACTGAGCAAACGGGAGCTCACCCCATTGCAGGGATTCGAACTGCAACCGTCTGATCAGCAAGCCCAAGAGGCTCAGTGGTTTAGACCACAGCGACACCCGCATCCTTTAACAAAATGTTATTGGGGGGGAGGTAAAGGACTACCATGTTCAAGCCTGGAAATGAATGACAAAAACTCCTTATATTTTCCTATTTTCTGTTTTCATCTGCACCAATACAGAGGGGGAAAAGGACTGGATTTGTAAAAGTACAACTTCAAAGAGAATATGCATTTTCAGTAGCAATCTCAAATGAAGATTTATTAGGTTTTGAACAGATTAAGAACATACTTCCAAAGATATGTAATATACATAATATTTACAAATCAAAAGCTGTCACCCAGAAGGAAAAATATAAACAGAAATCAAACAAGAGTGTTTGCAGCACAGAATATATTTCAGTAAACGGATGCAGGAAATGAGATAACACTGCATTTTAGAAAGATTTGAATCTTTGTCTTTGAAAAAGGCACAAACTTTAATAAAAAAGAGGAATGGTTTAGGGGTGGGATTAGCACATATAATATAGACGATTCCTCATTCCGTTTCCATTTCACTTAAAGAAACATGGTGTAGTTCAACATATTCACAGACGACTTGAAAAATGTCTTTTTCCTATAGCTGGAAAAGCTTGTCAAAGCAAAAATGTCTTTGCTTGCTTCCAGGCACTGAAATTGTGGGGTACCCGTCATAATTGCATAGGGATACTGCTTTACAAAACAGAGGGAGCCACACTGAAAGCGTTGCTCCATGTTTCTGTGAAGGCTTCTGATATTTTAGGGACATCACTGCTGCAGAACACAGTGACCTAGTGGGTATATAGTGGTAAGGTAGACTCTAAAGTAACCACAGATCAAACTGTAGAAGACATATGTTCCCCATCTTATATTTCTGCATCTGGTTCTTCCTGCCTAAGTGCAGAACCTTACTTGAAAAATAAATTTGTATGTGTTGATCTTTAATAATAATAATAATAATTTATTATTTACACCCCGTCCATCTGGCTGGGCCTCCCCAGCCACTCTAGGCGGCCCCCAACAAAATATCAAAACACAATAATGCATCAAACATTAAAAGCTTCCCTAAACAGGGCTGCCTTCATATGTCTTCTAAAAGTCAGGTGGTTGATGGGAGGGCATTCCACAGGGTGGGTGCCACTACCAAGAAGGCTCTCTGCCTGGTTCCCTGTAACTTGGCTTCTCGCAGTGAGGGAACACCAGAAGGTCTTCAGTGCTGGACCTGTGTCCAGGTAGAATGATGGGGGTGGAGACGCTCCTTCAGATATACTGGACTGAGGCCGTTTAGGGCTTTAAAGGTCAGCACCAACACCTTGAATTGTGCTAGGAAACTTACTGCGAGCCAATGTAGGTCTTTCAAGACCAGTGTTATATGGTCTTGGTGGCAGCTCCCAGTCACCAGTCTAGCTACTGCATTCTGGATTAGTTGTAGTTTCCGGGTCACCTTCAAAGGTAGCCCCACATAGAGCACAGCTGTGTGTGGACTTTGGGTATTCCTAAATACCTTTAAGCAGGGGGCTTGTTGCAGGGTCACGAAAGCTCATCAAGGAGGGTCTCAGGTCAAGAGTTATGTCAATCTCATACTTATGCCATGATCTACAGAGATAAACCATATCGTAAGTTCAGATTCACACACACTTCTTCACAGCCTGGGGTGGAAAATAAAACACCTAAAAAACCTTTAAAAAACCAACAATTAAAAACATTTAAAAGCTAATTAATGGGGGAGGTGATCCTGGCAAAAATATTTATTTTTCTGTTCATGAAATAAGAAGGGTTTGCCTCTGAATTGACAAAGCAGAACCGTGGTGTAAGATATAAAGAAATGAATAGAAAAAATCAAGAAAAAGAATTGAAAAGATCAGGCAGTAGAATTTTGGATGAACCGCAAAAGCTGTATTCTAGATTTTATTGTCTTTTAAACTTTTGGACTGAATTGCAGAAAATCAATTATCATATATTGTTTCTGCTGCTTTGTTTATGGTAGTCTTGCTATTGCTCCGTTGACCGTTTTATTGTCATCTGTGTGCAAACTGACAGACTGCAAAATCACCAATAAATTTAAAATTTTCAAAGAGGGGGGGAAAGTACCAGTGCAATAAAACACATGGTCTGTGATCCAAAAAAACCAGAATGCAACATAGTGCCACTGCTGCACACTGTAATTTTTGTTCCCACAAGGAGTTGTCACTGGAAAGACTGCAATTACGTTTGTGTTCTTCTTTAGCCATGGTGTTTATGTATAAACACCTTCTGTAAAGAATACTTCCACGTGATTGTATCTTCCACTGCAAAGTTAATTTTTCTTTTTGTA
Organism: Podarcis tiliguerta; assembly: GCF_965153285.1. Taxonomy (NCBI): domain Eukaryota; kingdom Metazoa; phylum Chordata; class Lepidosauria; order Squamata; family Lacertidae; genus Podarcis; species Podarcis tiliguerta. Next base: position 87,483,494 of record NC_139537.1, read on the forward strand.
GCTGGGAATTGCCCAGCAGTAAAGATCCAAGTGAAAGCTATTGCCCACAATTCAGATCCACTGTTTCAGCTTTAATTTTGATGAAAATATTCCAATACTCCTGCCCACCCCCAGTCTGACGTAGTGCCAACCATTTGGACATTGGATAATTTTAAAGCTACTGTGCCATAAACTGATCCGTGTGAGTCTTGCATTGCAAGCCTCTTTGGTGAAAAGGAAAAATTCATGAGGGGAAGTTTCTAAATGAAGAAGTGCTGCAATCTTTCACAACTTTCTTCCTCCAATGTTATACTGCCTTTGTGAGCATACCACTTGTGTGAGTAGCTATAGAAACCTATAATGTATAAACTGACTATTAGTTTGACACTGAAAAATAGAAATATAATGACCTATCTCACAGACCTTTGATGAGGGTTAAGTGTACATTCTAGTTGTTTTCAACTAAGGTTTATTCAGGGTAGACCCATTGAAATTAACTAATGATTAAGTTAGGTTCATTGCTTTTAAAAGGTCTGATCTAAGTAAAACTTCGTTGCATACCACCCCCTGTCTTTTGGACTACAGTGGTACCTTGGGTTACAAACTTAATTCATTCTGGAGGTCCGTTCTTAACCCGAAACGATTCTTAACCTGAGGTACCACTTTAGCTAATGGGGCCTCCTGCTGCTGCTGCGCCACTGCTGCACGTTTTCCGTTCTCATCCTGGGGCAAAGTTCTCAACCCAAGGTACTACTTCCGGATTACTGCATTTCCTGTTGCATTATGGAACTGTGGTTTTGGACTGAAATTTCATCCGCACCAATGGAAATGGCAAGCTTCCACTAGATTCCGCTAGGTTTTCAGAAGTCTCTTTTACGTCGTGTGAAAGACCACATAAAACGCTGAAAACATCAAGGTAAGGAAAATGTTGAGAATTGGAATGAAGTGTTGTCTGAATGCAGCCTCAGTTGGATACAGCCCATATAGTTCAGGTCTTTTTCATAAATCAGATGTCATTTTTTCTTATTGATTGTCAGTCCTGTGTACCTCCTAGCATTCTCCACTGCAGACAATGGAATGGAGTTTCAGGTGAAATTATTTGAATTTGATCTTGGGTTTCCTTTCCCCTCATTTCAAGGAGAGGGTGAAGTGTTTCTGATGTAACTAATAAAACCTCCTGGGGCAGGGTGAAGAAGGGTATATATTGGCTCTGTCTTTATAAACCAGGACAGAAACACTATCATTATAACCAGTAAAACTAATGCAATAATCCCTACCTCTGAACTTACCCTAAATTGTATTCAGAATTTACACACTGTAATAAATGGATTAAGTTAGTTGTGACTAACTTGAATCCCCTGGTTTCAGTGGGTCTCCTCTCTGAAGACGGCCAAACTACCCTCTCTGAATTGAAACCATGTGTTCATTCACTCTCAGTGCCTAGTTATAACCCTCTCTCATTTAATTTATCACATTTTTTTTCCTGTAGGCGGATGTTTGTTCTATACTGGATCATACTCTGCTTCTGTCAGCTGCCCCTCACCAAGAGTTTAAAAGCTGCACTGTCCCAAAAAAGTTTGAAGCCCTGGAAAAAAAACACACCAAAAAGTTGGGAACTGAGTTACAGATCTCAGAAACATCATGTTTGGACCTAAAGCAAGAAGTCAGCAGAAGGCGCCATAAATAAAGAAGCAAATGTGCTCAGTCTCCCTTTATTGTCTAGCCTTGGCTGCTGCTGCGGAAATAAGGGATTAAGAGACACTTGCACACCTCGGTATTCACAGGAGCCAAAACTGATGTCTGCCAAATAAAGGATCGTTGTCACCGACTATTCTTTTTCTGTTCTTCTCTTTCTTTTTTGCACAAACGTTTCAGTTTTAATGATTTCCCACTGAACGAAATGAAACTCCTAGGTTAAAGCTGTGAGCTTCAAATAGCTTTAGTACTGCACGCTCCTTAGAGATTGTGAAGATTTTCCCCCCTTTGACACTCTTCGAAATCAATCTTAATTTTGTGAGTGTGTTTTATTGCCTTTGTTGAAAAATAAAACCCCATCCGAATCTTTTGCAGATAGCCCAGAAAATGGAGATGACTGAAGTAACTGTTATGATCGCTTATCGTTCCTAGTGTGCAAACACTGGAGACTTATGATTCATTGCACAAAATGGAAAATAGGCCTGTGAACAGTGCATTCACATTGCTTAGATATTCCCCTTGCTCTAAGTGATACTGGGGAGACAATTTATATGCTTAATTATTCATTACAGAAACTTCCAGTATATTTTCCCATATGAAACAATCTTATTTAAGAATATGCAGTTTTGAAAGTCCTTAGAACTTTCTTAGCAGTTCTAATAAAATAATAAAATAAAATAATTTAGGGGGGGGGTGTAATACATTACTGTGGCTGCAAGGTTAAACTGATTATTTGATTAAATTAATTTGATTAGAGGGCATTTTGATAGATTTAAAAGTTGACAAAGTTCTCAAAAGTGAGGCTTATATACAAACAAACATAGCTTTAACCACACCCTAGATTCATCCTGTCAACTTCCCATGGATGAACCATGATGGTTCCTGGCAGAGCATGAGTCGAAGGAGCATGTAGCAGGTGGCAGAGCTGAAAGCATCCTTTCCAAAACCTTGAGCATAAATACGTAACTCAAACTGATCAAAATTGGACACGAAGGTGCATTCAACTTCAGAACCAAAGTGTGGCACATCATTATCCGAGAGATGCTGTTTGCAAATGATGCATCCTTGACAGCACACTCTGAAGAACCTCATCAGCTTTTCTGCTGAAGCCTGTAGGGATTTCGGCATTAAAGGTAAAGGTAAAGGGACCATTAGGTCCAGTCGTGGCCGACTCTGGGGTTGCGGCGCTCATCTTGCTTTATTGGCCGAGGGAGCCAGCGTACAGCTTCCAGGTCACGTGGCCAGCATGACTAAGCTGCTTCTGGCAAACCAGAGCAGCTCACGGAAACATCAACCTAAAGGAGACCAGCATCCTGGGTCTGGACGTCACCAGCACTCCATGCATCAGCACTAGTGACGAGCTGGACAAGCGTATTGGCAAGGCAGCTAAAGAAATGGCTCGTCTCTTCAAAAGGGTATGAGAAAATGTGATGCTAATGACCAATACAAAGATGAAGGTCTGCCAGGCTTGTGTGTTGAGCAAGCTGCTTTATGGAAGTGAGACACGGGCAACTTACAACTGCCAGTAGCGAAGCCTCAATGCCTTCCACATGCAAAATTTTGAGCATCACCTGGCAGGACAGAATCTCAAACAAAGACAGGTTCTCCCAAGCCCATATTCCTAGCATGTTCACACTTCTGTCTCAGCGATGCCTTCGCTGGCTTGATCAAGTCCAAAGAATAAAAAATAGCAGGATCCCTCTATGGAGAGTTGGCTTCAAGCACCATTGGGAGACTTAACTCTGCAGTGCAAAGATGTCTGCGAACAAGACATGAAGGCTGGCGACATCAGCACCACCATGTGGGAATTTGCAATGCCTGGAGACAGACTGTCAGGTTGTATATCCACAGCAGAGACAGGAGGAGGAATGGCCACTGGGAGGAGCATAGAGAGAAGAAACACCATAGCGCAGAGCTTTCCAACCTGTGACACATTAGTGTATCAGCTGCAGTATGTAGGTGTGTCATGCAAACACTCCCTGTGCTTCCCCTGGTTGGAATGGGGTTGGTGAAACCTCTGGTTTGCTAGCAAAACTGAATTACTGTGCCGTGAAATGTCTAAAAAGCGGGTCACCAGCATGAAAAGTTTGGAAAGCTCCATCATAGTGCTTCTGCAGCACCACAACCGGACACCTTTTGCCCTAGCTGCAACAAAACATGTCTCTCCCCTATCAGTCTCTACAGCCACAGCAGGTGCTCTAACTCTTCAACAGTTTGACTTCTATCCATCATGTGTCTTGGGGGGGGGGGCAGACAGATGCCAAGAACAGCCTGTCAGCATCGCCCTTGAGCCAGTGCCACTAACTGGACTCATCCACTTCAGCCCCGACTGGGCTAGGCGAGCTGGGTAGCACTTCCAGAGACCACCTTCAGCACAGGAACAGGTCAAAGTGCTGTGGACTCACAGCTTAGAGTTGTGAGCACCGAATTCACTTCCATAAGTAAATAGTCGTCGCACAGCAGAGTACAGCAGAGTATAGCAGAGTATATAAACAACTCGGAGAGCAGCTCTGCAGAATATCTTCTTTATTCTATCTACAACTATTATACAACTATATACAGAGCTAAATGAGCCTAAGCATAAATGAATGCTAAACCACACTGAGTGTCTGCAGCTGCTCTTAGCAGCAACCTTATCTAAACACACGATCTCTAACACTCAGTCTCTCTCTCTCCGACACACTGACTGACTCACTCACTGACCGACTCACTCTTTGATGTGGTAGAGATGTAGTAGAGAGCAGAACACGCCTCCTCCTCTCTGCAGAATCAGCAGACTCCTCAGGAGATTCTTGGATATGGGAGGGGTGAAATCTCCTCACAGCCCATCCTGAACTCTATCTTTGGATTTCATTTGATGCTGTAATAAAATCCCTCACTGTTATCTTGTACAGTGGTACCTCTGGTTAAGAACTTAATTCATTCTGGAGGTCCGTTCTTAACCTGAAACTGTTCTTAACTTGAGATACCACTTTAGCTAATGGGGCCTCCTGCTGCTGCCGCACTGCCGGAGCACGATTTCTGTTCTCATCCTGAAGCAAAGTTCTTAACCCGAGGTACTATTTCTGGGTTAGCGGAGTCTGTAACCTGAAGCGTATGTACCCAAAGATACCACTGTACTTGGCATTTATATATGGAATCCACATAGGTCTAGCAATGCACACTGTAAATCCCTGAATGACAATGGGGTCACAGTGGGCTTGGCAATGCACTGAATTATAATTGCTCAACATTTCTTGCATCAGATCAGCTTCGTTCCCAGAACACTGATATGACTTCCCTGTTGAAGGACAGTGGAGAGGCATAGCACAGTGAAGAACAACTTCACAGCACACTCTGGACCAAGGGGTAGGGAAACCAACTCTTAGAGGGCTCAGTTGTTTACCATTTTGAAAGCTACACTTCAAGTGGAAGAAGCAGGAGGCCCACAGGGCCATTTCTCCTGGACAACACAGTATGGATAGAAGTACAAAAAGCGAAGCAAAAAAAGCAAAAATAAAAGGCATTAGAAGATGTTCTAAGCATGGCTGAACTGAAGAATCTCTGAAGATAACCGGAGCAACAGAGTGAATCAGATTTCCTAGGAGAGAGGTCAAGTACGGTTCATCAGACTAGCTGCACTATAAAGCGAGTTACAGAAACACAACTGAATCTGTCCACCCACACAACTATTTCATTCCAGAAGTTTGAAAGAGAAACTTTCAGAGCACAAATCCCAGGCTTCAGGTGTGAATGAAGTCCCCATCCTTTGGAACCAGTTGTAGCTTGCTGACATTTAGTGGGGAACTTTTCTCTGCTCTTAGCCTCTTGTGTACTGCTGGGCTTATGATAAAGAAACACAGACTGGCATGTCAACACTCAGGTCAAATAAATTGTGAAGGGCAAACAGGGCTTCATTCTCAACAGTCATAGCTGGTCCAGGAAACACTACTAGCTTATTTTCATTTGTTCTCTTACCCTCTGAAATATCAGTGCCACCCATGCTCAATGTTTTGTATATTCATCATAACTGTATTGTGTGCTTCTTCCAACTTGCTCAGGGTGGTGAATGTCTGGGTGCACTGTATTATTCTCCTGGCAACTCTACAATGTAGGCAACACTGAGAGCTATCTGCTTGAGGCCAGTACAGTGGTCCCTTGGTTCAAGAGCAGCTTAGTTTATTAACAACTTGGATTAAGAATGCTGCAAAGCCAGAAGTAGGTGTTTTGGTTTGTGAACTTTGCCTTGGAAGCAGAACATGTTCTGCTTCCTGTTCCGTGTGTTCCATTTGTAAATTGGGTCCCCCGCTGCTATGGGAAAGCACACCTTGGTTTAAGAACGCTTTGCTTTAAGAATGGACTTTCGGAAGGGACTAAGTTCGTAAACCAAGGTACCACTGTATTCGGAAACTGGAATTCCCCATTCAAAATCTCAACACATTGCTGCAAGTTGCACACCGCAGAACTGAAACAGTTTCACTTATCAACCATTTGACCCAGGGCTGATCAAACAAAGAGCATCCCAGAAGCAATATTCTGATGAGAATGTAGTAAACACAAAAAGTAAAACACGAATAGCACTAGATGTCACATGTAAAATCCAAGGTGCCTCTGCATTTAATTAATTTGGAGATAAATTTGTGATGTATAATGAAAGGCTAATTATTGCATGCCAGAAGGGAGAAAAACCTGTGTAAGATCATCGACTAATTTACGCTATCTGTTATCTTGGGATAGCAACCCTTTAAATTACTTCCAACTTGTTGAAAGAGGTAAACAACTCCTCAATTGATATTTCTTTCAGGAGAAACAATCATATAAGCAACAAAATATGTTCTCTCTCTCTCTCTCTCTATATATATAAGCAATGAAGAACAGCTGCATTCCAAAGGCCCCGCTTTCTACCAAAAACAATGTGACGTTGGAATAATTTCTAAATTACCGTATTTTTCGCCCTATAGGACGCACTGGCCCATAGGGCGCACCTAGGGTTTTTTTTTGGGGGGGGGGAATAAAGAAACCCCCCCCCAGCCGCGGCTTCAGCTCGCCCCGCGCTCCAGGCAGCAGGCTGCTATCCACAGCCTAGGGAGCCCTGCGGGAACTCCCGCAGGGCTCCCGAGGCTGTGGATATCTGCCCGAAGCACGGGGCGCTCTGCTTCAGCGCGCCCCGCGCTCCAGGCAGCAGGCTGCTATCCGCAGCCTAGGGAGCCCTGCGGGAACTCCTGCGGGCTCCCCAGGCTTGCTGATAGCTTCCTGAAGCCTGGAGAGTGAGAGGGGTCGGTGTGCACCGACCCCTCTCGCTCTCCAAGCTTCAGCGAAAGCCTGCATTCGCCCCATAGGATGCACACAGATTTCCCCTTCATTTTTGGAGGGGGAAAAGTGCGTCCTATAGGGCGAAAAGTACGGTACTTTCCAAATATGCAGTGGGTGGAAGTTCTCCATGCATGAAGCAACACGGAGCAGGGACAAGAATGCTGGCCTAAACCATCACCACTAAGTTGGAGGACAGAACTCTGAAGCCAGGGAGCCTCATTAATGGTGGTTCACCACATTACTTAAAACACAAATAAGAGGCTTCCTCTCAGGTAAGTGAGATTAGGATCGCGCGTTTGAAACCTGATCTTAATAACAATAATATATTTTTTTTATTTATACCCCTCCCTTCCCGGTTCAGAAAACCGGGCTCCGGGCAGCTAGCAACAAATTTAAAACACTTAATTGTAAAGGCAACATAAAATACAGTATAAAAAAAAAGACTAACAATAAAATTCAAAGTTCAGAAATCAATTTGGGGGAAATCCATCTAATAAGCATTAGATAGTTACCAGGGCTATCTGGCTGAATTGGTCCTACTTGGGCCAGCGAGGAGGCCAGGGGAGAATTAGCTGTGGGGTCTCAGAGTGGGTAATCTTCATAAAAGGGGAGGGGGAGGGAAGAGAAGGGAAATAAAAGTTCAGGCTGAATTCAAATTAAAGGCCAGGCGGAATAGCTCTGTCTTACAGGCCCGACGGAAGGAGGTTAAATCCTGAAGGGTCCTAGTCTCATGAGACAGAGCATTCCACCAGGTTGGAGCCATCACTGAAAAGGCCCTGGTGGAGGATAGTCTGACTTCCTTAGGGCCCAGGACCTCTAAACTATGATTATTCATGGGCCTTAAGGTCCTCTGCGGGGCACACCAGGGTTCTAATATGCACAGGGTGCCACTACTAGTATAGGAGGCTTCCTGCCTCAGAAGCTCACTGTCCAACTTGTGGAGGGCACTCTAGATAGTAATGGGAGGAAGCACAGCTTAGCACACTCCTCCCTGATGATGTATTGCTTTTACACGCAAGTGGTGGAGGGACACGGGTGGCGCTGTGGGTTAAAGCCTCAGTGCCTAGGGCTTGCTGATCGAAAGGTCGGCGGTTCGAATCCCCGCGGCGGGGTGCGCTCCCGCTGTTCGGTCCCAGCGCCTGCCAACCTAGCAGTTCGAAAGCACCCCCGGGTGCAAGTAGATAAATAGGGACCGCTTACTAGCGGGAAGGTAAACGGCGTTTCCGTGTGCGGCTCTGGCTCGCCAGAGCAGCGATGTCACGCTGGCCACGTGACCCGGAAGTGTCTTCGGACAGCGCTGGCCCTTGGCCTCTTTGAGTGAGATGGGCACACAACCCTAGAGTCTGGCAAGACTGGCCCGTACGGGCAGGGGTACCTTTACCTTTACCTTTAGAATGCTTGGTGAGGGTTAATTACTTTAACTACAAAAGCAGAGTCCACTTCCTGGTAGGGCTGGATTGCGGTCCAGCTGCCTAGCCACTCCCCTCAGCGTTGGGGTGGGACAGTGTCCCACTGGGGGAGACGCCAGCCACGTCAGCTTGCCAGGCGGCCAAACAGGTCACTTGGGGGCATGGCCAGGGGCGATTTAAGCCACGGCGCGATTCTGAGGCTTCCTCTTGGGCTTGTGTGGCGGTTAGGCATTGGAATAGCAATGTGTGGGGGAGGGGAGGTGCGGCCATCACCTGCCCCTCCATGCTTAAGGGTATTCCGCTAAAGGAATCCGGGGTGTGTGGATCTCGTCCGAAGCCCAGGGAGGGGCCAGGGCCACGCCAAGACCCCGTCGGAAACCCAGGGGATGCTTCAGTCGATCCGCATTGGCAGGGCGCCCCCTACTGGTGGTTTACCCTTACCAGGCTTCCTGCAAGGTGGGCAGGAGTCAGATATAGTCTGGGTTTTTTTATTATTATTATTAAGGGTTTTCTTGTTTTACAGAAGTTAAGTGTAATGCCTCGTTGTTGTTTTTCCATGTAACATTTGATGCCAATGCCTAAGCCAATACCGCTCACATTTTGTAACCAATAAAGTTGTGGCCTAAATTTTGCCCATTAACATTTAACCTAAAATTCTGTGTCCTTGTGTCTTTATTCTCCCGGGGGTGGATTGGGGGCCTTGACACGCAATTCTTCAGTTCTCGGCAAAAGCTTCTATAATACTGAAAATGTAGGCTCTGTTCTTTGCAAAGTATATTTTAAAGCACACAATTTAGTTAATAACATGCAGATCGTAGGAAATGTGTGGGTATTTGAAAACATAATCAGGCAAGGTAGAGTTTTTCTTTTCATTTCAACGTTACCCAGTGGTTCAAATTGTACTGTGGGATGTAATCAGACATGAGTGTCTTTGGATAGGATAATTTTTGCAGACAATGAAATTGCTTTCTTTGTGCAAAACACGAGTCTTTGTGGCACATACTGAGGCTGTGATCCAGTAGAGGAGGGCTTGCCTAGACAAAGCAGATACACCTTTGACTTGGCAAGCTTCTCTGATACATATTTTAAGCCACCTGTAAGCAGTCTTCCCATCACCGCTCAGAGGCAGAGAACAAACAGAGCAGCGGTGCTAAGGGAAGGTTTGATTCATTTGATGAACGCGTCTGTTGATCTTCAAACATTAGAAGGAGGCCAACTCCTTTTTCAGTCTCCTTAGCAGGTGGAATCTCTGTCCGAGAACGATGGCAAACAGTCTTTGGCTAAGCCTGCTCTAGAGACGTACAAACGAGAAATGAGGCCAATGACCCTTAATTATGTGGAATTAATTATTCAGATAGAACAGTTTGAAAACATTTATGGCAAGTGGATCTCAGGACTTTGGGAAATAAGCTTAGGAGCCCAAAAATGCAGCCCTGATTCAGAGTTAGACACCTGAGGGCATATAATGCAGACAAATCTCATTGAAACTAGAGGTTGTGTACCGTCATATCTGCTTACGTGAAAGTTGCATGACCCAAATAATTGCAATGCAATATATTAACAGGGTGTTAATATGGTATATTTAAAATTGAAAGTTCTACCATGTCTTAAAAATCTGATGTAAGTTATAATAAAATTTGCAGGGAGGAATGGTGAATAGAGTCCCACGCTTCCCTTCATTATATTTTCAAGGAAAAGGAAGGGGAGAAAAATGCTAAAGTGTCTGGATAATCAGATCTAGAATAATTCTGTGCCATTTGTCACAGTGAAGTTTAAAACAAAGATAAAGCATTTGGCCAATCCTGGAAGTGGAGATTCTTTGATAAGTATGTGCTCATATAAACAAGCTGCCTTTTAGGATCCATGTTACATGCAGGTGTTTTATAATGCAACTGAGGCAGCTGCTGAAAACTTAAGCAAAGTTTAGTGCACAACGGCAGAAGCATTTCAAACAGGAAATAACCACGGAGATTAAAATTCTGAGCATTTTTTTGGTTTGTTCTCTCAGCAGCCATCACGAAACCCTTACATCTGCACCCAGAACGTGAGGTAATGAAAAAGAGAGCTCTGCAAAATTAAGAGAAGATGAACAGAAACGGAAAGCGTTATGAAATGAAGAAATGCAGGCACATTCCACAAGCCTATTAAGGTACGCCACAGTGCTACAACCAAAATCCCAGGCAGCTGAACCCCAGAAATCCCAGGCATACCTAGAAATTAATAGTTGAAATTCTTCTGTGCATCAGGGTGTGCTAAAATGCATGAGGACACATACGTATGCATTATTATCTGCGTAATCTGAAACAAAGATAGCTTTAAACTACTTTGGCAGTCAAAACTATACACTCTGTTTTGTGAGCACGAATGCCAAGCCACCACCACCACCTGTATTCCCTGCTGGTCTGTAGTTTGGCAATAACAACTGGATCTAAAATGAAGGCATTATGAAATAGCTGAAGAAATGGAAAACTGAGAATTTCAAGTGGGTACTCAACATCACAGCTTTTAGCATGTTTAGTGAACTGCATAAGAACCACTTTCACAATGTTGAAACCTTTTTCCTGAACACTCAGAATCAGAGAAAGTGGAGCGTATGATCATATTGTCAAAAGGCTCAATCGTACCGCGATCGACAGGTAAAATGCCCAAACGCGAGACTGTCCCTGTTGGGGGCATGATCGCAGTGGAAAAAAAGACTGAAGAAGTGAAGGAAATGGATGATCCATGTTACTATTTGATTCTCAACATAGCTACCTTTCCCCCTTTCTTGGTGAGCTGTCAGTGTTTTCATATTTCAGGTGCCTGGTGGAAAGTAACAATATTTGACAAGTTTCTTTTTGTTATCTGTCTGCGAGTCTTATTTTAGCCAGAAGTTGAAAGGGGGGGGGACCTCTTTTCATCTTCAGATTCTTTATGAAATTATACAGTGGCAGCATGGCAGCAGAAAATGGCTGTGGCAAGGAGTGTGAGGAGAGGGTGGCACGTTAAGTATAGTGGTTTAATTGACACTGGCATTGAAAATAACTCTGTATATGTGTATTGCTGAAGGTTTAACATGGAGAATTCCGTTGAAAGCAAGCAAGGTGCAGACAAAGAGTCGAAATTCCAGAAAGAAATAATAAACAGTGACTTTAAAGTTCTGGCTAAAATGTATAAGATATTACTAGAATGGCACACGAAAGATGAAGAGGTAAAATCGGTTATGACTGACTGGGCCAAAGATTTTGGATATAATATACAAATGGAGGACTGGGAGAAATTATGGAAAGAAGGTTTAAGATTCACTGCATGCACTACTATAAAAGAAAACGTGATGAAAATGATGTATCGATGGTATTTAACACCGGTGAAGTTAGCAAAGATGTACAAAGGATGTAATAAATGTTGGAAATGTAAAGAAAAAGAAGGTACATTCTATCATATGTGGTGGGAGTGTAAGAAAGTAAAAAGCTTTTGGGAAATGATATATAATGAATTGAAAAAAATGTTTAAATACACTTTTGTTAAGAAACCAGAAGCGCTCTTACTCGGTATTACAGGGAACGAGATAAATAAGAAAGACAGGAAGTTATTTTTATATGCAGTGACAGCAGCGAGAATATTAATGGCTCAGAAATGGAAACAAGAGGAGCTACCTACATTAGAAGAATGGAGAATGAAGATGATGGACTTTGCAGAACTTGATAGACTGACAGGAAAGATTCGAAATCGACGAGATCAGAGATTTACAGAAGATTGGGAAAAGTTTACAGAGTATATGCATAATTTAAGTGAAAAACAAATAACGCTTGTAAGCTTTAATAAAGCTCTGTAAAAAAAAAAAAAGAAATGTTAGAATGTGAGTAAAATAAGATTTAATTCACAAAAATAATAGATGGAAGGTTTTAGAAATGTGTACGAAATTAAGAAGGGAAGGAGTATCAGTCAAGTTGAGGGAAGTCAAAAAAGAGAACAGATGTAAAAAATATGTATGAATTGTATTAATTTCTTATTGGAAAACTGAATAAAAATTATATTTTAAAAAAAAGAAAGCAAGCAAGGTGCAACCCTTAGAATTTTAACACTGTTCTTGTCTGACTAAGAGAAGGTATTTTAAATCTCCTCTTCCCTTCGACAAAATTATGAAAGCACACAGCCCTATGGATGCCCTTCTGTCATGGATGCTTTAGTTGAGATCCCTGCATTGAAGGGGGTTGGGCCCTTGAGGTCCCTCCCAGGGATGAAGCAAGGAGAACAGGTACCCGGTGCAGGGCAAAGTGTCCAGTGGCACATAAACATGCCCCATTATGTGCCGTGCATGCGTGTGCCCTGCACATACGGCAGCGGGATCCTCTGCTCGTGGCTGCAGCAGTGGTGGAGGGATCCCGCCACTTTCCGCATGGTGCTCTAGCGGTGCCACGCATGTGCGTACATAGCGGCACCACGCATGCACGTGCCATCTGGTGATTTGCTGCCAGTGGCCCTCAAGCGCTGTACAGATGGCGACGGAGGGTGTAACCAGGAGTGGAAGATCCTCCGCACACGGCTGTGGCGGTGCAATGGTGGCGGCTCTCGTCGCTATGCCCGGGGGGCAAGCCCCGCATGAGGTGCCTTCTTGTCACCCCCCCTCAGAGATGGCACAAAGGGCAATTTGCCCCCTTCCTCTGCCACTAGCCCCTCCCTCCTCTAACGTTCTACAATTCTATGATTCTATTTGCACATTATTCCTGTTACAAATCTGGCAGTATATACCATGCATGCCCATTTCTGCTCCAAAGCTGGGTCTTTAGGAGCAATGGAGTGAGCAGCAGTTTGCTTGGGAACTGGAGCATCAGGTCCTATTTAGGATGTGTTTTCAAGAGGGAGATATGGTAGTCAGACAGAACACCATGTTTAATGTGTAGTGGCCAACAAAATTAGCAACTGCATGATGGCAGTGTGCATTTCTCTGCTGGTGGCAGAAGGGATGGAGGTAGGAATTGCATAACAATATGAAATGAACACACAGGTAAAGGTTAAAAAAAGGTAAAAGGTAAAGGACCCCTGGACGATTAAGTCCAGTCAAAGACAACTGTGGAGTGCAGTGCTCATCTCGCTTTCAGGCCAAGGGAGCAGGCGTTTGTCCACAGACAGCTTTCCGGGTCATGTGGCCAGCAGGACTAAACAGCTTTTGGTGCAACAGAACACTGTGATGGAAGCCAGAGCACACAGAAACACCGTTTACCTTCCCGCTGGAGTGGTACCTATTTATCTACTTGCACTGGCATGCTTTCGAACTGCTGCTAGGTTGGCAGGAGCTGGGACAGAGCAATAGGAGCTCACCCCGTCGCGGGGATTCGAACCACCAACCTTCTGATTGGCAAGCCCAACTCAGTGTTTTAGACCACAGTGCCATAAGCTGCACTGGGCATTATAGAGCTGAAAGGAGGCATTAACTTGAGTGTGAGATGATCTTAGATATATGAGGCTTTTCAAGCATGAGGTTTTTTTTCCAAAAATAAATAACTAAATCTATATACACTTATGAGCATCACTACTGGTTTTACAGTCCATTTTAAAAAGACATTTAAAGAAAATAATAAAATTTGGAAAAAGATTGTGTGGTTTTTATGGAAGAAGCAAAGGACACAGCATTTACTTTCCTAAAATGCTAAGAACAGTCAAATCATGACGACTAAGCAATTAACATAGTTGGGGTGCTTTTCCCATTTGTAGTCAGATGCTATACTACATTGGAAAATATGGGTCATTCATTGTGTCTGTGTTTAAGCCACTGCTGAAATTAATTTAGCAAAAGATCAATTAAGAATATTTTTGGGTGAAGTGATTAAGAAGGAAACCCTAGTACCAAAGCAGTTAATGATGGGGAAAAGAGATAGCTTTCTATCAGGCTGCAGGATAATTTTGGGATAATTATGTTAAAGTTTTAACTGATGAGAAAACTTCAGAAATACGGGGCAGTTTCAATACTTGAGGCTAAGGGATGCACTGTGAGACATGTACTTGAATGAGGGAGCTTGAAATCTACCCCTCTTCCAATACTCAATTTCCTTCCTTCTCCCACCCTTTCCTTCTGCATTTCACAAGTTATGAGAAACCATCACAAACCAAAACACAAATTAGCTTTGTGAGTGAGGGGTGGGAAGAGGAGGAAACCAACCTCAGACAAACGTGCCTGCCTGCCTCTCTTTGTGTTCAGAAACTGAAATGATGCTTCAGAGTATGTTCAGAAGCAGAATTTAATTTTGTACGAAGGGACTCTCTGGGCAAAGAACTTGTGGAGTTGGTAGAGTCAGCCAGCTAGCTGGTTTATCCATGGTCGTGAGACAGAGCTCCCTTCTTTTGCCAATAACTCGACTGTTGGTACAAATGTAAGGTGTTCTTACATTACCTCAGTGTTGTGGTTGCAACTTTCACACAGTGCAGGCAGCCAACTACAACATGGGTAGGCAAATTAAGGCCCGGGGCCCGGATCCGGCCCAATCGCCTTCTAAATCCGGCCCGCGGGAGGTCAGGGAATCAGCGTGTTTTTACATGAGTAGAATGTGCCCTTTGATTTAAAATGAATCTCTGGGTTATTTGTGGAGCCTGCCTGGTGTTTTTACATGAGTAGAATGTGTGCTTTTATTTGAAATGCATCTCTGGGTTATTTGTGGGGCATAGGAATTCATTCATCCCCCCCCCCAAAAAAAAAATAGTCTGCCCCCCCACAAGGTCTGAGGGACAGTGGACCGGCCCCCTGCTGAAAAAGTTTGCTGACCCCTGAACTACAAACTTCCACTATTTGTCTTTCAACAACCTCCCTCTATACCACATATCTACCATAGGTAGCCTGGTTTTTCTATGCAAATTCTTTTCTTTCTTTTTTTATTATTTGCCAGAATGTAGATTACTGAAACCAAGCTGTTTCAATCCAGGAACGGTTGTAGCTGACAAACTACCTGTAGCTGTCAACTCAGATGACACCTGGGCCTTCACTGAATCCGCTTCTGCAGGGGAACTGCAACACCATCTAGAACATGTGAAAAGGATCTAGGAGTCTTGGTTGACCACAAACTTGACATGAGCCAACAGTGTGACGCGGCACCTAAAAAAAGCCAATGCAATTCTGGGCTGCATCAATAGGAGTATAGCATCTAGATCAAGGGAAGTAATAGTGCCACTGTATTCTGCTCTGGTCAGACCTCACCTGGAGTACTGTGTCCAGTTCTGGGCACCACAGTTCAAGAAGGACACTGACAAACTGGAACGTGTCCAGAGGAGGGCAACCAAAATGGTCAAAGGCCTGGAAACGATGCCTTATGAGGAACGGCTAAGGGAGCTGGGCATGTTTAGCCTAGAGAAGAGGAGGTTAAGGGGTGATATGATAGCCATGTTCAAATATATAAAAGGATGTCACATAGAGGAGGGAGAAAGGTTGTTTTCTGCTGCTCCAGAGAAGCGGACACAGAGCAATGGATCCAAACTACAAGAAAGAAGATTCCACCTAAACATTAGGAAGAACTTCCTGACAGTAAGAGCTGTTCGACAGTGGAATTTGCTGCCAAGGAGTGTGGTGGAGTCTCCTTCTTTGGAGGTCTTTAAGCAGAGGCCTGACAACCATATGTCAGGAGTGCTCTGATGGTGTTTCCTGCTTGGCAGGGGGTTGGACTCGATGGCCCTTGTGGTCTCTTCCAACTCTATGATTCTATGATTCTAGGTCATATTTTCATTTCCAAGGCACAAGAACCACCCACCAACAGCACTTCCATCTTATCAGTATTCAGCTTCAGATTTACTGTCCTTACTAGATGTTTCTCAATATCATATTGTTTGTCTATGAAGGGAAAGGGGGGTGGGGGAGATCTGAATCACATGGTTTAAAAAACATAGTTTTGGCTCTCACTGATACATGTTTGTTAGAAGAGCCTTCTGAAGTTTTGGAGAAAGAAAGGTAGCAGCTTTAGAATTCCCTGGGGAAGAGCTTGTAGTCTCTAGAAACATGTTGGATGTTGAAAGCAAAATTATATTAAAAATATTCACAAGCACCCTTGGGACTTTCCCTTTTGTTTCTTTGTCACGTTAATGCCTCACAAAAATTTGATTTAACAGGAAAGGTGTCGGATTCCCAGAAGCGTTGAGGGATTTCAAAAGCAATAAACTTCAGATATGTATGTGTGCTGGTGGTTTGCATTCCTGAAACACCTACAACAGAGTTTGTATTAGAAATGATGACAGGCCATAAGCTATAGCACCATTAAAATAGGAAGCGTTCTCTCTTTTCTCCCTCTCTTTTTTTAAAAGCACACTGTTTTGCTCTAGCAGGCTGAGGGAAAAAGGGTTCCGAAATTTATTGCAGCCATGCAAAGTTTATGACACAATGAGTTCTAAATACTGCAATCTTGTTTTCATGAATACTAAATTACAAAAACATTACTGTTTGTAGACTGTCGTGCCCTGCTGTAATGAAAGCTATCCTGATATAAATTGCATTTTATCAGTGTTAATCAAGGATCATCATATTTGATTACAAGTCCCCCCCACCCCCGTTCATCTCTAGTTGATTTTTTCCCTCTGTCAGTCAACGCTGGTGTTTGCTTTTATTCAAAATGCAGAACCATTCTGCTTAAAAATTTACAGGAGCGTTTCAAGTTTTCTATTTGTTGTGGTTAATGTGAATTGAATGAAGAATGTGCATAAATATTGATGGCTTCGCACATTTCCATTGTGCACAGTTACCTGAAGGCACAGAGAACCAGCGGGGGATTTCCCCCCATGCATATTCTTCTAAGTGATATTAAGAGGAGGCGCCCAACTGTACAATATCTGCCAGGGAGCGCACACTTTGTTTGGTCAATGTACATAGGGCTGGACCCAGACCTAGGGAGTGATCCTATGCACAATAAGCTAGTGCAAAGCAAGCCGGTGTAAATTAAAACAGTACAATGTTACACCAAATCCAAACACTATTCATTCAGCAGGACTGCTGGTGCTGCTATGTCAAAAAAGAAAAGAAAAGAAGCCTTTAAAGTACAGTGGTACCTTGGTTCTCAAACTTGATCCGTCATGGAAGTCTGTTCCAAAACCAAAGCGTTCCAAAACCAAGGCGTGCTTCCCCATAGAAAGTAATGCAAAATGGATCAATCCGTTCCAGACATTTAAAAACAACCCCTAAAACAGCAATTTAACATGAATTTTGCTATCTAATGAGACCATTGATCCACAAAATGAAAGCAATAATCAATGTACTAAACTATAAAATAAATAAGACAGTATTGTAGATGATAAAAATTAAAATTATTTTTTTCTCTTACCTGCACTGATGATAGTCATTGTTTGGATGGGGGGCTTTTGTCTATTTCCGCAGTCACACAATCAATCAATCAATCAATCAATCAGTAGCTGAACTAGATTCTGCACAGTCACAGAAACAAATTAACTGAAAAGGCCTCAAAAACAAAAACGCAAAATAAATAGCAAAAATGAATGCACCAAACTTAATCCGTTCTGGAAGTCTGTTTGACTTCAGAAATGTTCGAAAGCCAAGGCGCAGCTTCTGATTGGTACAGGTGCCCCGGAAACAATAGCCAACAGCTGCATCGGATGTTCAGCTTCCGAAAAACATTCAAAACCCAGAACGCTCACTTCTGGGTTTTCAGTGTTTGAGAACTAGGGTGTTTGAGAACCAAGGTAGTTTTTTATGCTGGGTTAGCAAATCATTTATGACTAAGCTGAATGGGTTTAGGATCCAGCTTAAGCCTGCCCCACTCTTGTCCTGCCCCATCATTCCCCATTTTGGGGGATTTATCCCATCTTGAGCTGAAAGGAGCAAATTATGTTGATATATCATTGGTTGAGCTGTGATTTGGGCTTAATGCTGGCTGAGCCAGAGCCAATGCATCCTAAGCTACTAATCTGGTCAGAACTTGCCATAGAATTCCCCTCTTAAGTCATGTTTAGAAACAGACTCACTGAAATCAATGCCTTTACTTTAACCATTATTAATTCTGGATGCAATCTATGTCCTCCAGTTGAGGACAATGCAGCTTTGCCTGAACATGTGAGAAATCTATGTGGGAACTATGCATGTGAACTGTGCAATGGGCAACTCAATGGCTCAGTTGGTTAGAGCTTGCTGCTTATAACGCAATTCAATCTCCATATGGGGCAGCTGCATATGTCTACATTGCAGGGGGTTGGACAAGATCAGCGGTTCTCAACTTGTGGGTCCCCAGATGTTGTTGGACTACAACTCCCGTCATCCCTGAGCTCTGGCCTTGCTAGCTAGGGGTGATGGGAGTTGTAGTCCAACATCTGGGGACCCACAGGTTGAGAAAGGCTGGACTAGATGAATCCATGAAAAATGTTCCTGATAACTTAATACTCTCTAACAGTTTGTGATTATTCATATTTACTGAGCAATGTGCAAATTCTCTGTGGATGCACTCCATATGTGCTCATTCTCCTTCTCATATTTTCATATGCACAGCCGCCAGTATTTATGCAGATTCAATAATCAGCTCACATTAACCCCAACTTAGCCACCTTTTGCCTGTCCCCTTCATCACAATTTGTTGGAGATGTGGAGCAGTTAAAGCTGATTTCATGCGAAATGCCCTCAAATACCCCTCTTTTCATGCTGCATCAGATATGCTATGAAATCACACCTCAGCAGCCTGAGCTATTTCTGTTTGGTTATTTTTAAAATGTTTAGGAAAAAAAGGTGTTAACTGATAACTGCTACAAAAATAGGGATCACAAGAAACTGGAAAAAGAGCAGAGCTTCAAGTCCTTTTGAATGGATGGAATAAAAATTGGTTCATCCTGATCTTCATCAAATTAAATTACTATAGGTGAATACAAGTAAATCAACACAATACATTTATGGAGAAATGGGTGTTCTTGATGCTTTGGAGCAATAAGTACGGTGACAACGTACAGTCATGTGTTGTTTTTAATTTTGTTGTAACGTTATTATTTACAATAATAATATTTATACCCTACCCATCTGACTGGGTTGCCCCAGCCACTCTGGTCGGCTCCCAACAGAACACTAAAAACAGAATATAAGTTCAAACATTAAAAACTTCCCTAAACAGGGCTGCTTCCAGATGTATTCTAAAAGTCAGATAGTTGTTTATTTCCTTGACATCTGATGGGAGGGTGTTCCACAGGGCAGGCGCCACTACCAAGAAGGCCCTCTGCCTGGTTCCCTGTAACTTCGCTTCTCACAGTGAGGGAACCACCAGAAGGCTCTCGGTGCTGGACCTTAGTGTCCAGGCTGAATGATGGGGGTGGAGATGCTCCTTCACGTAATACTTGGAGATCAATATATCATAA
The DNA here is from genome assembly GCF_965153285.1 of Podarcis tiliguerta. Taxonomy (NCBI): domain Eukaryota; kingdom Metazoa; phylum Chordata; class Lepidosauria; order Squamata; family Lacertidae; genus Podarcis; species Podarcis tiliguerta. The sequence continues at coordinate 87,503,167 of NC_139537.1, forward strand.
ACTTTAAAACACACACACAAACACACAACTCCCCAATGTCTGATTTGGAATGTGCCTATTAAAAATGGATTAAGATGACAGTGTGCATCAAGGCCTAGAAACTAGGGAAGTGCATAGCTCCTGTCATGCTCCCCACCCCCTTCAATCTGGGGTTGAGGCTTAATCAAGCCAACCAACCCTGGGCTGAGCCAGGGACCGTGCACCATACATGATCGATGCTGTTGCTTGAAGACATGGGTCCTGCGCAGTGTTGCAGGGAAGCCACTTGCGAAGGAGCACCCCACAAAACTGACCCTTTTGCTTCCAAGGGAAATTCTCATGTGCGCTAGTTATTTGTGATGCAAAACAACATAGGTAAAGGTAAAGGGACCCCTGACCATTAGGTCCAGTTGTGGCCGACTCTGGGGTTGCGGCGCTCATCTCCCTTTATTGGCCGAGGGAGCCGGTGTACAGCTTCAGGTTTATGTGGCCAGCATGACTAAGATGCTTGTGGCGAACCAGAGCAGCACACGGAAATGCCGTTTACCTTCCCACTGGAGTGGTACCTATTTATCTACTTGCTCTTTGACGTGCTATCGAACTGCTAGGTTGGCAGGAGCAGGGATTAAACAATGAGAGCTCACCCCGTCGCAGGGATTCGAACCACCAACCTTCTGATCGGCAAGTCCTGGACTCTGTGGTTTAACCCACAGCACCACCCGCGTCCCAGCAAAACAACATACACATTTTATAAAGGCTGTGTTGTAGCAGAGATCCTGGAGGATGCCATGTTGGAGCGAAACTGAACGTTAGTTTTATTTCCCCCTCCCTTCTAGTGAATCTGGTGTTTATAGAGCTAATACTCCAAAAATGTTCTCAAGGTTGACTATTTGCAAGTCTCAGCTGCAGTGTATATGTAGATCTCTCCCACAGACTGGTATGGGTTTGCCTCTAGCCTACTAAGCTTGAGAAGAGGCATCTCCTTCTTTGTATACAACAGTGACTCAGCCAGAGGGAGGTCAGGCAGCTCCTTTGCACCACCAATGCCTTCTCCTTTTCAGGTGTGCCATTAATCCTGCTCTTGCTATGTCACTTTTCATATCTGTGCCACACACTGACCAGCCATGTTCCAAAAGTAGGTTGTTGTTGTTTAGTCATTTAGTCATGTCCGACTCTTCGTAACCCCATGGACCAGAGCACACCAGGCACGCCTGTCTTCCACTGCCTCACGCAGTTTGGTCAAACTCATGTTAGCAGCGATTTGTTAATTATTTTGTATGATTTATGCTGTAATTGTGACATTCTATTATGTTATAATTACGTATTGTTTGTAAGCCACATTCATTTGAATGTAAAGCGGCATAGAAATATACAGTGGTACCTCGGGTTAAGTACTTAATTCGTTCCGGAGGTCCGTACTTAACCTGAAACTGTTCTTAACCTGAAGCACCACTTTAGCTAATGGGGCCTCCTGCTGCTGCCGCGCCACAGGAGCACGATTTCTGTTCCCATCCTGAAGCAAAGTTCTTAACCTGAAGCACTATTTCTGAGTTAGCGGAGTCTGTAACCTGAAGCGTATGTAACCTGAAGCGTATGTAACCTGAAGCATATGTAACCCGAGGTACCACTGTAATCAATTAAATCAAATCAATTTCACTCAGGAAGTGGTGGGGGACGGGGAGAGGAGGAAAAACAACATCTCTTTTCCCCACCTACCTGACAGCTATGTGTTTAACCAAGCTTGTATTTTTAAGTTATCTTGTTTTCTGAAGCCCTTCAACTGTTAACTGTTTCATGCCATCCTGCCATCCATCAGAATTCTTCCAAGCGGGGCAGGACTGCTGGCATTAACACCAGTCAAAAGGATGAAGGAACCTTCATAGGTTTTGTGATGCACTTTTATTATTCCCCCCAACCCACCCAGAAGGGATACTTATCTACATTGCCTGCCCAAACAAAGAGAGAATAAACTTTTACAAAGCTCTCCTATCTGAGTAGCCACCTGAGGTAGCACTAACTCACCACAGGTAATCAGATGAGTGACTTTACGAGCCTTTTCAGGAATGAAGCTGTGCCACAGGACTGGGAAAAAGAAAAATCAAATGTTGAGGTGCCAGCTTTAAATGTCCATGTCTAAAATAAAACGGAACTGCAACTGCAGAGGTACCTTGTGTCTGTCGTGTGTGTGTGTGTGTGTGTGTGTGTGTGTGTGTGTGCGTGTGTGTCTTGACTTCAAACTGCCCTAGCAGTTCATTTTGTAGCACAAGTAGAAGGCACATATCCATTAAGAACCCAGGTTTGTAAGCACTTGCTATCCCTACAGGTATCTAAACACAGTTCACTTCTTCTAGTCCCCAAACTTTTTCACGGTGTTGACACTTGCAACCCTGAAGGAGAGTCGCACTCCACTAAGCCCGTTATTAGACACTGGATCCAGCTGTATCAATTCTCTTGAAATCTATTTCCCAGTTTACGAAAGCTAAACTACCTTTGGCAACTTATTTGAAGAAAGCAATCTGTGTGCTTCATTGCCTTTCTCCCGACGCACAGTTTTTTTCAGTTGCATCCTTTCCAGGGTTGCTTTAAATAAGCATGTTCATGGGAGAGAAAAGAGGCTTCTGCCTCTCAGAAACCTTCCCACTTAACAGCAAGATGTTCTTCTAATGAAGACACAACGCAGCAGAGACAAATTGGGAAAAGGTAAGTCCCAGTCTTGAAATCAAGGCCACAGAAGTTATCAGACCACATGCACACACTTGGCTTACGAAGACCTACTTTTGACATTTGCAGTGGTACCTCTGGTTACGTACTTAATTCGTTCCGGAGGTCCGTACTTAACCTGAAACTGTTCTTAACCTGAAGAACCACTTTAGCTAATGGGGCCTCCCGCTGCTGCTGCGCCGCCGGAGCACGATTTCTGATCTCATCCTGAAGTAAAGTTCTTAACCTGGGGTACTATTTCTGGGTTAGTGGAGTTTGTAACCTGAAGCATATGTAACCTGAAGAGTATGTAACCCGAGGTACAACTGTATAGAAAAAATAAAGAAATGAGCACTCACACTTTACATTGTGGGTGCCCTTTGTGGGATCGCACTTGGTGCTACAGTTCCCAGGGAGCTTACTGGCAAAGAGGGGCTGGCTTTCCTCTCAGTGTTAATTTTTGGAGGTTCACGCCCAGGCTCAGTGGTCAAGTTTCATTGCTGGGATGTGGGGCCAGTCCTATATATATAAGGGGGTGGAGCCGACAGTATTCAGGCAGTTGGCTTAGGAGATTCACCCTCCCTTTGTTTAATATTTTCTTGTTTGCAGGTTAACTTTATCTTCCTGTTTAGCCGGCGCTGCTACAATCTCTGGCTGGTTGCTGTTGAAGGACTGGGAAGAAATTTTCCTGCATTGGCAGGTTTTGTCTTCCCGGTAGCAATTCGTCACAACTTTGGCAGTTATGGCCTTGGGTGGAATCCTTTAGTCTTTTCTTCCCTATATGGGGGGGGGGGATTTGAGGTGGTGACTCACCCGCCTGCGGCGGCGATTCCAGGGTCCCCCTCTTAAAGGGGTTATATATAATGGGTGTCAGTGGCCATACACTGAAAGGTTGTCAGTGAACTACCCTGCGTGTGGGGATATGGGCTGGGCTGCCTGCTACACTTACGTCTTGCAGAGCACCCCCATATCCCATTTATGCTGATGTGCCCCAGTTCCCCCGGCTGGAGGGCTGGGAGGCATACACGCCAAAGGCCTAAGCCAAGGTCTTCCTACATTCAGAAGTTTAATAAAGTTGTGGCCTAATTTTAATTCCATATAACATTGCCAGAGTCTTTATTCCTTCCTTATGATCCCTGGGGGCTGGGGCTGTCGCCGCCTGGTCACGCAATGTTATAAATCTTCTCTTCTTGGCTACCTGGAAGTGATTTTTATCAGTAAACACACAGTCCCACTGTTCGGATTCTCATTGTTGGATTTCACATTTCAATCCCTTGAAAATGTTGCTTTGTGAATCTGAATTTTTGCACAGCCATGTGGGAGCTATAGAGACCAGGAGCAGCCATGTTGCCTAGACAGCCACACAGCACTCTCACTCAGCACATGCAATTGGAATCTGTAATACAAACTATTACCTCCATTTCCTGTCCACCACTCACACGCTTAATCCATTTGCTAGCTAGCCGGAGTTTTGGCTGGCCACTTGACTAAGGAAAACAGGGAGTTCTGCCTGCCCCAGACATAACATCAGATTAGGTTGAACTCTACGGGGTGAGTGGTGTCCATCAAAGCAATTTGGGAAACTGCCACTTTCTGAACAATCTTCAGGGGAACTTCTCAGCCCCTCATAAGGAAATATTTCAGAGGGCTTTTTCATTTTTATCAGAATATTATCCACATTTTTGTTGTGGTGGATATCATTTTTTCCTGCCACCATTTCCTGGAACAAGGGCATTGACTATGTTGCGAAATGGTGGCCAGACTGACAGTTTAATTGATGATGATGCTAAAATTTGCAGAAACAGCAAAAACAAGCAAACAATAAACCTTGAAATGACAGAGTTGAGCTGCACCCTGAAAAACTGCTGGATAAATAGGCTAAAACTAGTTTTTATAATAATAATTCATGCCCACAAACAGGGTAGAAAATTTCAAAAAGCCACTGGTGCCTAGCTCTATAAAGCACATCCAATTATAGCAATGCTATGAAAATACAAATATATTTCTGATACAAATTTATGTAGCTCTAAATATGAACTGACTAAACAAATTAGTGCACTGTATTGCATATCACAATAGCAGCAAACAGATGCTATAAAGTCTCAAAGGGCATTGTAGTCCATGCTTAGAGCTAACATACATAGTTTATGCATATATTAATGCCATGCTCATTCCAATTAGATATGAATGGTGATATGCCACAGAAAAGGGTTACTAATTACTTTCCTCTTAACATCATGTGTATGTGTGTGTACAAATAATTGCTTTTAAAAGAGGTTATTTTTGGCTTAGTAATAAAATTTGTATAAATTTGTTTAATTAAAAAGAGACAAAAAAATCAAAGCATCAAATTAATGTAACAGAATGATTTTTTGTCCACAGTCCATATTGTGCTATTTATCACTCAGACAAAGAGTAAGAGTCTTCACACCTTTTCGTGTGCTGGTATTTCCCTTTGAGGGATGCGGGTAGCGCTGTGGGTTAAACCACAGAGCCTAGGGTTTGCCAATCAGAAGGTTGGTGGTATGAATCCCCACGACGGGGTGAGCTCCCGTTGCTCAGTCCCTGCTCCTGCCCACCTAGTAGTTTGAAAGCATGTCAAAGTGCAAGTAGATAAGTAGATACCGCTCCGGCGGGAAGGTAAACGGCGTTTCCGTGCGCTGCTTTGGTTCACCAGAAGCGGCTTAGTCATGCTGGCCACATGACCCGGAAGCTGCACGCCGGCTCCCTCAGCCAATAAAGTGAGATGAGTGCCGCAACCCCAGAATTGGTCACAACTGGACCTAATGGTCAGGGGTCCCTTTACCTTTACCTATTTCCCTTTGACATATCAGGTTCCAGGGCATTGTCTGTGGCTGGATCTACACTGACCTTTAACATTATTAGAACAATATTAGATAATGCCGTTCTAAAAGTCACAGGACATAAAGCAATTTTTACCTTGGTCCCCTCCCCCTGTCAAAACACTGTCTGCCTGCTGCTGGTTGCCTACATACTTTGGTGTCACATTTTAATAATGCATTATGAACATAATAGTAGGATGTCATGATACATTATCAAAACCCTTCCTTAATAGCTTTGTGCAGTGGCAGTATCGTAGCCAATGAGGTTAATCCGAGGCGCGATTATTGCTAATTGAAAATATTTCCCAATACCCTGTCATGACGACTTGAAATATAGCTGGCAATGGCAAACAAAAAAGCAAAAAAACCCCTTCCTTAATGTTAAAAACCATGAGTGTAGATCTGCCATGAGTCTTCTGAGAAGGCACTGTTAGTTTTGTATCTCAAGTCCAAATTTGCCACTTTGCATTTAGGTGCATAATAGCCCTGAAGCATAGTCTATTAGCAGCTAAAACACTTTTTAGAACCGCTCACTGCAATTGTCATCCTGTGAAGATCAGGGACACCAATTTATGTTGCCATTTTGATCACATGCACAGTTCAAAACATTGTGTGTAGAAGTGTTGTAACTGTGGTCCACAGTTTTTTGCTTCTTAAACATGGTGTTTTGGTTTTTTGAAAGCTATTTTTCAAGCCACGTTTCTCTATGTGTCATTAGTGAATATTAATTAATGTGAGTCAGATTGATCCAAATTCAACCTAGATATTATGAAAGAGGCACAGGGTTCTCAACCCTATAACCCCCAACATAGCCAGACTTGGACTGGACAGCACTTCAAGCTGAGAGCTCTGTAAACTAGGATATTTGGCCACCGTAAGCCTTCCAAATTATTTTTCCTGCATGCCAGAGCACTGCTGGCCACAGGCAACTTCCCTGGAGTCCCAGAACTTGCCTCAGCAATTCCACCTGCTTCCACAGTGTAAAGAATTATTATATATTCTGATGAGGTGCCTTTTCAGCAAAATTTTGGGCTATTTAGGTTTTAGATGCATGCCTGGGGATTCCATGAAATACACTGTTTTACATTTGGAATACATAATTGATGGTTAAATATTCCAAGTGATAAAGTGGATATGGTTGGAGCTTCTTTAAAAAGGAATTTATCATATAAACTTCATAATTAGCTTCTCAAGTAGATATTTAATTTTCAATGTGCTGTTGTAGCAGATTAAGCGAAGGCCAAAAAACCCCAGACACAGACCTTGGGGGGTTATTTGATCAAAGTAATTGCACCAATCTAAAATGCATAACAGCAAGACAATTCCCCACAAATATTCACGTTTCGCAAGTCTTGTTGTTGCTCTTCCATTCTAGTAAGGTGATATAGATACAAACACCTATAGCCAGTCAGAGTTGGTTGGCTATGAGGTTACAAAAGGCAGGGAAAATATTGTAGGAGAAAAAGTGAAGAATATTATAGGAGCATGAACTCTTGCACATTAAATGTCAATGTACAAGTCAATAATGAATGACAATATTAATTATAAGCAAGACAGATTTTTAAAAAAGGATCTATGTTGTGCTCTTGAATTGATTGTTATTTATTTTGGGGATATTGCTCCATTGAGTTTTACGCCATATAAACTGTCCCAATTACTTAAGAAGTGGCATACAAATCTTAAATTAAATAAACACAAGGAAAGCTTTGTCCCTCCAGTGTACACAAACACAGAAGAAATTTGATAAGATGGTAGGTGGTTCGGGGGGCTATCACATAAAACAACACAGCTGTGGCTTTTCCAAGGCATTTCCATGGGGAAACAAATTGATGCATAGCCTGCTTTAAACACGAATTCAAACCATACTTGAATTTATACAGTAATGTGTGAATTTTCCAAAGTGATTTATAGCTTCTGTAATAGCAGGGGGCAATGAATTACCATAATAAAATAAGGAGGGCTGTATCAGGAGCATAACAAGTAGCTAACAAGCTGTATTTTGTCCCAGAAAAGTAAATCTACTATTATAAATAGGAAGGGGTGCTAAGGGAGTTTGCCAAGAGATTTAATGTATAGCTCGAAGCATATGAAGGGGTGTTTTCTAGTTTAAAACATGCAGGCATGTCTGACCAATTGATGTCCCTAACTGCAGTAGGGACAATACATCAGATTGTACCCAGTGCTTGAATGAATGGAAGATTGTTTCACACAAACTTTCTTCTCCCTGCCCCATAGAAAACCTCTTAGAAGGACTGGAGTCCCTTCTTGAACAGTGTGGCCTATCACAGGCTCCCACCCCCTTCCTGCAATGCAGCCCACACTGTTCATAAACCTTCCAAGTGTCCCTATTTTCCAGAGACAGTCCTGGATTTACAGAAGCCATCCCGGTTTCTGATTCAATCCCGGAATGTCCCACTTTTCCTTAGGATGTCCCTGTTTCCATTGGAGGGTATGGAGTTATGTGACCCCACGAGCCAAGGAGATAAGTACCTAAACAACCTTTAGAAGACCTCTGAAGGCAGCCCTGTATAGGGAATTTTTAAAATGTTTAATGCTTTATTATATTTTTATGTATGTTGCAAGATGCCCAGAGTGGCTGGGACAACCTTGTCAGATGGGCAGAATATAAATAATAAAATTATTGTTGTTGTTATGGAATAGGGCACAGCTATTTTCATCGGAGAAATGCTGGAGGGTATGTGTGTCAGGAGTTCAGCCTACACTTGAGTAGGACCCTGGCAGAGACACATGCCCGACTGGCATGTTCCTTCCCTCCTGGTCTTTCATTCAGAAGCTTCAAAAGCTTTCTTCTGCCCAAACATCACAGCGACCGATGCTAACTGACACCAGCACACTTAGGGATCTGCAGAGTTTGTGCATCATGCATGACAGACCTCAGCAACTTGACATTTTGGTTAATCTACTTTATTTACATATAAACACATACAGAGCACTGCAACATGGCTCCCTCTCTCTCTAGCATCAGACAGTAAAAAGAGAAAGAAGAAAGGACAATAGTCCCACTTCACGGAACACAGTAGCACAAACATCCTGTCTCCGTCACTTCCCACTCTGTGGAGTCAAAACATATATTGGCATGTGAAAGACAACAATCCCATGACTGCAATCACGGAGCAGGAATTCTAACATCATGTTCAGGGAAGTCTTTTAATCCACAGAGAGAGGGAAGCATCAAGGGGAAAGATCAGCTGCATGATTGGATCATATAAGTTTAAGGTAGTCAAGAGAACTTTGGTTTGGCAGGATGGGAAATAAGGCTTTACTCCCATCTTTGTTCAGGGCCATGTGCACGGGTAGCATTTCTAGTGGTCAATCAGGGGGGTCCCAGTATCCTTTGTAGCTCTTTTCTCTTGTCTAGTATTAGCAAAATCAGAAATAAAAAAACAAACTAGAGATGGAAGAATAAATTTCCCGACCAAAGAAAGTTAGGCAAATTTCGATTCATCAACCAAGTTGCCAGGTCTAGCTTTTCTTCTTAGACTGACTGTGCTGGTCCCGGGGGGTTACTGGGCGGCGTGGTCCGAGGCTGCAGCGGGGTCCAAGGTAGGGAGTCGGGCATGGTCAGGAACTCTGGCAGAAAGCAGGACAGGGTGCCGACAGGAACAGGTACCAACGATGTTGCTCCCACAACCTGGGACGGGGCTGACTGGCCTTTATCTCCTCTGAGGCCTAGGGCGGTCCCGGCCCACAGGCGACTCGCCTCCCCTGGCCTTAAGGCGAGCACTCCTCCTCAGAGAACTTAGTTCCCTCCGCCTCTCTGCCCTGAGGCTCTGCAGCTCAGGAGAGGCTGGAGGGTTACTGGACCCAGAGGCAGCCTCATCTTCCCCTGACAGGGCTGGGAGAGGAGCACCTGCAGGCAATGGGTCCTCGAGAGCCAGAGTGGATTCAGCTGGTGTCTGCTCCTGAGGATCCAGCAAAGGTGAGGGCCCTTCAGATTCAAGCCCCTGTCCCGGCTCAGCCGGCCCTGGAGGCGGGGACTCCTGTGCAGGCTGGGATTCCTCCGGTTCAGCCTCTGAATCAGATTCCCAGGCCTTCACACTGACTCTCCTATGAAGAAAGGTTGCAGCGTTTGGGACTTTTTAGTTTGCAAAAAAGGCAATTATGCATGGCATGGAGGAAGTGGATGGAGAAAAGTTCTTCTCCCTCTCCCATAACACTAGAACTCATGGAGATTCAATGAAGCTGAACACTGGAAGATGCAGGACAGAAAAAAGAATGTGCTTCTTCAGCCAGTGCATGATTAAACTACAAAACTCTGATGGTTACCAATCTGGATGCGTCTAAAAGAGGACTGGACAAATTAAGAGAAAAGAGGACTATTGATGGCTGCTAGAGAAGAGGCCATGATGGTTATGCTCTGCCTGCTTGGTCCAGTGTTCCTTGATATTATCAGGGAACTCCGAAAGCAGGTGGTCCTTAAGAGGAAGCCACGTCTGGCCCTCACCGTAATCAACTCCCACCCGGAAACCTTTGTCCCAACTGTGGAAGGATGTGGAGATCCAGAATTGTCAGAGTTTTATTCCTTCCTTATGATCCCTGGGGGCTGGGGCCGTCGCCGCCTGGTCATGCAATGTTATAAATCTTCTCTTCTTGGCTACCTGGAAGTGATTTTTATCAGTAAACACACAGTCCCACTGTTTGTATTCTCATTGTTGGATTTCAGATTTCAATCCCTTGAAAATGTTGCTTTGTGAATCTGAATTTTTGCACAGCCATGTGGGAGCTATAGAGACCAGGAGCAGCCATGTTGCCTAGACAGCCACACAGCACTCTCACTCAGCACATGCAATTGGAATCTGTAATACAAACTATTACCTCCATTTCCTGTCCACCACTCACACGCTTAATCCATTTGCTAGCTAGCCGGAGTTTTGGCTGGCCGCTTGACTAAGGAAAACAGGGAGTTCTGCCTGCCCCAGACATAACATCAGAGTAGGTTGAACTCTACGGGGTGAGTGGTGTCCATCAAAGCAATTTGGGCAACTGCCTCTTTCTGAACAATCTTCAGGTGAACTTTCAGGAACGGCTTTCTAGCAGGTAGAGGTACTGGAACTTTGAGGTTTCTCCCACTCCTGTGTCAATAAGTTGTGATCACCACAGAAAGGCTCTGCCTGCACAGTTGAAGGCAGCAATGCTTTGGAATGCCAGTTGCGGGAAACCACAGGAGGAGAGAGCAAGGCATCTGGTCGGCCACAGTGAGAACAAGATGCTGGGCAAAATGGGACATTATTAGCCTCATCTTCTGTTGTTATGAATAGAATTTTGATTGCCCTGTTTAATTCAGATTATGCACAGACTCAGGATGGCTTTTCCCACCAGCCCAGTGTTTCCAAAGCCTTTTATTCAGCCAATGCATAAAATGTTTCAGAAAAACTAAGAAAACGGCTTAAGTTCTTATATTGGAATGAATGGCAAGGCCAGCCCCTCTTGTAAACAACCTCTCACAGCTGTTTTAACACCGTTCTAAATGGGCAGAAGTGATTACAAAAGACATTCCTTGACACAGAGGCTATTGTGCTGCAGGTATGCTTCTACAGACATATTTTCTCAATGCAGTACAGCTAAGAAGAGAATTAAAAATACATGTTTGTGTATTATAAATAGGATGTTGCAATAAGCAGATCCTAATAACAAGTAATAATGCATAGATTTCACACTTGAGGTAATGAATACCCATATTCCTAAAAAATGTGTTATACACTGTCCATATGTAAGTCACCTCTTCGTACATTGTGAGGTATATTTACTTGGGTTTCTGAATTCCATAAATCAAAAGCTTCTAAACTTTTTGTGTTCAATGAATGGGGTGAAGGGAGAAATTGCATGCCGTTTTTGCTGATGTGCCTTTGGTGAACCTAAAGGGTACTTGTGCTGAAATACAGTGGTGCCTCGGGTTAAGAACTTAATTCATTCCAGAGGTCCGTTCTTAACCTGAAACAGGTGTGCATTTGCTAATAGGGCCTCTTGCTCCGGCTGCACTGCTGGTGCATGATTTCTGTTCTTATCCTGGGGCAAAGTTTTTAACCTGGAGCAACCACTTCCTGGTTAGCGGAGTTTGTAACCCAAAGTGTCTGTAACCCGAGGTACCACCGTACAGCTGAAATGTAGATTCCCAATAAATAATGTAAGCATCTGCCTCCCACAAAGCTGCATTCCTTGTTTTCTTCAGAAGACGTTATTTATTGAATGCATCTGGGCTGAGTTTATCTTTTAATTAATGTAAATTTTTTATTGATTGTTTATTTGGTGAACATGGGGAATTAATTTGCTGCTTTTAATGAACTTGTCCACTTTGATTGCTCTGGCTCTCCTGATATCTTACTGGATTTCTGCCCTCTGGATCAAACTCTACAAAACAAGACTGTGATTTTATTCATAAGATGCTTCAAGGATGCCAGTAGGCAAATCTCCGAACAAATATCAGCAGAGAGGGAAATCAGGAATGAAAAAAAGAATCCAGAAACACATCAAAGTCCATCACAAGATTCTGAGGTCTGGTACATAAGGCATCTGCAGAAGAAGAGATGAGGATGAAGGATGCCTTAATCCTATGTTGATGTAATTGCATTTCATTGGGTGTGCCAGTCCCATCCTTCTCCTGCTTCATGAAGCCAGTTCTGAGTTTTAGACTATCATGGACTCTGTGGTCACCAACACCTTCGTTACATGGTGTCTAAAACTCAGTGACTGGGATAGTAACTGGGACAGCAGGTAAAGCTGGTTGCCAATTTTGAGTTAAAAATATTGAAGCATATTTCCTTTTGTAATGTGCTATTGTCTATTAGTATTGTTGTTCTGTGAAAGGTGGATTGTAATGTTTTGATTTATTTTTGTATAATTGATGACCCTTGGCTAATTAATAAAGACTCTGAGAGCAGGAAGGGAGGAAAAGAAGAGCTTAGTGGGGAAGTTGGAATGAATTTCATGCAACCTTTGGATTCTAAAGCTGAGTCCCCTTGTTTACTATTTCTTATCTGCAGTGGCTTGGGAAATGGTTGGCTCTCTCTGTTGTGGCATTCGTCCTTGGGAAATCCTAGCTGAGCCAGTGTGGTGTAGTGGTTAAGAGCTGTAGTCTCATAATCTGGGGAACTGGGTTCGCGTCTCCGCTCCTCCACATGCAGCTGCTAGGTGACCTTGGGCTAGTCACACTTCTTTGAAGTCTCTCAGCCTCACTCACTTCACAGTGTTTGTTGTGGGGGTGGAAGGGAAAGGAGAATGTTAGCTGCTTTGAGACTCCTTCGGGTAGTGATAAAGCGGGATATGAAATCCAAACTCCTCCTCCTCCTCCTCCTCCTCTTCTTCTTCTTCTTCTAGCTTATGATGTCCGTTTGGCCTAATTATTAGAGATCAAGAGACAGCCTCCCCCTCTCACTTCTGTCTCACCTCTTCTGTTGAGATTCAAGTTTCACAATCTGAAATCCATTGCAGACCCATACTTCTGCCCCTTTTAACACCTGAGCTATTGCTTTGTTTCCAAAGCTGTTTACCACTATCCTCCCTATAACCAGAGATCTCAGGGCGGTTCACAAAGCAGAGATAATTTCGCATTGGAAAGACTCCAAAGGACTCTGAATGGCAAGTGAAAGCTTGGGATTGAGTTCATTGTGATCATCGAACACAACACAGAAGTGTTGTCTGAGGCCAAACAAAGCACATTTCTTTTGACAAGGCGTGATTTCCATGTATCCACTATGTAAACAGAAATGATGTTAATGTCAGATCTCCAGCCAAACCCATGGAGAGGCCATATTACAGGTGATTGAAGTCCTAGTGATGCATTTGATGATTCAGTTATTTGACAGTGGCCCTGCTCAATTTTCCTTCTGATATGTGACCGATGTATGAATGCAACATTCCACAGGTTTTACTGGGAGATGATTAATGTCATTTTGGTATAAAACCAACAGAGATGGAAAGACTTCAGAAAAGGGCAACCAAAAGTGATTGGGAGGTTGTGGCAACTTTCCTATGAGGAAAGCTTACAACACCGGGGGCTTTTTCGTTGAGGCAAAAAAGGACAAGCAAGTGGGAACATGACAGGAGTTGAATGGTGTTAAGAAACTGACTTGATAAAAGTTTTTCTCCCTCAGACATCATATGAGAACATGGGGATATTCAAGAAAGCTGAATGCAGCGATATAGCATCAGTTGTGACCCCAGAACAACCCCACCCCACTGGAGAAAAGTGGGGCCATGCTGAGCTGCCTACAAGGGCTGGAGCCAGACCAGCAGACATGGCCTTGGCAGGCAGAGAGGAGCACTAGGCCAGGCAATGCTGGGGGGGTGCCTACGCCTGGTTTGTGACCCCTCAAAAATTGTGTGGCCATAGCCCCCTATGCTATGCCCCTGGCTGAATGCTAAAAGGTTTAAGTCAGACAAAAGAACACATATCTTCACATAGCACATTTTAAACTATGGAATTCGTTCTCGTAAGATGTAGTGTTGGTTTGCTAATCAGGATGGCTTTAAAGTAAGATGAGGAAGCAATCATGTAGGATAGATACGAATCATGGAGGAATAAGCTATCTATGCCTACTAGCCATGAGAGCTGTGTTTCACCTGCACTGTCTGAATTTCATTTGCTGAGAATCACAAACAGGAAGATTGCTGCTGCAGTCAAGTCCTGATTTAGGGTTTCTTATAGGTGTTTGGTTGGCCACCGCGAGAAGAGAATGTCAGACTAAATGGGCCTTTCGACTGATCCAGCAGGCCTCTTCTTATGTTTTCAGTTTATCACTAGATGGCCCCTGAGAGAGAAAGACTGGGCGGGAGGGAGAGGAATATCTGAACTGGAACAAGGACAGAAAGGGCATGATCCCGAGAAAATTAAGCAATTTTAAGACCAATTTATTTCCAAGAGAGGGTAAAGCATGTGCTTAGCTGCCTCCCATTGAGATCAATGGGACATGAAAACACTTAACCTTGGCTAGATTGTGCTCAATGTACTTAAATCGTCGGACATTACTGGAGAAATTGCATAAGTGACCTTTCTTTTGCCAAAGCAATCTGAAACCAAACATAGGAAAGTATAGTCACTTATATCACTCATTTTTAATCTGTTCATAACTGTTTAACCCTTTTCACAGAATTGTAGAATTGGAAGGGACCCTAAGGGTCATCTAATCCAACCCCCTGTAATGTTGGAAACTCAAGTAAGGCATCCACAGTTTAAAAACCTCCAATGAAGGTCCACCACCTTCCAAGGGAATCCATTCCATTGTCAGACAGCTCTTACCGCCAGAAGCTTTTCCTGTTGTTCAGTGAGAATCTTTTCTTCTTGTAACTTGAAGCCACTGATTTGGGTCCTACCCTCCAGAGCAGGATAAAACAAGCTTGCTCCATCATCTGCGTGCATCACAATGGAATAACTCTGACTGCACTTCTCCATGCCTGGAGACATTTTAAAAAGTCTCCCTCAGTTCCAAATCACAACCCAGGGACTTCACCTGTTTGTGTTAATGAAAACTCAATTCTGGGCCCATTCTGAATAGGGCAGCTTTGCCTAGTGGCATGAGCCCCAGTGAAGCAGAAATGGGGTACATTCCACCCACATATTGTCCCTGTGAGGACAGATTCTCCCACAGGCCTTCATGAGAGGCAGAGTTTGGAGCCATTTGGGGCCGCAAGCTTCAGGAGGATGCATGTGTTTCTTGTTTCTCTCAACAGTTATGGCACCAAAAAAGCACCGGTTCTGGCCCTATTGCTAAGCCAACCTATATCCAGCCTACTGCAGTCAATAAAGATTTGGCCTGATTTCCTCCTGTGGTAAGAATTCACCTCTACACCACCTTGTTCATTACCCTGGTGAGAAACCACCTTTTAAATAAACCACATAACCAACATAATTTGAGTCCAGCATCCAAGAGGCACCCAGCATTTATTGTAGCTATTGCAAAAGGACAGAGATCACTCATTGTGCCAGTTAAGAAGGTAACCCAACACCCATTGTCCTGTCTGTTTAATCTACTAAAAGCAACATGGTGAATTCCTTCAAGGACATGGTATGGGTTTGCTTGCCTATAATGCTTTTGTTGCTATTCTAGATACAGTGGTACCTCGGGTTAAGAACTTAATTCGTTCTGGAGGTCTGTTCTTAACCTGAAACTGTTCTTAACCTGAAGCACCACTTTAGCTAATGGGGCCTCCTGCTGCCGCTGCTGCACGATTTCTGTTCTCATCCTGAAGCAAAGTTCTTAACCCAAGGTAACATTTCTGGGTTAGTGCAGTCTGTAACCTGAAACGTATGTAGCCTGAAGCGCATGTAACCTGAGGTACCACTGTATTGTGTTCAGCAGCTAGAGAGTTGCACTTACAATTTCAGCATTTTTTACACTTTGAAAGAAGGTTGCTTTTTAGTGTGGCTAAGTAAATGTGATCTAATAGGGAGGAGCCTTCCTTCCTTCCTTCCTTCCTTCCTTCCTTCCTAGCTTAATTCTTAGTGTTCCACTCAAAGCACAGTCGATCAATTTTGGAATTTTTGGTATTGCTGATTTGCAGGGTGGTTCAGTCCTGAAATATATGCAAATCTATCTTGCATTCCTTTACTATCTCTTGATGATTACAAAATAGTGAGCACAAATATTTGACCCACTTAAATGACAAATGGCAATCTGACCTTTGACATAAATGAGTTTCCCCTTCCTCCACCCCCCATTGTTGCACTAATAGATGTTATCAGACAGAAATTATCAGGATAACACCACTGTTAAGGCAATTGAGGACACTGTAGCTAATGCCAATCTTTGATATTGATCTGCCACCTTCTTATCGGCTTGGCACTAAGAAATAATAAACCGTTTAAATAAAGAGAAGCCATTAGTATAAATCAATCCACCTTTGTGATGCAAAAATATTTACAACTGTGAATGGCTTTTATGGAACACTGCATGTTTAGAGAAGGCCAGTCATAGGAATCACAAGCTCACTGCTGCCATTGACCCTTCAGTGACGGAAATTAAAACCTCTTTTTGGTTTCACAGAAACTCCAGAAGTGTTAAAGTTTGAGTAGTACTCAGTTGTGAGGAGTTCCAGGTTCTGATTTCCCCACTGAACTCAGCTGATCATATTAATCAGTAGATAAATATAAATAACTTCAGCTTCTAAAGATAAAATTGCAGTGTTGTTTTTTCCCCCAAGAAACAATGTCAGTGCATTATTTCAATATATTATTTATCTTATATTTGTGCTTTTTTGTCTTATTTACTTACCTATCACATTGTAAATTTGTATATTTGCAATTTTGCATGTAATAAGAATTTGCCAGTTTCGTTAAATGGAGTATGGATCTCACGGGTGTATAGGAAGACAGAACAGGTCTAACTGTGTCACAAGTTGCACAATGTTACATAGACATTAAGTAACTGTACAGTGGTATCTTGGGTTGCATACGTTTCAGGTTACATACGCTTCAGGTTACAGACTCCGCTAACCCAGAAATAGTACCTCAGGTTAAGAACTTTGCTTCAGGATGAGAACAGAAATTGTGCAGCGGTGGCGCAGCAGCAGCAGGAGGCCCCATTAGCTAAAGTGGTGCTTCAGGTTAAGAACAGTTTCAGGTTAAGAACGGACCTCTGGAACGAATTAAGTATGTAACCAGAGGTACCACTGTACTCCACAGGACTGCTAATTCCATTTCGCTCTGTGATGTCAAGTGCAGAATGCATAACTGGCGATTTCCTCATGGTTTTGATGCTACTTGCACCTGTATGTGGGGGTCTATATCCCTTTTGTACTTTAATACAACAATTGTGCAAAAAGATTAGATTATCTTTATTGAAAATGGTAGAAAAGCAGTATGTTTATGCTTCTATCCAGTTTGTACGAAGCAAAATATGAATAAATATAGTGTCAACGGGGGACTTGGAAGAACCTTAAGAAACTAAATTTTAATCCTAGAAAGCCAGGATGGATGCTTTCAAAGGATTCATTATATCATTTAAAAAACACAAAAGATGTCATAAGCATTACCCAATAAGATTCCTGATGAGACACTAAGATTATCGCAAGTGATCATAAACAAATTAATCTATCAAATGAATTAATACTGGCATCAATATCATACTAACCAAGGTGGATTGAGGTTAGCACAGATAAAATGGTATCATGACTCTGCTCATATTAAAAATGTGATCATGACCTAGAACACAGATTAACTTCAGATGAAAAGGACTCTCTTTTGGTACATGACAGGTGGGTAACAGGTAGCATAACAAAACCATCTACCATGGTGGACGTGAGGATGTGGAAAAGCTGGATTCTCTCCCCTCCCATAATTGTTTGTTGATTAACAATACAGAAAAGGAGTACAACTTTGCAGCTTGAGAAGCTGTGGCGATTTTTAAGCTAAGGGACTTGTACAAGGGTCTGCAACCGCTTTCTGGTGAACCCATGAAAGAAATGATTGATTGAGAGGACAGTAACATTCAGATGTGGGTGCACAGAGTTTGGCCATTTATAACATTTGAACCTTGGGTTCTGACAGTAACACAAGGGCTGGTGTAAGTTCCCCTGCATTTATTATTGGTTCACCCGGGGGGCAAAAATCTGGATTTGCTCAAAGGTAAGGCCTTTGGGCCATCAGGAATTTCCAGTTGATCAAGCAACGTTAGCCTGGTGTTACGTTGGTGTGGTCAGGCACTGTTTGGCATTGATAGGGGACACTGGGGGGGGGGCTCTTTTGTGCAGGATTATACCCTTATTTTTTAGTATTAAATGCAGTTTCTGTGAAAGTTAAATGAACTAAGCAAAACAATCAAGCCCAAGCTGAAGGAAAATGCCGTCTACCTGTCCAAAGATGATAAAAAGACAAGTAACACTTAAAATATAGTGAAAGCTAATTGTAAGCAAGAGATTGTGGCCTGTTTTAAAACAAATTTAAATTCAGGAATTTATAGCCTGTAGATTCACTTTAATCCGAAATATAAGGAATTTCATGGTACTTTGCTACGAGACATTGATGTCTGACAACATTGTTCCAGAAAATGATGGTCTTTCACAAAGAAGATGTATACAGAATATGGAAGAAAGGTATTTTGTTCTATTGGAAAGCACTCCACATAAGTGAATTATTCTTTTGCCTTTTACGAGAGGCTCATTGAAAATAAGGCCTTTTGGAATTCCCAGAATCTGATTCGTAAGACCTACATCTTCCAGGAGTATTTTCAGCAGTATCAAAATGTGGCAGTTTCCCATGATTTTCCAGTAATGGTTGAGATAATGTTAACCGATTCCAGGGAAGGGAAAAGCCCCAGTCTGTGGGACAGGTCCTCACAGTCTTCTCAGTGGCCCTCCATGGTCTCTCTTCCTCAGTCCCACATCCTACCCATTTACTTCTGTGTTGGCTTCTCTTCTTTCTTAGCCAGAATAGAAAGGGGGGGGGGGGGGACAGCAACTAGTAGGTGCTGGGGCTCAAGCACAGACTGAGATCCTGCCATGAAAGGGTGGTAGAGAAACCTGAGCCCCACTTGCTGTAGTTCTAATCCACATTGTGTTTCCTGCACCTGAAATCCCATTTCCAAAAAAGCGACCCATTGAGATACAGTGGTACCTCGGGTTAAGTACTTAATTCGTTCCGGAGGTCCGTTCTTAACCCGAAACTGTTCTTAACCTGAAGCACCACTTTAGCTAATGGGGCCTCCTGCTGCTGCCGCACTGCTGGAGCACGATTTCTGTTTTCTTCCTGAAGCAAAGTTCTTAACCTGAAGCACTATTTCTGGGTTAGCAGAGTCTGTAACCTGAAGTGTATGTAACCTGAAGCATATGTAATCCAAGGTACCACTGTAAACTGTTCTTTTTCTTTTCTTTTCGGCAAAGCAAATTGCAGATGCGGGCCCCAAATCTGAAGATTGGGACAGGGAGTTCAGCACCTTATACAAATATAAAATTGCAATGCAAATGCTAAACTTCATCATAAAATGCATTTTGGCCATCAGATGCCTACAGGATAACAAACTCCCATATTTGTCTTTTCCTTCTTATCTTAGTAGGGGAAACTTTTCCGAATTTTCTTTTCTGTAACAACTCCCGCCCTCTGCCAACATGCACACACATAGCCATATATCAGTATATCTTAATATCAGGAACTGTATACTAAAACATATTTTACCTTCAGCAGTAAGCAGCTAGATTTTTATTTTGTAATATAGCTGAAGCAATATGAGTCACTACAGGCGAGGGGAAAACCCCCCAACAACAATCAAAAGCCCAGTAGGCAACAGTGCCAGTCAGAGGAGAAGCTCATATTAATTAAAATGGTTGCCTCTTCATCCAATTTCCTGAGCTATGCCATATCTCTAATATCCACAACATGCAGCTTTCTTTGCTCATAGAACATGATCTGAAGATATTGCTGAACGGATATTACACCTGAATTTGTATGTGAACAGAAGAGGCTTGAATGTTTAGGAGCTGGCTTGAAAGGAGAGAGAAGGAATGGAAACAGTTTACGATGTCGGGAGGGGTAGTATTTTTTAAACGGGGAAACAAAGTACAGTGCCACACAGTTTGACAATGCTGTTGTCTATTGTGAGGGTGGAGGCAGCAGGAGAAAGGCTACAGTAAGCCTGCTTGTTTTACGTATGTGTTCACAGCTTTGTGCTGGTGGGGCGGAAATGGATAAATAAATGGAGAGTGGAGGAAACCCACTATCCATTTATTTATTTCACCCCCACCCTCCCAGCTGTGGAAACTTGCAATCGCAGGCTCACTCAGATTTGGAAAGGTACGTGATGGCTCTGGCAGCATCCCAGAGCCCTCCCTCGAACCACTTTCCCAAAGTTGGGTAAGCGAAGTGCTTACAGGCTTTTGAAAGATGGCGGAAAGACTCTGGGACACTGTCCCAGAACCTTCAGGTCAAGATGGGACTCTGGGTGGTTTAATAAATAAATATA
Source organism: Podarcis tiliguerta (assembly GCF_965153285.1). Lineage (NCBI taxonomy): Eukaryota > Metazoa > Chordata > Lepidosauria > Squamata > Lacertidae > Podarcis > Podarcis tiliguerta. The sequence continues at coordinate 87,523,598 of NC_139537.1, forward strand.
TGTTGCTTTGCCTGGGAAGGGGTGTGTGGGATATCTAAAATAAGGCAGTCAAAACCAGCTTCTGATTGCTGGAAAGGCACACACACAGAGGAAGCTGGATCTCACTGGGTCTACAGAACATCTTCCCTGTGAGATCCACTCCCACCATGTCCAGCCAGGTAAAGGGGCACAACCTATATATAAGCTGGTCGCATCCCCAGCCTGCTCCCTTTCTGATGTCCGCTATGTGATCTGTTCTCTTCAATGGTTCATGTATGACTAGGGATGTAGGGCATGTTCTGAGTATGAGTCACAGCTCAGACTCTGATCCTAACCTAAACTATAATATATGTCTGCAACTACTTATTTTTAAGCGTGCCTCAAGACTGCTGTTGTGAAACTGCGTAAATCTATTCTTATAAGAAGACTGTTCTGCGTGTTTATTGTTTCAAAGGGGAGGAAAGTGGGGAAATACCAGGAAATCCAGCCTGCAGTAAAGCATCCTGGATTACTTAAATTAAAAAGCTAAAGCTAGTTTATCAGCAGCGTCCTTATTTTTGCTGACAAAGAGATGTTCTCGGCTGAACTCACAAAATGTGAGTAAGGAAGGATAATATATAAGAAATATATCATCTCCTAGTTTCTATACACATCATCCCTGCACCCAGTTCTGGGGGTTCCTGGCTTTACGCATTTTTGCGTTTATGCATGGACCCCTCGGAACTGAACCCTAGCATTAAGATGCAGCCTTACTGTACTGAAAAGTATTTTATACCTACTTCAAATCTGAAATACTTGTGGTGGGAGGGGAAGGTTATGTTGCACACTTATCTTCCCGCTGCTATCTTTGTTGATTTCCTTCGGCTCCCGAAGTGTGGATTAATACCTTCCTCTTAATGCTGCCCACCCTAGAGATCATAAATAACTCCAGCAAACTGGGAAGCGTTACTTTGCATGCAGAGGCATTTGCTCAAGGTAAAGAATGCATTTGGGCCGGTTCCTATTATGCATGTATAATCAATCCCCCTCTAGATGGTCAGGAAGCCATCTCTTTTAAAGTTAATTCTATGCAAATATGGAGAAGATTTAGATGCACTGAATGCTGTTTATTTTTCCTGACTTTATCTCTTTCGCAGCAGGAGTTTCAATTTGCCTCTTTTACCAGAAAGCACAAAATTGCCAAGAATGAGGCTGTGCGGGCTGGTTAGCATTGTGAGGCCGCCCGGCATTGAATGGAGGGATGGAGGTTTGAAAGAAAAGAGAGAGAGAGCGGAATCAATGGTTCTCCCTTCCCCGGCTTGCCCCCCCCCCCCTCCATATTTGTGGATTCCAGTGGTTGTTAGTTTGCACAATAACTCGTAGGAATAATGTGTTTTGTTTAAAAGAATGGACAAAGAGCTCAGAACTCTCATCCCCAATACTTGGTTGAGGCTCAGATTTGGGACATAGCAATTAAAGCTTCAAAGCTTGGGAGAATTATATAGAAATGGCATCTGGTAGGAGTGGAATTATAAACTAGACTCCCCTTTCAAAGTTATAACTGACAGGTAAAACAAAATAATTGCTGCTGGAATCCTACATGACCTCTTTCAAGTTGTTGTTGTTGTTGATTTGTTTGCATTTCTTTCTTTTTGGAGGAGTAGAGGAGGAAACTTTTTTTTTTTTTTAAAGGAAAAATATGCACAGAACCAGAGAATATTAGTATGTTGAACCTAGATTTGGTCAAACTTAATGCAACCCAAATGACTCATGAATAACTCCCAACTGATTTCTGCAGTGAGCATCACTGGCAGAGCTATCCAAACCAGCATAAGTTAGGCCAGGGTAAATTCTGCTAGTGTAACCTAAACCCATTCCAAACCAATTTATTGCCAGCTAAGTCATCCCAAGACTGGCAGAGGGAAAACAAGCCTTTGACAAGGAGCAGCTAGGTTATATGAAGAAGCAGGACACAATTTGGAATAGGGGTGAGTCTTTTTCAGACCCGTCCTGGCTTCACCAGTCCCTCAGAATACTCCTTCTGTGGGATTTGCTGAGGAATATCCTATCCAACCCCCTACTGCGGGCTAGAGAAGGATCTCTGGTTGTGAGATGGCTGTCCTTAGTTTCTTGCCTCCGGTTATATGCATTTTTGCACATTTGGTCTTAGAAAAGCAATTTTAAATCATAGACACCTTGGTTCTGAAAATTGTGTTGCCTGTATTGGTGTGAGTGATGGGGTCCCATGTCACGAATTTCATTTGGTCCCAGTGCAAAGGAAAAGAGCTAAGATCGTCTCCCTTACTATAATGTCCAAACAAGATGTGATGGGGAAGAATAATGATAGGTTTGTAAGTACTCTTCCATAATTTTGCCAATGAAAATTGTTCATGGCCTAATGCCATTAGCCTCTATTGTAGATGGAGATCCTTCATGAAATGCATTCAGGACCAGAAAACAAATCTGTACTGAGATACACAAATAACCATTTTTACTCCTGGAACTTCTCTGAATCTGACTTCAAGAAGAACATCTTTTAACTGCAGAGTGTCCTGGAATAGACAGTCTGCATTGGGAAAGAAGGGAACTGAGTTCCCTCCCATTTTCCACTTTCCTGATTTTCCAAAGGAGCAGTACCCTGGAGTTATTATTTGTCTTGTTGTCAGGATTCTAACTGGACTGTAACTGACCTAAGAATTTTGCAGAGCAGTTGCTGCTGTGGTCAGCTGCTCAGGCGAACCTCAGCTCAGTGGCCAGCAGCTCAGTCTTCTGGAGGTTCAGGAGCACCTAGGAAACACTTGCTCTATTCCTGACATGCTAGACTATAGCTGAAGAACGCATTTCACATAGGTTTATGGATTAAACCTTCCTCACTATGCCATAAGGTGTGTTTATGCTCTGTTGAAAAGGATGATAGGAGCAGGTAGCAAAACAGCAAAATCAGGAGAAGATTCCCACTCACAAGAACTGCTTAGGTGATGGCCATTTTCACAGGAACAATGCCACAGTATATGAAATCACTAGCCATGTGATGGAAGAAAGTCTACGTATGTCAGCTGCTTCTCTGGAGCAGACGTTTATACCTAACCAGGGGATGGGAGAGAGCAGGCAAACTCGTTTCTTTGACTGCCTCTTTCTGTGCATGGAAGGAAGAATGCAAGAAGGAGGATGTCCTTCAATTACTCTGCGTGCTTGTTATTCCCTCCCTCCTCACTGCATGCTGTCTTCTCTTTTGTTTCCAGGATGCCTGCCATTGTCTACCTGGAGTGTCTCCTCTCCAACCCCCCAACCCCCTGTGGGTGAGAGAAGGATCTCTGGTGGTGAGATGGCTGTCCTTAGTTTCTTGCCTCCAGTTATGTGCATTTCTGACTGGAATCTTTGCTTAGATTATGTGCATTGCATCAACAGCCAGTGTGAACTAGAGAGTGTGATATGTAGAAAACGTAAGGGGATAGGCTCTGGAACTGTCTTGGTTGGACTCTGGACTGTCTGTTTTTGGAGAGTCCTTTATGACGATGACCACTCTTTTGGGCATTGTAAAGATCTGAAAAATCTAAATTCAACCCTGTTTCCCAAAGGAAATTTCTACTGCTCAGGAATTAATGGCATTAACTTCCCTTATGAGTTCACTGGCCATAATAGCAAAAGCATTATCATTGTGCAGTGCCTTCAAGCCCATAAGAAATATGGGTTTTGTCCCAAGCTTTTTTATTCTTGGAGCTTTCCTGAACTTTTCTGCAGGGATACTTGTCCTACTTTCTGTTAGATGGAACATGTCTGCCCTTCTTGCAAAATGGGGAAATTCACTTCCCAGAAACTTTTGGATTTCCTAAAATTCCCAGTGAGCTACATATTGGACTTTCTATTTTTATAGGGTATATCGCTGTAAGTTTCCAGCTGCATCATTTGTTGCTATGGATTTTGCTTCAAGACCACGGAAACAGAAACATGTCAGATAGAAACTGTAATAATAATAATAATAATAATAATAATAATAATAATAATAATAATAAATTTTATTTATATCCCGCCCTCCCCAGCCAAAGCCCGGCTCAGGGCGGCTAACAACAATAAAATAATACAGCATTCTAAAATCATTTCATTAAAATTAATTCAACTCAAATTGATGGCAACCGTTAGGCTAAAGTTCTATGAAGATTGCCAAAGGAGGGAGTCAGGCTGTGCCCTGACCAAAGGCCTGGTGAAACAGCTCTGTCTTGCAGGCCCTGCGGAAAGATGCCAAGTCCCGCAGGGCCCTAGTCTCTTGTGACAGAGAGTTCCACCAGATTGGAGCCGCAGCCGAAAAAGCCCTGGCTTTAGTTGAGGCCAGCCTAACGTCTCTGTGGCCTGGGACCTTCAGGATGTTTTTGTTTGAAGACCATAAGTTCCTCTGTGGGACATACCAGGAGAGGCGGTCCCGTAGGTACGAGGGTCCTAGGCCGTATAGGGCTTTAAAGGTTCATACCCCAGGAAGTGCGGTAAAAAGTGAGCCTTGGTTTTGGAACCCTTTGGTTTTGGAACCACTTTGGAAAGAATTATACTGCTGTATCGCCAGCTGAGACAGGATGGGGCACTTAAGCGCTAAACTCAGCCAACTCAGCAAAGACACCCCTATTCTATGTTCACCCTAATGGATTTTCTGTATATAAAGGGAGAGAGACCATCTTAGACCATTCATGAATGTGTTTCCTTCATTGAGTTTGGTGCCTGCTTCATCTGCTTCTCGGCATCTCTCTGAAATGCAGCAGTTGCTGGTAGCAGCAAAACCAACCTTCAGTTGAATCCCGCTATGCAGATGTGTCACTGCCAGCTATTGATCTAGTAAGATACTGGCTGAGATCCACTTTAATTTGCTGCTTCCATTTTTACCTGCTAAGGGACTGCCTCTTTTTTTTTTTTTTGCTTAGCATGCTAGAAAATAAACTCGTTGCTAATTATAGCAGTTCTTTTAATTCATAATACAACCACACTAAAGCCAGAACTCCAATTGCAGTTCCTTGTATAAAGTTGGATCATATATTTTGTGAATACCATTAGGCGGCTGTCCTCTTCAGCTACAGAGTTGTTACCTTTTTTTCCTGTCAGAAAATGAAATGCTGCATCCAAACAATCACATATTTAGAATGCAGTTTTTTTTATATATTTTCTTTTTCTTTTTTGAAGAACACAGTAGGTGCAAGATGTGTCAGAATATCATTTCAGTATTACGGGATGAAGATAATTAATATTTGAACATGGGCATTATTTTAAATGATGTTTACAGACAATTTGAGCAGAATATATTTGTAGATATTCTTTTTACCGTGGAAAAGAAGGTTTAGACAAAACTGAACTTGGACAGACTCTAATGATGTGGATTAGTTTAGGATTAAGGACAAGTAACGATGAATATTTATCAGGAAGAAACATTTTATTAAGTGACACTAATTAAGGTAAAATTACAACTTCCTATACTCTTCAGCATAACTCTTAGGGAAAACAAATGTATTAGTCAATAATGAATTATTTATTACTCGAAAGGAAGAACAAAATTGTAATAAGGATTAGGTCTCTTTTAGCATTTGAGTTTTAATTAGACACCCCCCCCCCTTATGGTAGGTGTGTGTGTGTGTTAAGATAACTCTGGCTTTCTGCACACTGTAACCCAAATCTCCTAAAGTGTGAATATTAAATCTGCTTGTTGTAATAGTACTCCCAGACTTCATGGGTGTGTAGAAGAGTATTTCCGTTTCTGGAGCAATTATATTTTTGCCTTAAAGCACAACATTAGCAGGATAATTCACACCCCTTAGTTCAATGGGATTTACCCTTATATAGGGCTGAATACTTATTTGTGGCTAGGCTGGACTGATAGGAGCCAACTCCTAGGGGCCAAGACCCCTTCAGCCCCGCCAATAAAATATTTGAGGGGCTGAGCACATTTCCCAAATGATGATAGGCATAGCTGCTGGTCTTTCTTTCCCACGCTTGATTTTCATTTTCCAACGAGCCCTATAAACAAACTTGTAAAAGGGCTGCTGGATGACAAGAGAGCTGGGATAGGGCAAAATCCTCCTACATCAACAAGAAGATGAGGATATGGGCAGGGGCCGAGAACCTCTTTGGATTCCAAGACATAGCCGTCCTCTGAAACCCACACTTCTTTCAATTTTGCAATTCTGCTATCCAGACGAGCAATACAAAATGTGTTTACTAGGACCAAATGTGCAGAAAAAGGCATTCTAATTGAATATTGCTTTGTTTAATATGTTTTTTTTTAAAAAAAGTTATTGTGTCTTTTTATATAGGAGCTAATTGTTACTATTAGTGTTTTTTTATTATTTTTATGTGTGTTGGAAGCCTCCAGAGTGGCTGGGGCAACCCAGCCAGATGGGCGGGGTATAAATAAAATGTTGTTGTTGTTGTTACATCATTTCTTGTGGCCCTGGTGATTGGAGCTAGAACGTGTAGGTGTGGGGGTGTCGATTGAGAAGGGAATGCAGACACTTCAGCATTCCAAGCAAGAAGATGAAACTAGACTTTGCATTCTCTGGCTACTTCTGTAAAGTGTGTGTCTAGCGCATGTACTTCCAACAGCAAGAGAAGCTCCTATTGAGAGTCCCAGCCATTCCTCTCCGTTATATCTCTTTCAGGCTTGCAATTTCAACCACACACTGTGAGAGCATGGGAGGAGGGATATTGTCCAGAGCTTTGCCATGTCTGGGGCTGGTTGTGGGAAGCATAAGACTCCCTGCCTAGAAAAGGTCCACAGGCTACTGGCCTGTTGGGGGCATAATTCTATGTTCTGACTATGACCTATAAAGCTTTGCAGCAGCTTAGTTCTAAGTTATATGAAAAACCATGTTCCCTCATACAAAACTTCCCAGGTTTTTATTTTATTTTATTTATTTATTTATTTTTATCTTGATATTTTATTAAGGATTTTCTTGTTTTACAGAAGTAAGTGTAATGCCTCGTCCCCCCCCCCCCCCATGCAACATTTTTACAAATCCATTTCATTTGTTGAGGCTGAAACTGACACGGGGACAAACAGAAGAAGACGCCTTCACCCCGGTATGGCTCCCCTTTATCACATACGCAGCCCAACAGGACAATGACAATAATTCACCAACAGCATACAAATCAATATGGCTAACCTGATCCAAAACACCCACCCACCTCACTCACACGCGAAAGCAAAGATCACCACAGCCAATCACAAGCAATCAATCACACCCTAGGCCAACTTCCCAGGTTTTGAGAACTTTAGGGGAGACCGTTCTCGTGAGCACATTGGGTTGGGACACAGAAGAGGGCCTTCTCTGTGGCTGCTTGCAGACTTTGGAATTCTCTTTCTATAGAAGCTAGACTGGCTCCTTTTCCTTGCTGTCCTTGTGTCAGGAGGTAAAAACTTTATTGTTCCAACAGGTTTTTGGGAATAGACTGCTTTTAATTAAAGGGATGGTGCCATGCTGTTTTTATTGTAATTATTACAGACTTTACATATCTACACCCTCGTGCAAATTAATTGAAACAAAGCATGTTTTCTATGCCACATCGATCAGTCTGTCAAGCACCCACAAAAAAAGATGTTATGGGGATGGTGTCCTTCTATGGTGCAGCCAATATAAGGAATGATGCAGTCACCACAATATATTGAGGTTCTATGAAAGAGATTTATTCCAGAGCTGGAAAAGAGATAATCCTGATGGAACTGTGATATTGCATATGTCACACATCAAAAGTGGTGAATACATTCATGACAGAGCAGCAAATACAGGTACTTGATTGGCCAGGGAATTCCCTGGATGCAAAACCCATTGAGAATTTGAGGACTATATGAAGTCGCCTCCGTGCTGTAGACTGTATGACTCTGGAGAAGCTCATTCAGGCGCTGATTCAAGTGTGGTACAGGGATCCGAAAATCAACAGTGACTGTTTGAAACTAGTAGACTCCATGCCAAACCATATACAAATGCTGCTTAAAAATAGCAAAGGTCATATCCGTTACTAATGTATGTATATGTGAGTTTTGTACAATAAACTACTGTACTAAATTCATTGTTTCAATTAATTTGAACAAGGATGTATATAGTTTTAAATCTATGTTTAGTTGCATTTTAACGATTGCTTTTTCTACGTTTTTAGCCATTCTTGTTTTTATCTCTAAGCCACCTTGAGTCACATCAGGAAAAAAAGAAGGGTACAAATAAAAGCCACAAACTTAAGCACATAATAGGCTGCTGGATCAGGCCAGTAGACCATTTAGTCCAGCATCTTGTTTTCACAGTGGCCATGTAAGTTCATGTAGGGTTGAAGACCTGTGTGAACATGTTCCGCTTACCATCTGCAACATTGAGGGTTCTCTGACAGATGCTCTGTGTTTTCTCGGTGGACATATAAACATTGATCATGGGACAAAACAGAAAGGAGTAGATATCAATACATAAAATATTTGATAACAGAACTCAAATATTACAGTGGACAAAAGGCAGGCTAACCAAAATCAGTTGTCATTACATTGATCAAAATAGCAATTTAGAGCATGGGATTCAATAAAGATAGAACAGGATTTAGGTAATGCTGGTGTAATATTTCTTGACATCTGTTAATAAATGAAAAGCCAACCTTCTGAACATCTGACACATTTTCCTTAACAGCAGCAGCTGGGGAAGGAACTTGAGACATTATTAAGAAATTCTAGTTTTTGGATTGAAGAATGTGACATTTTTATGGATATAATGAGAGGCAGACCAGTACATGAGGAGAGTTCTGTGTTTGAGTTCTACGCCTCTCTCTTTTAGGGTAACAGACACATCATATTCTCAAGATCAGGTAGCTCTCATGCCACAGTAGATTAATTTCAGAATTTTCTACTACATCTGCATGGTGGGAAATCTTCATCTTAAGAAAGGAAAGCCAACCTGCTGTCTTCTTTGACTAGACAGTCATTATGATCCGCACGGCATGATGTGGCGGAGGAGGTGCCGGGAGAACCAATTTGTATACCTGAAAAATCCTGCAGAAAGTATTTCTATAATTACTTATGTAATAAGCTTCCTTGAAAGTCTTTCTCTCTCTGAATGCATGTGTTATAGCAGGAAGGTGCTATTGTATCAGTAGCTGATTATGTATGTCATGGGCACCTTTGCCGCTTCTTGAGAAGTCCTGAACCCATGCTGAGATGACTATACCTCTGAACTCCTGGAAGGTGTACAGGAAAGTACTACAGAAATTTCAGAGCCATTTTGAGTTCCAACGAGATTATGAGTAGTAATGAATTGCGACAAATCCTTTCCACTTTTCTACTCTCCCTATATATTTTTGTCCTACTGTGACTTGTTCTGCTGTTACTGTTGACACAAAAGAACTCCTACTGCCCATGGAAGTCCGGTTACCAGCATGAGAAATTAAAAAGAGCTGAAACTAAAAGTAGGGAGGTGGATATATCCCTCTTTTTTTTCATGTGTTAGCTATGGAATAGCAGTGCCAGCCATTCTGCTCTGTCTGCCTTGTGATTGTCCACAGGTAACTTCTTGAATTAATTTCAGAATTAGCATATGTGAAGTTTGCTTTCTGTTTAATTTATTTTCCATCTTTGGTGGGATTTTATTGTTGTTTTTGTCTCCAGCTACTTTGCCCAAAATATTTCCAGTTTGAACATAACTGCCATACTTATGCTTAAGGAATGTTGATGCAATCAAGTGAAAAACTGCATTCTCAACCCACCCCTTCCCCCAAATCACGGGGTGTTTCATTCATTTTTTTAAAGGAATGACAGAAACAGAACATTGCAGTAGAAACAAGCTTCAGCAGCTGCCTTTAATAGTATTTGTACTGTCAACATCAAACGGTTAACTAAAGAGTTGCCCCATTTGACTAGTATAGCTTATTGTAATCTGATTTATCACACTGAATCTATTCATTCAGCCTCAGAATAGGTCTTGTACAGTTGAGAGAGAGAAATTAAGAGTGTGTTGCTCGAACATTTCCCTCCATCTGAGTGAATTTAAAGTATATTTGTTGCATAGCAAATTTTGTTAAATGGCACTTAGGAATTCAATAAAATAGTTGACTCAGGAGGAGAAGTGTTCTTGAAGCTTACATGAGGCTTCATGTAATTTTTTATTGTATGTTAGCTATAATACCCTTGGTACTTTAGAGTTCATTTTACTTGTTGCATTTGTGTACAATTTATCTCAATAATGAACAAATCTGTGAATTAATTGAATAATTTTATTAGATTACGTTGTTTACACAAGACAGAAATAGTTAGCTTGTCAGTGCTTAATGCAGCAACATGGCCCATTTGGATTAGTGAACATGTAAAAGTGGCCCTAACTATTATTTCAATCAGGTACCCGCTAATAATCATTAAGCAGAAAGAAAGAAGATTCCACCTAAACATTAGGAAGAACTTCCTGACAGTAAGAGCTGTTCGACAGTGGAATTTGCTGCCAAGGAGTGTGGTGGAGTCTCCTTCTTTGGAGGTCTTTAAGCAGAGGCTTGACAACCATATGTCAGGAGTGCTCTGATGGTGTTTCCTGCTTGGCAGGGGGTTGGACTCGATGGCCCTTGTGGTCTCTTCCAACTCTATGATTCTATGATTCTAAGCACTTCATTTAGCACATTCTCTGGTAGGTCCGGGAAATCATGATTATACCTGCATGAAGATGACTTATGCCATGCTGTTTGAAGGTCTAGCTGCAATCACCAAACAAACATTGGATTGGATCCATACCCAGTCTGTTGTTCTTAGGTCCCATTGAAATAACTGTTCTCGATGGAACCTTAGTGCTAATAACTTGGTCTGGATCTAGCCATTATTACTTCTGAGATGTAGGCAAACGAGTAGCTCCAGATCCTAGAAGGATAATGTCAAAAACTAAGTAATCGTCCATGAAAAAAATAACTTGATCAGAAAACGGGGATAGCTCAAACACTATTCAATCAACAGTAACACAGCTGGAATTTCAAATGATTGCTCTAGGCATGTGGCACTTTTAAAACACTCAGCATGGTTATTGTTTTTTTTAAAGAAAGAAAAGTGCTGCCTTCCTTAAACAGTAATTAAGGGGACAGTTCTGTGGCAAGATCGGGTGGAGTAAGCTGTTTAGGATGCAGCAGATATCTGGCTCAGCTGGCCCATACCTCCAGCAGTCGGGCTCAGACAGCATTATGTCCCCAACTCTGGCTCAACTGAAGATAACTTGCTCATTCTGGCCCAGTCAGGGCTCCACTGAAGATGGTTTAAAAAAATTAATTAATCATTTTTTTCAATAGAAACAACCACCACAAAAACCACTTACAACAAAAACCGCAATAACACTAATAACACAATTTAACATTTCAGATTTGAGTACTGATATACCTATGACTAGGGACGCGGGTGGCACTGTGGGCTAAAGCCTCAGTGCCTAGGGCTTGCCGATCGAAAGGTCGGCGGTTCGAATCCCCGCGGCGGGGTGCGCTCCCGCTGTTCGGTCCCAGCGCCTGCCAACCTAGCAGTTCGAAAGCACCCCTGGGTGCAAGTAGATAAATAGGGACCGCTTACTAGCGGGAAGGTAAACGGCGTTTCCGTGTGCGGCTCTGGCTCGCCAGAGCAGCGATGTCACGCTGGCCACGTGACCCAGAAGTGTCTTCGGACAGCGTTGGCCCTTGGCCTCTTTGAGTGAGATGGGCGCACAACCCTAGAGTCTGTCAAGACTGGCCCGTACGGGCAGGGGTACCTTTACCTTTACCTTATACCTATGACTACACCTTTTTAACAATATTTTCCCACCTCTCCTCCCCCTACTTCCCACCACTGTCCGCCTTATCACTTAAATATTCCTTCCAGATTTCTTCATGTTTATCCATTCTTAATTTGCATCGACATGCGATTTGTTCGTATGTAGCTAGTCTGTCCATATTATCAATCCGTGTGCTCAATGGAATCTTTTTGCGGCTCTTCCAGTTCATCAGAACAAGTTTTTTTGCTCCTAATATGGCACGGTACATCCACATTTATTTTTTTTTGACTCCTTGTAATCTCCCATGTTTCCGGTATATACCGTATTTTTTGCTCTATAAGACTCACTTTTTCCCTCCTAAAAAGTAAGGGGAAATGTGTGTGCGTCTTATGGAGCGAATGCAGGCTGCGCAGCTATCCCAGAAGCCAGAACAGCAAGAGGAATTGCTACTTTCAACGCGCAGCGATCACTCTTGCTGTTCTGGCTTCTGAGATTCAGAATTTTTTTTTCTTGTTTTCCTTCTCCAAAAGCTAGGTGCATCTTGTGGTCTGGTGCATCTTATAGAGCGAAAAATACAGTAATTTAGAATTAAATTAAATTCCCCTAAGATGGTTGAGATGAGGCTTTGTACGTCCCCCACAAGGGGATGTTTGAGGATAGTGGCATGGGTGGGGCACTTAGGCAGGAGTTGCTCCTTTGTGTACTTACAACTCATGCTATTAGGGCTTTGAAGGGAAGCATGAAGCAAACAGGCAGCTACAGAAGTTCTTCTGAGACCAGAAAAAGAAGACCCGAACAAGCCTATCATACACTAAAGGTAAAGGTAAAGGGACCCCTGACCGTTAGGTCCAGTTGCGGACAACTCTGGGGTTGCAGCGCTCATCTCGCTTTACTGGCTGAGGGAGCTGGCGTACAGCTTCTGGGTCATGTGGACAGCATGACTAAGCCGCTTCTGGCGAACCAGAGCAGCGCATGGAAACGCCATTTACCTTCCCGACAGAGTGGTACCTATTTATCCACTTGCACTTTGACATGTTTTTGAACTGCTAGGTGGGTAGAAGCAGGGACCGAACAAAGGGAGCTCACCCCATCGTGGGGATTCGAACCGCCAACCTTTCGATCAGCAAGCACATCCAGGGATCACAGGGTGGTTGATGTTATGTGTGCAGTACTTCAGTTGACAATACCACCACAACAAACATAAATAATACCCCCCAAACACACAGTTTGAATAGCATGTATATAGACCAAAGGTTTGGGAGAAAAGGAGTGTCTTTTCTTGGTGCCTAAAGCTATGTAACGAAGGCAATAAGCGAGCTTCTCTGCAGAGAACATTTCCAAGCAGGAAGCCACAACAGAAAAAGCCTGCTCCTGCGCTGTCGCCCACCGGACCTCTTGCGGAGGAAGCACACAAAGAAGGGCCTCAGATGATGATCACAGTCTCTGTGTTGGTTCATATGGGGAGAGGCAGTCCTTGAGGTATTGTGGTCCTGAGACATTTAAGGCTTTATAGGCTAAAACCAATACTTTGAATTGGGTCCAGAAGCCAACTGGCAGTCAGGCCTGGATTGGGGCTCTATTTTCAGTCTGTCTTGCCCCAGTGACCAACCTGGCCACTGCATTTTATACTAATAAACCTTCCAGTCACTTCCATACAAGATTGACCCAGTAACCACTGGACTACAGAGCTGGATTGGACTGTTCAAGTGCCACTCAAGATGCTACTTAGATGTTCTGCACTGGGGACATGACCCAAGAAGAACCGGGACCTAGATACTTTAACTTCATAATTCCTTTCTCCCACATCACCAATATCTCCTTTCATTCATAGCAACTTCAAATGCATTAAACACCTGCACTTATATTTAATTATTTTGTCATATTCGGCAAATAACTCGTGGGAGATTTCAGTTTATTACCCACAGTTTGAACATGACTCCCTAGTCATCAACACTTCTACAGTCAAGCAAAAGGATATTTATTGCCCATTCATTATCCACAGTTGTTTACTATTTCTTCAAACCTCTGCAGCTGAATCGGTTTGTCACAACGCAAAATCCCTTGGCAGCGGTAATAGGTTTTCCCACCACACATAAATAGCTCAATTGAAAAAGCACTGCCAGTAATATTTAATATTACTTTGTAAAATTGCTGCAGAATGACTACCATTAGAGTTTCATTTCATCCCAAATTTCCTCAATATTTTCTCATTATTAAGGGATGCTGAAGTTCTTGCCACATATCAAGCTTTCCATGCTAACCATGGAGGTTCCAGTTTGGATAAATTCAATCTGCCTGGTGGTCAATATATTTTAGGCAACATATTGTTAAGCACAAAGAAGGAGGCACTAAAATAAACTGTTGCATGTTCAGTACTGGTTTCCTTGCGTGATGCTTTTGTATTTAGAAACCATCAGAACATAAAAGGTCATGTTGCCACGTTTGCTACGGGACAAAATGTCATTGAGAACCATAGTCTTATCTTTTACCATTTGGGTTTCCAAAGCACACCTCGAATTTCCTGTTTCTATTTCACAGTCACAAAAAGCAATCTTATCGCAAACCACAGGAGATTCAGTGGGTGCCCAAGCTTTTGTACACAGCTGGACATAAGTGACTCAAATTCTTGGGTATGGAGGTATGATAAAATGAAAAAAAAAAAAGGCTATGAGGTCCGTGGGGGGGGGGGAGGGGAGAGGTGCAACCGCTTGCGAATAATCAAGAATAACTTGAACTTTGCAAGCAATACTGCAGTCAGAGAGAATTCATTTATGTCCACTGAAATGAATAGTAGATTTTCTCTTAACACAGGAGGGAGGAAATATTCATGTGTAAATTGAAGGTGAAAACTATATGTAGGAAGCAGACCTACAAGAGATAATAGGAGAGGAAAGCTATTTATTTCTATTTTTTTTGTGAACAGATCAGTAATATTTCTGTTTCCCCCAAATATTATGAAATTGATTCCCACCCCACCCCGTCAGTAAAAAGCTATACACGGGGTGGGTGGGAATCCAGAATTTTTCATCCGAGCAGCAAAGTAATATACCTATGCACTACAAAGGAATGGCAGAAGTCCAAAACAGAAAAGTGTGGATCGGGCACAGGAGGGATGGAATGTAGTCCTCTTTGAATCCATGGGAGGCATTGCTACATAAATAGCATACATAAAAATCTAAATACTTGACTAAACCACGGAACAAGAGGACAGGAAAGCAAAATGTGTTGCAAAAAGAATTAGCAAGCAACTTACAAAGCACTGATGATACTGGGTTCAAATACATAATAAATATTGCGAACTGGTTAAGAACAACTGAGAATAGAATCATTTGGTAATGTGAAAGCATAGCCTTTAAGAAGTATTCCTGAACAGGCACAGTTATCAGGCCTACCATTGGTTTAATGAACTTTTTGCAATAACCAGAAATGACGCAGTGGCAATAACCATTGGAGCTTGAGCTAAACTATAAAATAAACTAAGAGATGTTTTAGTCTTGTGTATGAGTATAAGAAAAACTCAGGCAACACTCTATAGAATTTTGACAGGTTGAGAGTTAATTAATGACTAGGATATGGTACTGAAAGATTTACACACACACACACGAGAGAGAATTTCATTTATTAACAGCTACTTTGTGGCAACAGAGAGTTTGATAGAATCGGACTATATATATTTCAAGTTTAATGTATAAATTACATCTGAACAGACTGTTGTACAAACATTAGATGAAGCTGGCACTTAACATTTAACATCATTTTATGTCGGTCTCCTTCTGTCCTTGAGTTACAATTTTGCATGTGAATCCAGTTGATGACTCCCACCCCAGGTTGTAGTTTAAAAAGTTGATACTGCAAACATGAGATATTCCACCCATGTTCTAGAGAACATTCTCACTTCTTGCTCTCAGGCTAAAAGAAAGATGGATTCTATTGCCTTCAAACTGTTAAAACTTCAGGAGTATACTAAGTCTAGGAAATCCTTAAATCTCTGAAGAGGTAATGAAGGCTGTAGTCAAAATATTGACTTTGTAAGTCTACTTTAGGTCTTGCTTCAATCCATATCACATTTCCTCTTGTGCCTCCTATTTTTACTACTACCTGTTCACTTAAGTAGAGCTTTAATTGCCTTTCAATAATACCAAATAAACATAGTAAGTGCTTATTGAATGTTCAAAGTATTTCATATAAATTATTAAAGCTTAGTTCTTATTAACATCCCAGTGTCCTGGAAGCTGCCACAGTGATGTCCATGCTACTCAGTTAATGTAAAAACCTTGAGATCATAGGGGACGAGCCCAAAATTGCACCTCCTCCCGTATCAACTCTAACTCAATGTCTGGAAGGCTGGCACGAACCTTCCTAATGTAGGCTCTATAGCACTCCTATGTTCTTTTGGGATTAGATGTCAGTCACTTGGAGGAAAGCAGCAAAAGAAGTGTCTTGCCTTCATGATTCCTGTTTTGTGGGCTCCTAAGAGGCATCTAAGGGACGCGGGTGGCGCTGTGGGTTAAACCACAGAGCCTAGGACTTGACGATCAGAAGGTCAGCGGTTCGAATCCCCATGATGGGGTGAGCTCCCGTTGCTCGGTCCCTGCTCCTGCCAACCTAGCAGTTCGAAAGCACATCAAAGTCCAAGTAGATAAATAGTTACCGCTCCGGCGGGAAGGTAAACGGCGTTTCCATGTGCTGCTCTGGTTCACCAGAAGCGGCTTAGTCATGCTGGCCACATGACCTGGAAGCTGTACGCCGGCTCCCTCGGCCAATAAAGCGAGATGAGCGCCGCAACCCCAGAGTCGGCCACGACTGGACCTAATGGTCAGGCGTCCCCTTACCTTTAAGAGGCATTGGGTTGTGGGAGAATTGTAGGACTATTGATGCTTGAGTCAAGAGGCCTTTGGTTTCATCTAGCCTTTTATAAGGTTCCTTTGCATCTTTCCTTGTTGTCCAGGCTGTCTCATGTTCATACAGAAGCTTAGGAAAAAACAACTCTCAGTAATAAGAGGCCACTGTTATTAACCATTTATTTCAAATGCAGGACTGTGGTTGAGATATGGTGGCTTATGCAAAGCCACTTAATAAGTTAATAGTGGGTGTGAGATTTAAACCAGGGCTCAAAAGTTCAGCCACTACACTTGCAGCAGTTTTAAACTTTTAAGTGCTACAGTTTTCCTGCATAATAGTTTCTTCTCCAACAGAAATTTGTCTTGCTCTAACATTCATCATACAAGCTAATCTTCCTGTCAGCATTTGTCCTATACTCGTGGGCTTTTTCTGTATATCTTAAGCGGTTCTTTGTGTGATTCATGATCAGAACCACGTTTTGTATCAGGTTTGTGGTGGCTGGGAAATGTGCATGCATAATGGTGGCAATAATAGGGGGATAATTCAAGAGCTTTTCAAGGTGATTGCCCATAAATTGACCTGTCAGTGTTGCCACGTTGCACACCTGCCAAATAGAAAACAAAAAGAACGTAAAAGTTGCTCTGATCATTTGGCAGAGTTCTGTTATCCTTAACATTGCACAAGGCTAGCTCACATATTTGAATCATGTGGCCCTAATTACTCTACAGACACCATGGGGTGGCGCTGTGGTCTAAACCACTGAGCCTAGGGCTTGCCAATCAGAAGGTCAGCAGTTCGAATCCCCGCAATGGGGTGAGCTCCCGTTGCTCGATCCCTGCTTCTGCCAACCTAGATAGATAAGTAGGTACCGCTCCGGCGGGAAGGTAAACTGCATTTCTGTGCGCTGCTCTGGTTCGCCAGAAGCAGCTTAGTCATGCTGGCCACATGACCCGGAAGCTGTCTGCGGACAAACGCCGGCTCCCCCGGCCTACAGAGCGAGATGAGCACGCAACCCCAGAGTCGTCCGCGACTGAACCTAACGGTCAGGGGTACCTTTACCTTTAATTACTCTACAGACACCAATGTGAGGTCCCTGTTAGTGACACCAAAATAGTATTAATGTTTTATTTTTTTTTAAATAATATTTATTAAGATTTTCCAACAACATAAAACAGAACATATCCACAAAAAACAGAGAAAAAAAAGAGCAGAAAAAGAAAAAAAAGAGAGAAAAGAAAAACAAAAAAACCCAAAAAGCCCTCTTCCCCATCCCCCAACACAAAAATCCCAAAAAAACAAAACACAAAAATACCCCACACAAGACAAAGTCTCACATTCCCTTTTTTCCTTTAACTTGTTTCCATGGCTTCCTCCCACCTCCCTCTTTATATTCCTGATTTTAATCTAATCGGCAAATTCCCTCCAACTTTTGATACTTTTTCCCTTAGTTACCTTTACCTCTTTTTTTAAAAAAACCAATAATAATAGAAAAAGAGAATTTTATCTTAAAACTTCTAATCTTAAATTCTATAATTATATACCCTTATATCTTAATTTTTCATTTTCCTTATCTTACTCCTGGAACCAGTTAAATAGTATTAATGTTTTATGGCGATTTTTCAAAAATTGCTCTTGTAGCACAATAAGATTGAATTAGGTTGCTTCAACTTGATGATTTCACATTTGTGTTGTTCTTGTTGCTTTTTTTTTTTATCGGCGTTAATTGAACTTTTTATTAGCTAAACAAATTGATAGCTTCCCATCCTGTGGATTTTGGAACCTAAATCCAGTAGTAGTGGGAACTGTGTGAAGATGACAGAAAGTCTATGGGCTTTCAGAGTTAAAATACTTCAGATTGTTCAACTTGGCCACAAGATTCTCTCTTTATGAAAGGAAAGCGGACAGAGAATGTACAGATAGGGATCTGCTATGAGTGTCAAATTTCAGAGAAAGAAAATGCAGTTTCCAGCCTTTCTGGCTCTAGCTTATATTTCCATTTGGAGGTCATGAGTCAACTCTCAGGTTACAAATAAAAAATTGCATACATCAGCTTGCAGGGAACATCAACTCAGAATGCTATGATTAGCACATATTCTTGATTGGTTAACGTACTAAGGCGGTTTAGTTTGCTTGGTGCATTACAAGAACAAATGGCAGTTCTTTAGTCATATGGACTAGTGCCAACACTGATGTGTACAGGGGCCATGCTCTTTGTGGTCCACATGTGCCACATGTGTAAAAAAGGGGTTCTTTGCATGTACAGCTCCTCCACATTGGTGGGCATCACAGCACACTCAGGATCTCCTTTCAGTGAAAGAGCTATACATGGAAGTTGAAAGGAGAAGGAGAGAATGGCAATCAGGAGTATCAGTAGTGGGGGACAGAACTAATCTCCATAGAACTGTGACATTCTTGGGGTGCACAAGGCCACCAACTCTTGGGCCAGAAAGATTCTCACCCTACATTTTATTGAATCACAGTTCAAAAGCTCAGAAGGATCTTTCCTATCAATTACAAATTCTAGCAGAGAAAAGAACTGATTGACTTGTTCCACAGTTGGTACCCAAACAAAACTGTTATAAATCCACATAACAGTATACACGCGTAAGACAAAAATGTTTATTAAATCTGAATTAAAACAAAACGAAACAAAAAGGGGTATACATGGTAGAATCAGGGTATACCACAGATAACTGATATTTTGTTCCAAGCACCTCTTTCAGAGGCTAGAATACTTTTTTTACAAAAAACAAAAACAAACAACCCTCCAGGTTGAATTCTGATTTGTTCCTTGTAATTAGGGATGAGTGAATCACTTAATTTTGGTGCCTTTTAGTTTATCATTTCCCCTATCTTAAGTTCAGTTCTCCACATTTCCCACATGGTCAATATTTCTGTTTTTTAAGTGTTTGTGAAAATTCACCAACATTTTAGTGTGCATTTCTCTGAATATACACATTTTTACATGCAATTTTGTTTACTATGCACATTTTTGCAAGGCAGTTTCTCATAATAAAATGCATTACTGTGTGTTGTTTTCATATGCATTTTTTGCACACTTTACCCTAGTAGGTGCATTTTGTACATGTTCCATTGCAGGAGAACTGTTCAAAAATATGAGATGTGTGATTTCAAACAATGCCTGAATTTGGTACCCTCCCCCTTCAAAATATTTGGCTCTATAAAGAAAAAAACAAAACAAAAGGACTCAAACCATTTTGGCTTAATCATACAAATTTTAGGTAACTGGGATTAATGCACCAAATTCTAAATGTCTTAAGAGTGAAGTAGTACCATTAATTTTGGGTGCAGAAATACAACTTCTAGGTGCAGTAGTTTTCTAGGAATTCTATCAGTGCCTCAACCAGTAATTTCATCCTCTCTAGCCAGGTGTTCACTAATGTTCTAGGAAGCTATAATTTCTTTTAACAAACTCTGTCTCCAACCTAAAAGGAACTTTGATTATAATTCATAATGGACCTCGTGTGCTTGGTAGAAACCTTCAGTATCCTGTAATAATTTTCTCATACGAATACCAGAAATTACTGGCTTTAGTTCACAGGAGTTCACAGACCTTTAATATCAAGTATAGGGAAAAGGAATATAAATTCCTATTCCTGAGAAAAAGACAACAAAGGGAAAGAAAGAAGAGGATAATCAACGCTAATGTCCTAAGTAGATGTTACACTGTGATAATGACCTTAGAGTCACAGTAAGTAAACTCAAGAGAAAGGAGAAAATATTTCAGGTCCCAAGCCATAAAGGGTTTGGAGGTCAAAATCAGCAAGCAGGCTTGCGCTTGGATACTTCTAGTTACTAATCTCAGGCACCTAGCTTTGAAATATATATATTCCATATATTCCATAAGTCTGGGCATTGCTTCTACAGTCTGACTACTAGAAAACGGTTTTGTTGCCCCACTTTGTCTCTCAGTACCTCTCCCTCTGTGTACGCTGAAACTAGATCACCACATTTCTGTTAATGGGTTTTCATTGAATTTTGACTGGTGAGCAGCTGCAAACAGCTCACTGACAAATTCTCATGCATCTTGAATAGATTTACAAGTCTCACGGTTGGTTTGCAAACAATTCACCAACGGAAAAGCAGGCTAAATTTGCAATGAATGAATCCTGTTTACAGTGAATAATTCAACTAGCCAACTAGCAGACAGCTTTCATGTCACTTCCCAATAATTTATTCACCACGTTCTACACATTTTTTCCCCCCAGGCTTTTAAACTTCTTACAAATCACTCTCCATCATTTGAATCCCAAGCCCAAAGTCCCCCAGCTCCTAAAGTGAGATGGCAAAGGTTCCAGTTCTAACTTCCATTCCAACATTTATATGCAAACATTTATAATGTAACTTGCTTTCCAAGGGACTGCATTAGTCTGTGAATTGTTGGAAATAGAGGCACTTGCTCTGTCCACTTCACCTTTTGTGGAAGCATGGCAGGCCTGAGTGACATGGTTTTGGCATTTACTCCTGTTGTAAAAACACATTGCTGTTAACCTGTAACCAAAGACCTTGTTTATATTCGTGTTCCAAGTGAAAGCTGCTGATTTGATTTAGAAACATCAGTCTGAACGCCACAGGAAATACTTTGCACGAACAGCCTTTTATTTATTTTACAGAAGTTTTGTTGCAACAAGATGAAAATTCATGCAATCCTTAAACCTGCCTGCAGAAATTAAAAACAAGTGAAGGCTGAATCCATCAAATTAGTAAAGTTTGAGCAACTGCACACTGAAAACTAGAACTTAATGGAAGAGAGACATCATTTTAAACATGATTACATTTCTTAACAATTTATGTTGTGTTTGTTTGCAAGGTTTCATTTTAGGAAGTTGTTTCATTTCATCATAGCTTCACCATACAGAGGTAGAAAACTGGCACTGAAAAACACTTACTTAATCAAATATCTGTGTTCATTCATACATATTGTAAACCAACTTCATTTCTAATTATTACTATTTGTACAAGTGAATAGTATTCCTGATTTTCCTAGCACTCCCAGTTTCTTTCTTTTTTTAATATACTTTTTATTAAATTTTCTGTTTTACCATTTCAGATAAACGTTGTACACACTTAAAATATCAGTGGCTTCCCTTCTTCTCTGTCCATGGTTCATTTTGCATATCTTATGTCCCTGCATATATAATAAAAAACATACCCATCATTTTTCCATTATTACATCCGTCAAATATTATTTACACTGTTGAATTTATCTTAATGTTGCCAGCATTTTCAGCTGTACAGTTATTTTCCATATATTCATTAAACGTTTTCTTCTTCTTTAAATGTATGTTCTTCTTGTTCTCTTATTCTCTATGTTAAGTCTGCAGGTTGTGCATATTCTGTCAACTTAAGCTGCCAATCTTCTTTAGTTGGGGCCTCGCTCATTTTCCATTTTGGAGTTAACAAAACATGGGCCTCAGTTGTTGCATACATGAATAACCTTTTCTGATACCTGGGAATTTCAGTCTGAGTTATCCCCAACAGAAAGGACTCTGGGTTTTTGGGGGGAGCAAAGGGTAGTTTCTATTACACTACAGCCACAGTGAACCACTACCATGCAAAAAGGAAGAAGTGAGAATCTCCATTGTCCCAGCTCCAACTCCTCTTTGCACCACCACTATCCAATGTCTCCAAAATTGCCACAGCTGAAAGGCTCAGTTGCTCCTATTCCACTCAGTACTGTTGCCGTGAAGAGAGGGAAGAAGTGGATGACAGCTCCTTAAACAGAGAGCTAGCTTCACCTTCAGACTTCTGCCCAATACCTTCAGAGAAGTGAAACAGGGCTTCCTGCAAAATGGAATTTACTACCAAACATGCCATCAACTCAGAAACCATAATTCCACCCCTCCTCACAAAGGAATAATATGTTGAGGGTGGAATGGCGTAGGGACATACCTCATGGTCTTAGGCCCCCATGTCAACATGCCTGGCAAGCTCCATTCTTTCAATTGCTGTGTGTTTGGTGAAGGTTTAAGAGAGGAACTAGCTATTCCCATGTAGCCCAATTGCAAATTCATGCTACCCTTTGTCAAGAATTTCACAAGATCATAAATTAAAGAGAAAGATATCTATTTGACAACATTTTTTTTATTGCCAGAATAACATAATAACAGACAACTTCCAGATTTGATCTCAGCATGTAAAAACTTCAGAAGAACAAACCAACATTTGACCAAGGGGCACAAAGTTTCAATTATCATGTTTATCCTTCTCTGTTCTTTCACCTGGATAACGTCACAGATGAACGGTTTGCTAGATATAGAACATGAATTATTTTAATTATTCAGGGAGAAAGAGGACGAGAATCCCTTTGGATACTAATAATATCTTCCCACAAAGTGTTGAAGAAATTGGATTCTAGTAATGGCAAGTTTCCATTCTCTTCCCTCTTTGCTTTGGCTAGGCTGTTCATTTAAATGCTTTTGATGTTCTCCTATTTAATTGCACCTTTCTTGGGGGTCTCTTTCTGTGGCTACTATACTACTCTGTTTTATGTATGGGGGAAAGTTATTTTGCGACCCAGTAATTAACTTCTCTCCAGGTCTCTCTCTATAGCTACACTACTTTTCTACTGATGGAGCTGGAAAGTAAACGTTCACTCCTGGGGTCTCTCATGATTGATTCTTTCAGAGCTGTGATTGATCTTTCCCCCAATTGGGATAGTGATGTGTATGCATGACTTAAGTTCCTTGGAGCACACATTTTGTACCAAAAGCTGGCAAAATGCAGCCTTAAACTGCAATTACTTTTCTGTCCAAACCTCCTGTGGAGAACATTGCATTCTGAAAGTTCTGTAACATTATCCCCATTTGTCTACCATTGTTATCGGAGCTTGGGACAAGACAGACCAAGCAATAAAAGTTCTTCACATACAGGAAAGTTGCAAGTGAATTACAAAGAGGTACCTTCAACCAAATCCAAAAGTTCAATTCAGTTTCCTACGATAGGTGGTATTTTCCACGGGGCAAAGAGTCACAAGAGGACCATAATACTTGTCTTCTCTTCTTTGGCAATCACTCATAGCCAAGTAAGATGGTCTTCCATAAACATGGTTTTAAAAGTGAGTCTATAAGTGACTGTGGGGGCCAATTCTGGATCCACACATCCTTCTACAGGGGGGACATAGTTTTCCAGGTGGGAGTTGATCATGGTGTGGATTTGACAAGTGTACCTTCCTCTTAGCATGTTTCTCCCTTTCATCCTGAGTTCAAGTGTCTTCAGAGCCCATGGCACCTTTGGTAAAGGCTGTTCTCCATTTGGAGCACACACAGGCCAGTGTTTCCCAGTTGTCAGTGTTTCTACTACATTTTTTTAGATTAGCCTTGAGAGAGTCTTTGAACCTCTTTTGTTGACCACCAGCATTATGTTTTCCAATTTTAAGTTCGGAATAAAGTAGTTGCTTTGGAAGACAATACTCAGGCATCCAGTCCAACAAAGTTGATGTTGAAGAATCATTGCTTCAACACTGGTGATCTTTGCTTCTTCCAGTACACTGGCATTCATTTGCCTGTCTTCCCAAGTCATGTTTGAAAATTTTCAGAGAAACTGTTGATGGAATCTTCCAAGGAGCTGGAGATGGCGATTTTAAGTGGTCCACATTTCACAAGCATACAGCAAGGTTGGTAGTACAATGGCTTTGTAAACAAGCATTTTGGTTTCCCTAAATATACTGTAATACTGTAGCCAAATGTGAGTCAACTGCTAAAATTTGCATTCATAAACCATACTCAAACACTTATACAACTAGGAATTTCTACTTAGCTGCTGTGGTTACCTAAACATTTTTCTCTTTAGAAAAGCAACTAGTTCAGGTGAGGCATCAGTGGGGATTTGGAAGGAGAGCAAAATTATTTTGAGAATAATCCCCACCCCAGAAAAAAAAAAAGATCCGTCCAAATATTTCCCCTTACCTATAACTAAGGTGCTATGAAATCTCAAATTCCAATTGGAAATGGAGAGTTACACACTAATGAAACATTTGCTGATATTAGAAGGCATAACTGCGACAACCATAGTAATCCAATAGGATTTTGGAGGAATCTCAGGGGCATTTTAAAGAGTATTCTTGGGAGGGCTGCTCCTCTCAGGGAAAGGAAGCAGGAAGTTTTTGAAATCGTTCTTTCTCCAACGTGATATGTGAATCCAGGTTTTGCAGATCCAAATCTGAGACTTTGCTAAGTCTCAGATTTGAGACTTAGCAAAGAGAATCTGAGACTTTGCTAAGTCTCAGATTCTCAAACATGGAATCATTGTATAAAAGCCAATAAGCCTTATTGGCTTCTATACAATGATTCCATGTTTGCTTAAGGCAAACCAGAGATGGGCTATATTTCCAATTTCAGTCAAAGTTATTGTCAGGGAACTGCCATCAGTGTCCGAGGGAGAGAGCAAGCTCCGAAGGGATCCTAGAGAGCGTCCCGGGAGTGGGAGGGGCAGCCCATCTTCTGGGGGAGAGAATCAGCATAGCTCCAGTGGAGAAGGGGGAGAGATGGGGGAATCGGTGAGGCGATCCCATGACTCCTTGCCGGGGACCAGCGGGGAGAGAAGGGGTCCTCTGCTGCCCACGCCATCCTTGCGCAGAAGGCTTCCACTCAGGGAGAGTAGGAGGAGACTTGGCGTCAAAGAACTTCTTTGCTGGAAGAAGTTTAAGAAACGCCCAGTGACGGATTTTGCCAGCGATTGAGACGGTCACGGGCGAGTGGCTGCCCTGGACAGGAAAGGTTCACTCAGGCAACCCAGCCAGACGTTGGGACAAGCTTATGCACGAGCAACCCCTAGAACCATTACAGTTATCTTCTCATATTCATCTTTATTGCTTACATAATTATGTTGGACGTATCTGCACTTGGTATGAGTAACGCTTTTGTATTTATAAAGTGCACTTCAGCACTTAGATGAGTTTGCAGATTGGCTGCCTCTAGCTACTTCACTTTGAGGACAAAATTAATTGTACGTATGTCAGCAGATGCTGCAAATAAGCATGGTAGATGGCAGTAATAAATCTAAACTACCCTACCAAACAGCATCATATTTAACATGCTCCCGTCTTGAGCTATCCCTTCCTAAGCAGCTCTACTCATAATGTTAAATGCAAGCAAAATTTACAATGAATACATTCCAGTCAATACATGCAGCTTCTCTCCGATGCCTTCACTTTTGAGCTTATTTGGGAAACAAACAGAACAACAACAATTTATTATTTATACCCCACCCATCTGTCTAGGTTTCCCCAATAATAATTTTATTATTTATACCCCATCTATCTGGCTGGGTTTCCCCAGCCACTCTAGGCGGCTTGCAGCAGATCTAAAAATATAAAACATCAAGCATTAGAAACATCTCAATACAGGGCTGCCTTCAGATGTATTCTAAAAGTTGTATAATGCTTTATCTCCTTGACATCTGAAGGGTTCCAGAGGGAGGGTGCCACTACTGAGCAGGCCCTCTGCCTGGTTGCCTGTAGCTTCGCTTCTCTAGTCTTCAGCTTGAGTTAGGTGAATTGCATCATAAAATACTTACCAGTGCAGTGGAAACTGTAAACTTTATCAAAGCCAGTTCACTCAATATATATGTCTTTGGAATCTTATGTTCAGAAATGCGTTCTGAACAGGCACATTTATTACTTCACACAGATGTTTGTTGGGTGTCAAGGAGACATTTGCTGCAGAAATGCTTTGAATTAAGACAGGGCGTACTTGTGTTTCTATGGAAAAAAAGCCTAGATTTGCAAATCATTTGGTGAGCGCAAGTTGGCTAGCAAAGTTTGCATATGTTTGGTCATCTGAATGAATTGAACTACATGGTAATGGTTATAAAATAGTGAAACTTGCAGTTAAAATGCATGAAACCGATAGCTGCCAAAGACCTAAAGTCAAAAATTCATGTGACAATAAATTGATGGGTCAGTGTACCAAATAAATTTGGGCTTGTGGATCTTCATAGCAAAAAGGTTGGGAACTACTGGCTTAGGCAATGATCTGAGGCATTGCTATGAATTGTTACTTCCACTTCCATCAAACTCTGGTTGGTGGTTACCAAGATAATGGCCTTCTCAATGCCGTTTCCCCATGTCCCTCATGGGAGGATTCACAAGTCCCATTCTTTCCTTTCTTTCAGAATTTTTCAAAGCAAAACTATTTTAGAGAGGAGCAAGAGATGATTATGATTTTTAGTATGCTCCTGTGCTATTTTCCTAACAAGAACTAATTCGATGCTAGTATAGCATCTAGATCAAGGGAAGTTATAGTGCCACTGTATTCTGCTCTGGTCAGACCTCACCTGGAGTACTGTGTCCAGTTCTGGGCACCACAGTTCAAGAAGGACACTGACAAACTGGAACGTGTCCAGAGGAGGGCAACCAAAATGGTCAAAGGCCTGGAAACGATGCCTTATGAGGAACGGCTAAGGGAGCTGGGCATGTTTAGCCTGGAGAAGAGGAGGTTAAGGGGTGATATGATAGCCATGTTCAAATATATAAAAGGATGTCACATAGAGGAGGGAGAAAGGTTGTTTTCTGCTGCTCCAGAGAAGCGGACACGGAGCAATGGATCCAAACTACAAGAAAGAAGATTCCACCTAAACATTAGGAAGAACTTCCTGACAGTAAGAGCTGTTCGACAGTGGAATTTGCTGCCAAGGAGTGTGGTGGAGTCTCCTTCTTTGGACGTCTTTAAGCAGAGGCTTGACAGCCATATGTCAGGAGTGCTCTGATGGTGTTTCCTGCTTGGCAGGGGGTTGGACTCGATGACCCTTGTGGTCTCTTCCAACTCTATGATTCTATGATTCTATGATTCCTCATTTCCTTCCTCTTTCCAGTTAAGTGTTGCCTAAACATTTTCCAGGGACACGGGTGGCGCTGTGGGCGTTTCCGTGTGCTGCGCTGGTGCTGGCTTGCCAGAGCAGCTTTGTCACACTGGCCACGTGACCCGGAAGTGTCTCCGGACAGCGCTGGCCCCCGGCCTCTTAAGTGAGATGGGCGCACAACCCTAGAGTCGGACATGACTGGCCTGTACGGGCAGGGGTACCTTTACCTTTACCTTTTTAAACATTTTCCAGCTACACAATGGTCATTGTGGTTGTAATGAATAAAATCAGGAGGAGCTCGTGGGAACTGATCCCTTCCAAGTTCAGAAATCTGATCAGAACCCCATATTCAGAAATTACATCCTATTACAGAGGTACCTCGCAAGACGAATGCCTCGGAAGACGGAAAACTCGCAAGTCGAAAGAGTTTTTCGTTTTCTGAGTTGCTTCACAAGACGGATTTCCCTGTGGGCTTGCTTTTTTTTTAAACCGCCAATGCATTCCTATGGGAAACCGTCAATACACAGTGGTGCTTCACAAGACGAAAAAACTAATAGAACGAAAAAACTCGCAGAACGAATTAATTTTGTCTTGCGAAGCACCACTGTACTACCATCCAACTCTCCCTGACAGTGACGCCCGTCCCTTCAAAAGTAAATTAAGGTGTGTTTTTGGGGTGTATTATGTGTGAGATTTGCTGGTGAGGGAGAAAACTTTCTTGTAAAAAACATTGAAAAGTTTTGAACTTTTTCCTGACAATTCTCCAGAAAATCTAAAAATCACAAGACAAGTCACAGCAAGCACATCCATCTACCTTTATTTACACATGTAGTGCATAAAAGATGCTTCATTCTAATCTTCACTTTCCAGAATTTTAGATATTTTGGAAGTGTCTAACAAAGCTGACAAATGTAAAAATAAAACCAGGATGCTCCATTTTTAAATTCAAAGGTCATATATGGCTTCCTGAGGAGAGATGAAAACAATAACTTCTTGGCACATCTGCTACTACATAATACAGTAGCTTCTCCTGGCCATATTAAAAGCGCTGCACTACAAATTTAATTCACTTTGCATTGAAGCAATCTATTCTCAAGGTCAGACATGCCATAATACATAAATCACTTTAAAGTTTCCTTAAATAATCAGCAGAGAATCTGACACTTAAAGCATCCTAATTATGTTTTGAGCACTATTTTGGTTTCCATTTTTCAGGACGTAATTTTAGAATGACCTATTGATTGCAATAATAAAATCATATCTCATTTCACTCTTGATTACACCATCAGGATGTCAGGCTAAAATACTCACTTCTAATTGCTTGGTTTGTAAAATGTGTTGTGCCAAATGAGAATAACAAAAACAGATGTATCTTGTCAGGCTAAAGAGGGAAATCTGAATAGCATGTTAGCTCAAGAGGAGTTTGATTAGTATAAAGACATAATCATTAATGATTCCATCCCACCACCCCATTTATGAAATACTGCTAGATTTGTCTTTGGAAATTGCCCTTGGACTTTACCTGCTATGATTTCAGAATGTAATGACCACTTTGCCATTGGCAATGTGATATGTATCAGAGCGGACGTTCAGTTTCATAATATATTCCTTTGGATCGCATATAGCTTTATGGGTGTGACATGTACGCCCTGCATCGTAATATGGAAATTCAGAAAGATAAATAACACAAGGGGACTCAAAAGTATATTGTTGGCACCATTGGTGGGTAACCATGGTTGGGTAAGACTTTATCCAACTTTGGGTAACCATGAGGGTAAGATTTTATCCCCTAGACCAAGTCTACACTTTCATTTTTGAAATTTTCCACCACACATGCACACACATCTCAAACATGAATAAACAATAACATAATAAAAACAATCACTTCACTAAATAATAATAAGATGCAGTGGTACCTGGGGTTAAGTACTTAATTCGTTCCGGAGGTCTGTTCTTAACCTGAAACTGTTCTTAACCTGAAGCACCACTTTAGCTAATGGGGCCTCCTGCTGCTGCTGCACAATTTCTGTTCTCATCCCAAAACAAAGTTCTTAACCCGAGGTACTATTTCTGGGTTAGCGGAGTCTGTAACCTGAAGCATCTGTAATCTGAAGTGTATGTAACCTGAGGTACCACTATAATAACATAGCAACATCTACAACAATTGAAAACAATCACAAAACACTACATTAAAAAGTGATCTGCTTTACAGTTCTTTGGTAAGATTTGAGAGGAGGCCAGTGGTCTATCTGGTCCTGCAAGAACCTAAGAAGGCAACTGGTTGGCCATTATTTTCACAATATCCAACCAGTTGCCTATGGGAAGCACAGAAGCAGGACCTGAGGTCAACAGGACAGTCTGCTCTTGCAGTTTCCTGCAACTGGTATGCAGAAGTATACTGCTTCTGAAAGTTGAGGCAGAAAATAGCCCCCAGGAATAGGCATTTATCCTCCATGAATTTGTCTAATCCTCTTTTAAAGTCAAATTGGTAACCACCACTGCCCCTTGTGTGAGCAAATTCCTTAGTTTGTAAGCTGACGAAATGTTTTCTTTTTTCAGTGCTCTAACGTTTGGCTTCATCAGATGGTCCACAAGTTGTAGTGCTCTGAGAAAGTTCTCAGATTTAGAGGTTCTGCCCTATATTCAGGTTATATTTATATTATAAAGATTTGTGTTATAAATCTTCCTTTTTTTTCTCCTTGGTAGGGCAGATCACTCACTATTAAGAGTTTGCGTTCTGCACGCATTTAGTCTTGCTATCTCTATTTGGATGGAAGAAACTTCTGCCTAAGCCACGAGCAGCTTCTAACCGAAGATGATACAATACTGGACTACATAGTCCAATGGTCAGACTCAGTATAAAGCAGTTCTGTGCATCCACTACTACTGTTTTCTTACTTTGCAGTAAATAACAAGCTTTCTGAGAATTTCTTCTGAGTGTACATATTTAGGTGGAGGCTACTTTCCCATGAGCAAACTTGTTGTGTTTGTTTATCACTCAAGATCTTTGCTGAATAAAATATTCCTGATGCTGTTCTTCTTCCTTCTGGCTTCTGACATGGTTGTCATGGTTGCTCAGAGTTTCTAGATTCTTTACTGACCTCAATCTATTCTATCAAACACTGCAGGCATACATCAGAGAAGGAAGAATAAAGCCTACTGCATAGAACCATTCTGTACATGAATAAAAGATTCATCTCTAATTCAAAAGCATTGTCCTCCAGTAGGCTAGTGTTGGATAATTTGTGCAACCAGCAGGTACAGAGGAGCTCAATCTAACAAGCGCTTTATGGCACACTTGGATACCTTCAGTCTTAAGGACAAAGAACTCTTTAACCAAAGGCTGGTTCACTTTTAATCCATGACCTCTAACTTTTGGCTTTACTTCACAGGCAATGGCTTCTTGAAGGCTTCAGATACTACTCCAACAATAATTCAGTATGACTAATGTTGTATAAAAGTATATTATATTGTTCCATACCTTCAGATGTGACCATGACCCTTTTCAATTATTTTTATGACATGAGGCATTCTCATCTTTCACAGCTTCACAAAACTACGGAAGAGGCTTTGCAAAGATCACTTCATACATTACTTCACCAAGTAGCTTGTGGCACAATAAGCAGTCACAAGACATTAAGCATAATTTCTGAACGTAACACCGTCAGGATTATTCACTTGGTAAGAACCAGCCTTGGAAAAACATATCAAAACTAAATTCTAGCTGAAGAGCTTAGCTCATAACCGAATAAAATTGCAATATGTGACAAAATACCACAATCATTAATTATATGAATAACCATTTCAAATTCATGATTCAAATATGTATTTTGCTGCTCAGAATGATATGAATTAACTTTATAAGCCATCATTTGTAGACTTTGATTCTGAATATTAATTTCTGTATACTTTAACATTCCACAAAATAGAGTCACCTGTTTACTCATTTTTAAGCAAGCTATTACATTTTCATCCATCCTTCAAGTTCTACCCCCAACCACTGAATCCTTTCAATAACTCTATGAAGTAGATTAGTCAACCAGCAAGCTTCATGGAAAATTGGGGATTCGAACCCTATTCCTAGCTGAATTCTATAATCACTATACCACAAGGGTTCTTTTCTATCACCCCATTTCTCAAATAAATGATCATTTCACAGACTTCCACCCTACCACAATGCTATACCCTCCAACATTTCTCTGATGAAAATAGGGACGTTCCATTCCATGATGCTAATTTTACTGCTAAGCCCACATCTTACTGGGTTGCCCCAGCCCCTCTGGGCAGCTTCCAACATATATAAAAACATAATTAAACATTAAACATTAAAAAATTTCCCGACACAGGATTGCCTTCAGACGGCTCAAGTTGTCGGATAACTCCATACCCTCCAAAATTTCTCCAATAAAAATAGGGAAATCCTAAGGAAAAGTGGGACATTCCAGGATCAAATTAGAAACTGGGAGTTTCTCTAAATCAGGGATGTCCCTGGAAAACAGGGACACTTGAAGGGTCTGCAATGCTGAGGGTTTTTCTCTGTCTGATGTTCATTCACTCTAAAAAAGCCTGTCCATTATTCCTTTCTTTTTTTATATATCTATAAATATTTATATTGAGTTTTACATAAAAGATAAAACAACAAAAAACAAACAACAACGAAAACAGAAAAAATACAGAATTACACAAACACAAAACAGCAAAAAGTATCAAAGAAAAAAAGACAAAAATAAAAACAGTTTTATCTTCATAATATTCCTTGCGTTAACTTATTTCTCCAACTTCCCCAGACCTCCCTTCCCTGTATTCCAAATCATATATTCCAAATCATATATTCAAACAACAAATCCCTTCCCTCTGTCTTAATTTAATCTTAATTTTAATATATTAATATAGCTTAATCTTCTTGTATCTTAAAATATTAGATCTTTTAATTTTAAAACTTTTTACTAATAACCTTTTACATTCAATCTGATGTCTTCTAACATTCGTTAATCTTATAATATTTCTGTAAATAATCTTTAAACTTCCTCCAATCTTCTTTCACTGTCTCTTCTCCCTGATCTCTGATTCTGCCGGTCATTTCAGCCAATTCCATGTAGTCCATTACTTTCATCTGCCATTCTTCCAGAGTGGGTAGCTCTTGTGTCTTCCAATACTGTGCGATGAGTATTCTTGCTGCTGTTGTGGCGTACATAAAGAAAGTCCTATCCTTCTTTTGCACCTGTTGGCCAACCATGCCCAGGAGAAAGGCCTCTGGTTTCTTCAGAAATGTGTATTTAAACACTTTTTTCATTTCATTATAGATCATCTCCCAGAAGGTCTTAATCCTCGGGCATGTCCATTATTCCTTTCTGAAGCAGGATATGCTAGTGTACAAATCATAATGCATTCCACCAAGAAATATTGAAGGATGTAACCAAACCGTCCATATTGTATATAACCCTAAACCATAGTTTGTATTCACGGGTATGTGCATCAGCAAACCATGGGATCTCTCCTGCTTCTGTGGGGAGGCTGTGAGGAGGAGACAGGAAGTATGCCCCAAATGGCAAATTAAGAACATTTTGTAAAATATTTTTTTCCCAGAAGAAGACTGAAATTCTCCCAACCGCTCAGGAAGAGCTTGTCTCCTGCAGCTTGCTCACCATGTGCATTCATCTCCTCATGACTGCAGCATAAGTATTTAACTTAAATGAGTGATTGTGCCATCTACAACCAAATTCCAGAGATGCAGCCATGTTTTATTTTATGATGGAATATACATACACATACATACACACAGAGGTGGGGGGGGGGGGTTATGCAAGCTCAGAGAGCATGGGCTACACATGCAAAGTTCCAATTCACATATGCTACTTCTGCACAAACAGGGCTTTGCAATTTCAGTGTAAGCTTAAAAGCATGCAGGTAAACACATGTTAGGGACGCGGGTGGCACTGTGGGTTAAACCACAGAGCCTAGGACTTGCCGATCTGAAGGTCGGCAGTTCGAATCCCCGCGATGGGGTGAGCTCCCGTTGCTCGGCCCCTGCTCCTGCCAACCTAGCAGTTCGAAAGCGCGTCAAAGTGCAAGTAGATAAATAGGTACCGCTCTGGCGGGAAGGTAAACGGCATTTCCATGCACCGCTCTGGTTCGCCAGAAGCGGCTTAGTCATGCTGGCCACATGACCCGGAAGCTGTACACCGGCTCCCTCGGCCAATAAAGTGAGATGAGTGCTGCAATCCCACAGTCAGCCATGATTGGACCTAATGGTCAGGGGTCCCTTTACCTTTTTAAACACGTTTCCACATTAAGCTGTCGTTCAACTAGAGTTAGAGAAGTTTTTGCTTCTGTGGAGGCCAGTGTGTCGATTGGCTACAAAATATTCTGGTTTTCTTTTCATTCATTTATGCATTCTGATTTCTGGCCCACCACCAGAAATATATGTTACTGCAGACATGCATTTTTCCTGCAGAAAACCCCGTATCTGTTGCTTCCTTCTCTGGAATTGCTTAGCAAAGGGAAATGCATGGCATGATAGCATTCACACTCACAAGTATTTGCACCCCTGCTAACAGCAGGCAATGAAATTAAACTATTGTCAAGGCAGAGGAAATGATGTCACACATTATAATTTGCATTAATGAGAACAAACCAGGAGGAGAACTAGCACTGTTGTTTTCAGTGGGAGCCATGCAACTAGCAACTACTAAGTACAGTGGTACCTCGGGTTAAGTACTTAATTCGTTCCAGAGGTCCGTTCTTAACCTGAAACTGTTCTTAACCTGAAGCACCACTTTAGCTAATGGGGCCTCCCGCTGCCGCCATGCCGCCAGAGCAGGATTTCTGTTCTCATCCTGAAGCAAAGTTCTTAAGCTGAGGTACTATTTCTTGGTTAGCGGAGTCTGTAACCTGAAGCGTATGTAACCTGAAGCGTATGTAACCCGAGGTACCACTGTACGGAATCGCAACAGGAAATTCTGACGCTTCATACAGTGGTACCTCGGGTTACAAACACCTCAGGTTACAAACACTTTGGGTTACAGATTCTGCTAACCCGGAAGTAGTACCTTGGGTTAAGAACTTTACCACAGGATGAGAACAGAAATCGCTCTGACAGCAGCGGGAAGCCTCATTAGCTAAAGTGGTACCTCAGATTAATTACAGTTTCAGGTTAAGAACGGACCTCCAGAACGAATTAAGTTTGTAACCAGAAGCACCACTGTATTGAGTTTTAACCCTTTGGATTTTTAGCTGGTAAATGCTAAGTATACCAACTTCTCTGCAATGTCTCTTCTGCTTCAGAGACAAGAGAAATGGTAGGCTAATGTGAACAACCCTGCCTGTTACCTTTGTGCATTCAAGGTGTATGATTCTACTGGGATTTGTATCATTCCCCAACAGAATCAGTTAATCCTTAACTAAAATGCTGTTGTCAAAGCCTTGTGAAGCACTAGCTTAAGTCTTTAGCATGATTGAAGGATGCAGTGTTGAAGAGTCCTTCCCGGTGAAGTGGGTCTGAAAATGGATGATACAGATAATTGAAGTCTTTATGCTTTGTATTTCCCCCCCTCTCATGACAGCTCATGCATTGGTAATTTTACCCTAGGAAAAACAATACTATCTATACTGTAAGGAGTTGTGAAGCGCTTTTTTTTTTGGAGTTGCATGCTAGGTGTCAATTTTCTTTGTGGTGAGCAGGCATTTGTGATGCAGACCAGGGCGGAAAAAAATGAGACCTGGAATTCAACCAAAGTACAAATTCCACATAAACAAATGGTATGTAGAAATACTTCTTCCCAGGCACATAAGTCTTGGTGGCACAGTTCAAACAGAAATACAAATTTTCCATTCTGTAATGAAGGAACTGAGTGAGGGGTGGATAAGCAAGGGATAGACATACAGGAAGTTGTGATAAAAATGTAGTTTATTTTACTATGGGAAAATGTGAAACGGTTAATTAGTTTTCCTTTTTTTAAAAAATGGAAAGGCTATTTGATAATGAAATAAGCAGAACAGTCACCACAAGTGAAATTAGAGGTTAATTTTGAACTTCCTGCTCAGCCAAATTCTGTGTGGAATTTTGGAGGAAAGATATTTCTGAGAGATCTCCTAAAGTGAGATTTGTGGGGCATTTGGGAGTTTTTCCTCAGGCAAAACATCTGGCAGATTTTAAGGGAAGTCCAATGTGTTTAAAGGTAAAGGTAAAGGGACCCCTGACCATTAGGTCCAGTCGTGACCGACTCTGGGGTTGCGGCGCTCATCTCACTTTATTGGCTGAGGGAGCCGGCGTACAGCTTCCAGGTCATGTGGCCAGCATGACTAAGCCGCTTCTGGTGAACCAGAGCAGCGCATGGAAACGCCGTTTACCTTCCCACCAGAGCAGTACCTATTTTTCTACTTGCACTTTGACGTGCTTTTGAACTGCTAGGTTGGCAGGAGCAGGGACCGAGCAACGGGCGCTCACCCCGTCACGGGGATTCGAACCCTCGACCTTCGGATCGGCAAGTCCTAGGCTCTGTGGTTTAACCCACAGCGCCACCCGCGTCCCAATGTGTTTACTCGCTATCTAATTCCCTCTGCCCAACACACACACACAAAATATGAAAGGAAAGAAAAAACACATAGTGTTCCCAAGTATTCAAATGTATTTTTGGGGTAGTAAAATGTACCCAAACCAAGTCATGTTTGGGCAGAAAAATCTGAGCCAGCAGATTTTGTTTGAACAACTCAGTGGTGCTTCCCCATTCCCACAATACTTTACATTGGCTGAAGCAACAAGCACACCCCATGGGGAAAATGAATAGATTTCTTGGGATGCTTTCTGTAGCAGCTGGTCTTTGTTTGTTTATTTATTGAAATAAAACTTTATACAGGTACTTCAGTTTGCATCCCTGTATCAATTTTTGTTTGAACACCTTTACCCCAACACTCCAAATTAGCTGGTTTTAGAAAAGCGCTCCAGGGTCAATGGCAAATAAATTATTATGATGTTTTGTGTCCTGGGTGCTTTTACGTTTACAGAAATAAACTTGGCTGAAATGTGGGGACACTCTTCGCTACTGTGCAGGTGACAATGTCCTAGAAGGGTTTTTTTACAGGTCTCTTTTTATGTACCTTCTGCAATGAAAAGTGTATCAGGGCAGGTTTTTGTCCCATAGTACTAAATAACACTAGCAAAATGTTTAGGAGATTTAATATAGCTAGGAAGAAGGCTCCATATGTAGTCTGGAAACATAGTAGGCATGATCAAGTGTTTGCCTTAAAAATGTGAATGCTCAAGGTCACATGTTGGATCATGTGAATGGTCCTACTCATGTTGAAGCTAACATGAAAAGAAACCCCCACAGACATTCCCTTCTAAAACATGGGAATGATCAGGGATTCGGTGAGCAAGCTGATTCACGTAGGGACTTGTTATTTGTGCCCTGTATGCTATCCATAGATACGGAGTTCATGTGTTCAAACAAATGTCTGTGTGAATCTTGTATGTAAGGGAAACCTGGTCTGTTTTGTTTGTTTGTTTGTTTGTTTGTTTGTTTATTATTAATTTAATGCTAATTTGCCACACACATACACCATTTCTGGCAGCGAGTCTTCCCAAATGAAAGATATCATGACTACAATATGAATACTGAAATGTAGACATGAATCTCTGTTTGGTGACTGCATAATAGCGAAACATGTGTTTGTTGATCTACAGTGGAACCTCAGTTTCCGAGCATTTTGGAAGCCAAACGTTTCAGAAGCCAAACGCCAAAAACGCAGAAGTAATTGCTACCATTTTTGAACGTTTCTTGGAAGTCAAACGGCTTCCACTGCATGTTTTTCTTTTTTCCCCCAGTGGATTTTGCCGACCGCCCATTGCGCCTCAGTTTTTGAACGTTTCAGAAGTCAAACGGTCTTCCAGAATGGATTATGTTCAAAAATCAAGGTTCCACTGTACAGTGCTACCTCGGGTTACATATGCTTCAGGTTACATACGCTTCAGGTTACAGACTCCGCTAACCCAGAAATAGTGCTTCAGGTTAAGAACTTTGCTTCAGGATGAGAACAGAAATCGTGCTCTGGTGGTCCAGCGGCAGCAGGAGGCCCCATTAGTAAAGTGGTGCTTCAGGTTAAGAACAGTTTCAGGTTAAGTACGGACCTCCGGAACGAATTAAGTACTTAACCCGAGGTACCGCTGTAATTGATTTATATTTCTTCATAGGAATTATGGAACGTAGCCCCATCCTCCCTGAATTGGTTGTCTTTTCACAATTTTTGTTTGTCTGGAAACAGTTTTTGCCTGAGCAGCAACCTGCAAATTTGCCTCAACATTTTATTTAAGGCAAATTCAGTAGTAATGCCACCACTCCCACCCGCACCCCACCCTGATCCATCTCTTTAGGTATTGCTTATTAAGAAAACAACTTTCTTTATAATGTTAGGGAATCTAATGTTTCTTTGAACCATAAGGTAAAGACAGAATTACCATAATGCTAATGTTGTCAGAATTTTGACTCGAACCAAACAACTTGATTCAGGCTGGCTTATATTAGAAGAAAAAAATCATACGAAACATTGAACTTAATTGATATAGCTGCCTCGTATCTAAAAATAAATAAAACACATGGGAAATTATGTGTGTCAGATGTTAGTGGTATATCGTGTATTTCAATAATGAATAATTACAGCATGTCATCCTATATTAAATTATCATAAGCAAGAACATCTGTAAGTGATAAGATGGGAGCAGTTTAATTTAAAAATGATTGGATGCCACTGGCATAAACGTAGCACATTATCCTGCCATTTGAGATTCAGTGTCAATATGCATGACCTATTGGCCTGAAAGGTTATGAGTGTGCTGAAATATATCTAGTTATCTTTCAAAAGGAGAAAACCATCTGAATGAAATGGTTTCAGCAGGGAGGGAGGGGGTGGATGAATCCACAGTTCTACATTGCCAATGAAGTGAAGTAAGGAATTGTATAGTAGGGATGCAGGTGGCGCTGTGGGTTAAACCACAGAGCCTAGGACTGGCTGATCAGAAGGTCGGCAGTTCGAATCCCCGTGACGGGGTGAGCTCCCGTTGCTCATTCCGTGCTCCTGCCAACCTAGCAGTTCAAAAGCACGTCAAAGTGCAAGTAGATAAATAGGTACCACTCCGGTGGGAAGGTAAACGGCGTTTCTGTGTGCTGCTCTGGTTCGCCAGAAGCGGTTTAGTCATGCTGGCCACATGACTGTACGCCGGCTCCCTCGGCCAATAAAGCGAGATGAGCGCCGCAACCCCAGAATCAGTCACGACTGGACCTAATGGTCAGGGGTCCCTTTACCTTTACCTTTAAAGGAGTTGTAATAAGAAATCAAACAACAAGAATAGACACCCCAGGGTACTTCAGTTCGGTAGCAAAAACACACTGAGATAGCTCAGTTGGTAGAGCATGAAACTCATAATCACAGGGTTGTGGGTTCAAGCCCCAAGTTGGGTGAAATATGTTGTACTTGATGATCCATGTGGTTCCTTCCAACTCTACGATTCTGACTATAGCGAGAGCATAACATGCTACGTGGAATGGGGAGTACAGCTGAGGTTCCCAGTGTGGTTGCTTAGGGAGCACTGGTACCACTGAAGTTTTCCCCCAGGACTCAACAAGTCTCTGAGCCATCCCCTACTCACTGCTCCCTTTGTCATATAGTGGTGAGGGCTGTTATGTTTCTGTCACCACCACCCTAAAAAGTGTGTAAAACATAAAGGGGTACTACAAAGGGTGACATACCCCAATTCTTCTTCCATCTCTTTGTGCTTTTCTAGGCTCAAATCAGCACCTGAGCAGGTGAAAAGAAAGGGGAGGGACCAAGAGGGTAAGAGGGAAAGTGGATTCATCTGTGAAATTGTTTGAGGGGAAAGGAGTTACCAGGATGGAGAAACTGGGATAATGGCTTTCCCAATGTGCCCTCCTTTTGCACAGACACAGCCCACCCCAGCTGCTTTGGGTATAAAAAGAAAACAATCATGCTCAAGCTGTACACAACTATGCTCAATTCAAATGTCAGTATATTCTGTTTCCCCAATAATTTCCCCAGTGACCTATAATTTCAGCATTATATTTGAGCATTTGCACAAAATA
The DNA here is from genome assembly GCF_965153285.1 of Podarcis tiliguerta. NCBI lineage: Eukaryota > Metazoa > Chordata > Lepidosauria > Squamata > Lacertidae > Podarcis > Podarcis tiliguerta. Next base: position 87,563,022 of record NC_139537.1, read on the forward strand.
AAACCGACTTCTGGAAATGTAACAAAATATAGAGGAAGTTTAGCTCTCATTTCCGTGTTAATTGCTTCTGGAAAAAATGTTTGGAACTCCATTAACCCAGAAAATAACAATATTTGGGGTGCCATACCGACATACATTTCTTTCATGGTGCTTTCTGGGGGGGGGGGGGGAATAGAAGCGCACATGTGCTGAAGGGGTTGTGGGGTAGCGACCTTGTCCAAAGGTTGTGAATGAAATTTACTGCAACATGTCGGTATACCCATCAAAGCGCCAGAGTATCATAACTCAACAGGTTGCTGTTGTTTAGCCTTTTAGTCGTGTCCGACGCCTCGTGACCCCATGGACCAGAGCACGTCAGGCACTTCTGTCTTCCACTGCCTCCCGCAGTGCCTCCCTAACTCAACAGGTACTGCAGTGTTAAAAGTACCTATTAGAAAACAAGACAGCAGCACTAGCATTATAACCAGGAAAACTAAAGCAATAACTATCATATCTGAATGCACCCCATGCCATAGGTGACAAGTTACTTAGTGAATATAGTGAACATGTAATGTGGAAAAGAATATTATATTCAGAAGTGCCATACTCCTGACACCTAAATTCTAGCATGCAGATGTCAGTTGCAAAGAGATGTGCCTATGGTTTCAAGTTGCGTGTTGAGGTCCCCAAGCCACCCCCAAATAAATGACAATTCACGCAGAATTTTTGTTTAAGGTTTTTGGCATAATTTTGGCCACAACTTCATTAAAATACATAAATGGGAGTGGTTGCTTAGGCATTGGTTATGACTATCTGTCCCCGCCCAGGGACAGAACTGACTTCCGGATTCCAGCGAAAGTCAGTAGGGGAAAGCAATATTGGGGAGAAAATGGAGCTGGGCACCAGACCCTCACCTCTTCCCACATGCTCCCTGGGGCTTGCGCAGCCCAAGCCCCATGCCAGGGATTCGTGCGAAAGCATGGCAAGCCCCTGGATTCCTTTAACATAATTCCCTTGCAGCAGCAGCATTGGAGCGGCAGGCACAGACAATCCTTACCCCTCCACCAACCAATGCCTAACCACAACACAGTGGCATAGCGTGGGGGGTGCAGGGGGGGCCAGCCGCACCGGGCGCAACATCGGGGGGGGGGGCACGCTCGCACTCACAGCTCTCTGCCCCTACCTGGCTCGCTCACTCACTCTCTCTCACTGCAGTGCTGGCTGTGCGAATCCGATCCGAGCCACCGGGTCGCCGCCCACTGTGGAGGGGAGGGTGCCAGGCGTGCGGTGCGGTGCGGAGAGAGAGCGAGGGACTATCTGGGGGAGGGACAGTGCAGGGGGGGGGGCGCAAATTACTTGCCTTGCCCCGGGTGCTGACAACCCACGCTACGCCACTGCCACAACTTAAAAGTTGTGGCGATTTGCCACACAGTAGGCAAAAACCAAATGGCACCAGCCAATCAGCCAAATGGACAAAATTCCTACCAGGCCCCTGCCCCAAAAGTAGACGACCCCATGACAGGCTTAGAAAGGAGATTCTGACTAAACATCAGGGGAAACTTTCTGACGGTAAGAGCAATTCGACAGTGGAATGGTCTCCCTTGGGAGGTTGTGGACTCTCCTTCCTTGAAGGTTTTTAAGCAGAGGGTGGGTGGCCATCTGTCATGGATGCTTTACCTGAGATTCCTGAACTGCAGTGGGTTGGACAAGATGACCCTTGGGGCGCCTTTGAACTCTACAATTTGATGATTCAATGATTGGTAGGCTCGTTCCACACATTCAGCTGAAAGTGAGGAGCTTTGTGAGGAACCACTCTGTGCTCCATATGATCGCAGCTTCCATGTCAGCTGCATCCAAGTCAGTCACTTTCAGGTGCAGATTTCTGGATGACTGTTCTTTCCCAGAGGGGATTAACGAAAGGACAATTCTGTATACAACAGCATCGATTTGGAAGGGAAATATTGAACAAAGCAGTAATTTTATTTTTGGTTCTATATAAAAATAGCCCATATAATGCAGCTCTATTAATTATCATTCAAGTTGAATGGCTTCCTGTTTAATCAGCGTACCATATGGCAAGTGTTTATTTTATTTTTTCCTGAAGATAATTTGAGATGGCATGTGAATAGATGCTTCCAAACTGAAAGGTTGGTTTTTGTTTGCTTGGTATATTTTTAACTTTCTACTTCCTGGTTGATTTTCTTCCTTATTCTTAGGAAATCTCTCTCATTGTGTCTAGCATCTACTGATAGCATAATTTTAATTGGCCAAGCATATTATTTTTAATAAGTTTGAATGCAAATAATTTTGCATATTGCCAAAACCCCATATGGATGCCTTTTTGAAACGCTGAAGGAATTATTACACAACTTACAACTTGATTCTTAAAATTAACTATCCACTGTTAGAAGTAAAGGCCATGTTTTAACATTTTTCTTTCCGTTCTATGTTACAATAGCATACCAGAACTAGAGGTTTGTTCTAGCATCCCCCAATTTCAATCTTCAGCTTAAAACTAATAATGGTTGTGGTACAGAAAATTTTGCTGTTCTCATTATTTAATATTTATTTCTCCACCCCAAATCCTATCAGCCCAATATTTTCCCAGCTTATTTTTACCCCCTCCCTCCCAACTTTTGGAGTTTCACATACACTACCCTACCCCAGAGATCATCCAGTAGACTGCATTATCTTCATCCTAAATGGTCAGGCATTATCAGCTATGTGATTATAAACAGTGTTTCCATGTGCTCTGGTTTCCGCCATGGTGTCCCATTGCACCAGAAGTGGTTTAGTCATGCTGGCCACATGACCTAGAAAGCCGTCTCCCTCAGCTCGAAAGCGAAATGAGTGCCATAACCCCATAGTTGCCTTTGGCTGGACTTAACCATTCAGGGGTCCTTTACCTTTACCTTTATATTTACCAGTGATTATTCCACTGATGTCACCTGAGAATGAGGCCATAAAAATGAGCATTATTTCAAGGAATACTAAAAGTTTGCCAAAAGGGGGGTGCATTCTTCAGAACCACCAAGAATGCAGAATACATGAAAAATGTCCTTTTCTCACATTGGAAAACTTAATAAGAGTTTTGCTACATTCTTATTTAACAAGTTTATATGTAGTGCATACAGTGTGACTTTATTTTCTTTCTTTTTACTGTTTCTTCAGGCTGCTCAGCTAAAATTGAATACAGAGAAGAGGAAACATGACTATGGGCCAGGTTCATGACTTTGGAATGAGGTTGCCTGTCCTGGCCTAAGCAATAACTAACAATTTTGTCTCAAAATTTCATTTTAGGAAAAAGTATTGTAGTGCCTCTCTGAGGTGCTAACATGGAGCACTGCATGATAAGAATTTACTAATGAATTTATTTATTGTTCATGTCACTTGGTACATTTGTTCAGGTGTGAGTCCACTCTGCCTCATTTCATCATTAATTTACAAGCTGTTGTTGCTGCTGGGGTCCCCCCCCCTTTAAAAAACCCTACACAAATATTCACATTTAAATAATATTTAAATGCACACTCCAAACATATATTCACTCAGCACCCACATTTGTCAATGCATCTTCTGTCTTACTGTAAATAGATTGTGAGATTTTCTGTCTTACTGCCAATACTTTCTGAGCCAAGAATTGCAGTGGAACATTTCAGAAAATGTTAAAGGCAGTGAATAACTAAGTTCCAGTCTATACTCAGTCCAGGTATATATCCAGTCCAGGTAGTGCAGAGCAGGTCAGTTCATACATTATAAACATCAAGGTTACTCAGAGAGCCTTCCTGCATGGAGGATTCCTCCACCAGCAGTCTAGTTAGAAGCAAATTACGCCGATATCATTTACAACATTACAATTCAAACTGTTCCTTTGTGCTGTCCTTCGAAGAGCTCTAAAGAACTATGCCACAGGAAGCCAACTTTCTTAAAAGAAGTTGAAAAGAAGAAAGTGTTGTTGTTGTTAAAATTCTTCTTGTGTAAATATGATTCTTTAATGCAAATTAAATAATAGATTCTATGAATATAGAAGGAGCAGAGCATTAAAAGTTTTGACTTCTTTCTGCAGAGCCATGCCACTACAAAAAAAAAAAAAAAATATATATAAAGCTTTACAAAGTACAAAAATACTGCTCATATTTCAATGGGATAAGCAGGTATTAAATCTCATTTTAGTGCAGTGAAGTATAAGCCGGTCTTGTAATCTCATCCTTAATTATATTATAAAAGAGCTCTCATTTGGATAACTCTTCTGTAAATAGTGTCAAATGATTTTTTGGGGGGTGGGGGGTGGGATAAGTCTATGTGTTTTAAGCTGACATGATGAATACCTTACATCATCATCATTAACACAACTGTTTACAAATGTTGTATATTCCATTTTCTACAACAGAGTAATAAGACCAAGAAAATAAGGATAGTGCTTTTTTGGAACAGCCTTTGTACTTTACAATGACACCAAAATTGCTACTAAAGAACATAAGTAAAGTAGCTTTTAAAAGACTTAATTGGAGCGCTCCTGGAAGATTGCCAGTCTATGCAAATAGCTCTTCCATGAGAAATGCATTATGGGCACTTTCGTTTTCACTCGATCTTTTACAAATGTTCATGCAGCTGCTTTATTATCAAATTATTGTCTGCAAAGTCACAAATCTACCCAGAGAACCTTGATAGTAGTCTAGTCAGCATATTATGCAATCTAAGATATCGTGGAGTTGCAAGGGAACACAAAGGGACAACCCCTTGTACAGTAGATGCAGGAAATCCATTACTACTAATAGCTGGCCATCCAGCCTCTGCTTAAATATATCTGATGGATGAGAGTCCATCACCTTCGAAAGCAGCATGTTTCACTGTTGAGCAGTTTAACACCATAAGAAAGTTCTTTGTAATGTTTCGTCTAAACCATTATTTATCAGAAGAGTGGGCGGGTACTATTCTCTGAGCAACAGAAAATAAGTATGAATCATAGAATCATAGAGTTGGAATAGACCACAAGGGCCATCGAGTCCAACCCCCTGCCAAGCAGGAAACACCATCAGAGCACTCCTGACATATGGTTGTCAAGCCTCTGCTTAAAGACCTCCAAAGAAGGAAACTCCACCACACTCCTTGGCAGCAAATTCCACTGTCGAACAGCTCTTACTGTCAGGAAGTTCTTCCTAATGTTTAGGTGGAATCTTCTTTCTTGTAGTTTGGATCCATTGCTCCGTGTCCGCTTCTCTGGAGCAGCAGAAAACAACCTTTCTCTCTCCTCTATGTGACATACTTTTATATATTTGAACATGGCTATCATATCACCCCTTAACCTCCTCTTCTCCAGGCTAAACATGCCCAGCTCCCTTAGCCGTTCATCATAAGGCATCGTTTCCAGGCCTTTGACTATTTTGGTTGCCCTCCTCTGGACACGTTCCAGTTTGTCAGTGTCCTTCTTGAACTGTGGTGTTTTCTGTGTAATACTTCAAGATAGCTGCTATGTATCCTCTTAATCATCAATTCTCAAAGCTACCCAAATCCTTCAGTCTTTCCTTGGACTTGGACTTGGACTTCTGACCCCTGCCCATCTTTGTTGCTTTCCTCTGGACATGTTCCAGTTTTCCAATATCATTCTGAAGCTGTGATGCCAGACAGTACTCCAAAGCATAACGGAGTTACCATTACGTATTGCAATTTGGATGCTATGTTTCTGTCGATGGACTTAGAATTGCATTAATCTTTCTAGCCACCATATGACATGCTTAGCTTGTGGGCCACTAAAACCTCTAGAACCTTTTTTACATTACTGCTCTCAAGTCAGGTGTCACCCAGTCTGTATTTATGCATCAGACAGAGTCTTCCTACAAAAATGCATTTATCTCTGTTGGAATTCATTTTGTTAGTTTGGGCCCAGGTCTCCTTTGTAACAACATCATCCTGAATCCTGTTTTTGTCTGCCATTCACTGAGTTTTGTCTGCCATTCACTGATGTCAGCCATTCACTGAGTTTTGTGTCATCTGCTAATTTGGCAAATATCACTTTTACCCCTTCATCTAAATTATTCTCTCTCTCTCTCTCGTGTGTGTGTGTGTGTGTGTGTGAAATAACACTGTGCCAAAGGCAAAACTCTAAGACACTCCACTTGTATCCAGTTGCCACTTGTATCCAGGTTGTGAAGAAGCCATTGATGAGCACATCCAGCAGCTAACCTTATCACCATGGCAGACATTGTCAAAGGGCTTGCTAAAATCAAGATATATTACTTGAAGCTCATTCCCTTGATCTATCAGGCTGGTAACTTAAAAAGGAGATAAGGATGGTTTGGTGTGACTTTTTTTTTCTGAGAAACCCATTCTGGTTCTTTGTGAGGACAGCTCTCACCCCCAAAAGCTCCTACACTGACTTCTTAATAATATATTCTAAAACATTGCAAAGCATGTCAAGCTGGATTTAGTGGTTGCCTAGTGCCCACTCCCTTAAAAAAGATGGGAAAAACATTTGTCTATTCCCAGTTGCATGACACTTCACCTGTTCTAGATTATAGACGTAGGCTCTGGGATTACAAATTCCTTCTTGTATCCTCGGATGCAATTTGTCTGGCACTGAAGACTAATTCATTTGGAGTGGCTAGGTTATTTTGCTTTTTTGCTTTATCAGCAACAGGCACCTGTGTTATCAAAGCTCCTTTAGCTTCACTTGAAACATCTCAGATATATTGCTTAAAAATCCACTTTATGTAAAATTTAGTGAAAACGAGAAATATGCAGAACCTCCCTGGGTGATTTTACTGGTTTTAATGGGACTCCTTTGCTTCTTTCAAAAAGCTTCTCACCAGAAGATGAACAACAACATTTACTTTTTATTTCAGTTTGGATGAAATTTCAGTGGCCAACACTTAATTAGTATTTCCAGCAGGAAGTCTGGGCACAATTCAGTCGGTTCTGCCACTTTAAAGTCACAATAGTTTGTACAAATGCTTTAAATTCTGTGTTTCATTCACGACTTACTAATCCCCACACAAGAGTCTCCAAATTTGTTTGGTCTTGCTAAACAAAAAATGTTATTGCCAGTACCCACCCTTCCAGAATTTACTGAGTGAAAGACTGAACCAGCGGAAAACTGTGGCTGTTCATCTCCCCTTCTTAAAGTCATTTTGTTAACCATAAATTGTATCCAATAGTCCCTGCCCCATGGTAAAAGTAAAGGGACCCCTGACCATTAGGTCCAGTCATGACCGACTCTGGGGTTGCGGCGCTCATCTCCCTTTATTGGCCGAGGGAGCCGGCGTACAGCTTCTGGGTCATGTGGCCAGCATGACTAAGCCACTTCTGGTGAACTAGAGCAGCGCACGGAAATGTTGTTTACCTTCCCGCAGGAGCAGTACCTATTTATCTACCTGCACTTTGACGTGCTTTCGAACTGCTAGGTTGGCAGGAGCAGAGACCAAGCAATGGGAGCTCACCCCGTCACGGGGATTCAAACCGCCGACCTTCTGATCAGCAAGTCCTAGGCTCTGTGGTTTAACCCACAGTGCCACCCGCTTCCCTGTCTGCCCCATGGTAGCCTGTCACAAAGAAAAGGACAAAGGGGAGGGAAGGAGACACTGCTGGGCTGTACTACCTGCATCTATATTCTGCATAAAGCAGCAAATAACAAGCAAATTGCAGAGCCAGGGGAGCTACACCACTCTCTTTGTGTGTGTGTTTTACATCACACATGAACACAAAGATTGGAGACAGCAAACAACCTTTCCGTTTAGCTTTTCAAAGTCATCATGGAGATTCATGCTGAATGATCTCATGTTCCCTTTGGTGCAGTGTCTAGAAGGAAGATCTGATGAATGAGTCAGAGGCTCTCCTCTATGGCTACATTGTGCATTACTTTTGGCACTAATGACCCAGGCCCTCCTAAAGGAATGCTGAGAGCTGTAGTAGATTTTTTTATGAGCAGTTCAGGTCACATAGCAAAGTTAAACAATGGGCTTCTGCAGCTGGAAACATATTTGAAAAAACCAATGTCAAAGCTAATAACTCTGAAGAGATGTTATTTAGAGAACTTATGCTTTCAGTGCTGTTTCAACACTAGGTGCATATGCCACATATAAGGAGATTTCAGCATTGCACTGTTCGATATTAATTCATGTAACCACAAGTTGCCAAAGGCACACACACAGAGAGAGAAAACAGGAAAAATCCAGGGTTCCGTATAGCATTCTTGAGAATATCCTAAGAAATACAGCAAGCAGGTTGAAGAGCTGAAATAGTCTTTTTAGTTTTGCTTTGATTGGTGTAAATGTTCAAAAAAGTGCCTCTATTTTCAGAGTATTTTTTACTGCCTTTTTCAATTCACTCTCTTTCTTTTTAACAAGTCTTGTAGATGTAATTTTTGTATCGCAAGTCTTGTAGCCTTGATCAAGCTTGGAAAAGCTGCTGTACCCAAATAAATTGCAGCTTATGCAGAAGCGTTTTTTTTTTTTAAAAAAAATAATAATAATTCTGGATTCCTTTCCCACAACCCAACCATATGTTGGGTTCCACCAGGGTTTCCCAAACTTAGATGCCCAGCTGTTTTTGGACTGCAATTCTCATCATCCCTAGCTAGCACGACCAGTAGTCAGAGGTGATGGGATCTGTAGTCCAAACACAGCTGGAGACCCAAGTTTGAGAAACCCTGGGATACACTCTAAACCAGTCACTTGAGCTTCAGATAGGACTAACAGGGATTTGGCCTAAGTTTTAACTTAGGTGAGAGAACTTAAGAGCAGAAAGGCCATACTAGATCAGACCATAGGAGCAGTAGAAGTTTACAAGCAGTCCATAAAGGCAGTAGACCTCCCCTGTTTTTTGCCCCAATCGAAGTTGCCCTCACATAGCCGAAGCGATACATTCCCTGAGTAGTAAATGGTTCCCATTGTCTCAATATATAAAGGTAAAGGGACCCCTGATCATTAGGTCCAGTCGTGACCGATTATGGGGTTGGGGCACTCATCTCGCTTTATTGGCCGAGGGAGCCGGCGTACAGCTTCCAGGTCACGTGGTCAGCATGACTAAGCTGCTTCTGGCGAACCAGAGTAGCGCACGGAAACGCCTTTTACCTTCCCGCCGGAGTGGTATCTATTTATCTACTTGCACTTTGATGTGCTTTCGAACTGCTAGGTTGGCAGGAGCAGGGACCAAGCAACAGGAGCTCACCCCGTCGCGGGGATTCGAATCGCCGACCTTCTGATTGGCATGTCCTAGGCTCTGTGGTTTAACCCACAGCGCCAATATTATAGTTTGCTATATTTCAGGCTTTTGTCCTGGCAGCTACTCATTTGGCTTGATTTCCATCGCAACCTCAAAGAAACTCTGAAAGGCACAAATTTGTGCGAAATTTCTCCTCTTCTTGCATTACTCCCTTGACAGGCATTCATGTGTAGAAAGGGGAGCAATGCCCAGCTGCTGGTGACACCATCCTTGTATTGAACGTGGACATCTGAAGAAGACTTCATGAGCAGCTGCTCATGCTTAGAGGTTCCTCTTCAGGCTGAGCTCAATCGATGGACATCAGAAGTGTGGTTACCCAGTCATATGACATAGGTGGTAAAGGCAGCAATGTGGTCTCACTCTTCATTCTACACATGAATGCTCTCAATATGAGTAATGTATGAATAGGGCTAATGCGATTTGGAAGAAGGAAGTTATGCTAGTAAGTGTTCACAGTGAAAAGAATTATTTTGGGTTTTAAGGATGTCTTTCATTATTGTGGAGTTCTATAATCTAGAACAGTAACGTGTTCATTTTTGACAAATAATGCACAAAGTGCCAAGGTTTCTGGAGTTTGCTGGGGTTTTGTATCTTTTAACATTCCAACCGTGTTTGGAAAAAAGCTCACCCCCCCCCCCCCCCGTTCCTTCAACTCATAGTAGTACCATCATGTTTGAAGGCAAAGTATTATGTGGAAAGGACTACCCTGGTGCTGTCCATTCAATCATCGTCCAACCACAAAATGGGAGGATGATGTCAACTGGAAATGATCCATTGGTTGGCCTCAACCGCGAGGACCAATCCTTTCCATATTGCTGCAATGCTGTGGGGTGAACACAGAAAAGCAGTTCCCATACTGCTGCTGTAACAAATGAACAGCACCTTAGAAAGTAGTAAAAGTGGCTTTATTTCTATCGCTGTAGAGCATTTGTTCATGAAATATGGCCCAACCAGCACAGCACTTGTTCAAGATGGGGACATTAATTGGTGCACTCTGCCCCCACAGAGTCATTTAGCATTATTAGCTTGTGAGTTTAGCATTAGTTCTATGACAAAGCTAGGCTATGGTTTGAGTAACAGTGGAATTCTAATTGGTTTTACTTAACCCATTTTGCAACATCATCCTTTGTTAATATCTCCCACTATGCACAAAGCGTGTTCTCCTTCATGGAGAGCACGTATTGCGGTGGGGGCATACAAGACATCTCTCTGTTGCTGGGCGGGTTAGTTTGGATGACCACAAATCTTATTGGGCTCCTCTTGGTCTTTGGGGAGAATTTGATGTTACAATTTATGATTGACAGCCAAGGGGCTATTTATTCCCTGTGTGCAGCATTGAGCTGCCTCTTTTCACTGCACACATCAAATCACCCGCCCACCCTCCCTATATTTAGGGCTGTTCGCATTGACCTTGCTATGCCTGTCATGGGATCGTCTGCTTTGGGGCAGGGGCCTGGTAGGAATTTTTCCATTTTCCATTTGGTTTTTTGCCTGCTGCGTAGCAAATTGTCATAACTTGTAAGGTTGCAGATAGGCATTGGTTAAATTTGGTTGGTGGAGGGGGTATGGTTGGTTGTGCCTGCCCCTCCAATGCTGCTGCTGCAAGGGTATTCCATTAAAGGAATCCAGGGGCTTGCTATGCTCTTGTCTGAACCCCTGTCCAGGGGCTAGGGCCATGCAAGAGCCCCTGGGAGCATTTGGGGAGAGGTGAGGGCCTAGCACCCAGCTCTATTCTCTCCCCAAAACGTTTTCCCTTATTGACTTTCGCAGGATTGCCGATGTCAGTTCTGTTCCTACCTCTAGGTGGGAACAGATAGTCATGAACCAATGCCCTAAGCAACCACTCACATTCTGCAATCAGTAAAGTTGTGGCCCAAAAAATTATGCCAGAAAACCTTAAACAAAATTCTGTGCGAATTGTGTTTTATTTGAGGGTGGCTTGGGGACCTCGACATGCAACAACAATTATTACAAACTGTTCTACTGTGTCTTAAGCATAGGAGCAAACTCCTAGGGGGTGAGGTCCCTTTGGCACTCCCAATGAAATATTTGAGGGGGCTGTCGCCCCAGTGATGGGAATTGCCATTCAAAGGGTGTGCATGCACCATGTCCTGTGAGAATTACAGTATACAAGGTAATGGATTCTCTCTGGTCTTCCTTGATCTATTCATATACATCTGCCTAGTAACTTCCATATTTTGTTTCTTGGTATTTGCTTTGAGATATCTCCCCTCTTCTCCCTTATTCAGTTGAATAGATGCAATTTCATATGGATAGATTCTTTGTTGTCTTGCCTTGTCAATTCCATTGTATTTCTCCCCACTAATAATTTCATAGGCCACATAGGAAAACTATATAGTTTCCTTCAGTCTCAGCTTGTTCCAGTGGTCCAATCTTTTTTTTTTTTTTTATTGTTTATGAGTGGGTTATATTAAAAAACAACGATACTTGCTCCTGAGCAGGTTTATTTGAGGTCAGATCTGCTTGCAAAGGTAAAAGCCAGAGTAATTCAAACAAAAGTACATTTGTAACGAAGTCACAATCACTTTAGCACGTAGCCCTACAAACTGTTCCTTGTAATTATTTAAAACATGTCATACATCCGAGAACTGATCCAGATAATAAATGTTAGAAATCTGAAGGAAGTTCTCCACAGGTCAGAAGAAAAATATTTTATTCAACTGAGTTCAAGGACCTCATTTAAGCAGGAATGCCTTAATTGCTTCAGGTTTCTGCAGGTTTGGCTGCTATAAGAAAGGTCACAAATAGGTAAAGAGATGTCAACTGACCATGAAAATGCAACAGCCTTGACTTTGGAGGGGATCAGCTGCCACAAACGCAAGAGATTTTTTTCCCCTCCCTCAGCCAATGGTTTGGTGCTTTTCTAAGCTGTTCGGGAGTTCTTTGTGCTTCCATATTTTGCTAGACTCCATCTCTCATCAGCCTCACCCAGTATGGCCAATAATTAGGGATGGTGGGAGTTGGAATCTGACAACATCTAAAGACCCATAGGTTTCCCACATATCTGATTTGCCATAGATATATCAGATTATATTAGGTATAATCAGTTCCACTCCCTCTGGTCTCTATAATGAAAATGACTAAAAACTGTTGGTTTCTGCTCCCATGCATGCCATAGATTCCTGCTGTCTGGCTCCAGAACTGGACCTACTCTGGGCCTCATCCAGAAATCTACATGGGCTCCCCTGAGATCCCACTCATATATCAGATCTATTTATTTCAAAAGTTGGTAACTTTAAATGGGGGGACATTTTTTTCTATATAACAGATGCTGCTTTGGTCTTTGAAGAGACCATAAAGAGACTTCTCCCTGGGTTTCATTAGTTTTCACAATAAATCCCTTTTCTCTAACATGGCTTGTTCAAGAGGAATTCCTGAAACCTAAATGTGAATTTCCACCAGCTACTTGTTGTTATTTTGGTTGTGAGGTTGATTTGAAAAGGACACTTGAAAGAGAGAGAACATTTATTTCCATACTCTTTGCCACCCATCAAACCTCTTACACCCAGGGCAATTTTTCGGCCAGAACTCGCTGGAGCTGTACCTCATTTTCTAGAAAAATAGCACAGACTACACCCCATCTTTCCTTGACTTTTACAAGATTTGGTTTCCCACTTTGGAAGTATCCCATTTTACAGTACAATATTTTGCATATTTACTCAGAACTACATTTTCACTGTGTTCATGTTATCACCATGAAGTTTGGGCATTCGGCCTCAGACCAGCAAATGTGTTTTCTTTATAAATGATATACAGTGGTGCCTGCGAGTTTTTTCGTAGAGCGAGTTTTTTCATCTTGCGAAGCACCACGGTGGGGAGGGGTGGGGAGAAGCAGGGCAGCTGCCGCAGCCAGTCCTTGGACTCACCCGCGCCTTGTGGACACCACGTGACGCGGCTGCTGGAGGGTGGCGGGGCTCAGGAGCACGACTCCGGCTGCAACGCTGGCTGCTGGCGGCAACGGCTCCTGAGGGGAGCGTGCGAGGGCGGTGGGCAGCGGCGAGAGGCAGCCGGAAGGTCGGAAGGTTGGAAGGTGGGAGGGAGCCGGAGGAGCCGTCAGCAGGAAGGTGGGAGGGAGCCGGAGGAGCGGGGAAGCGAGCGTGCGACAGTCGCCATGACAGGAGAGGCAGGGCTGTTTCGTCTAGTGAAGCAAGCCCTTAGAAAAATCCGTCTTGCGATGCACCTCAGAAAACGAAAAACCCTTTCGTCTAGCGGGTTTTTCGTCTTCCGAGGCATTCGTCTTGCGGGGTACCACTGTATAATATGAAGGCTTTTAAGTATATACAGTAGATGCAGGTGCATAGTGTTGAATGAAAGCTAGTCATTGCTCTATCAGTTCCGAGCAGTTGTGTTCAACATGAAACTGCCAAGACCTACTGTAGAAGTATAGAGTGCTTAATAGGCCTGAGAGTATAATAAAACATATCAGTGTTGCATTTGTGTTTTAAAAAGTAAAGAATAGGCAAGAGGGAAGTGGGCCACATGGCTTCCAGACCAATTAGTGAGTTGCACTGGTTTAGAATGAAAATAATAAGGGCAGTTTCAAGTAGCTCTCTATAATTGTTCCCAAGGCAGAAAAAGCAATTATTTCACTAGGATCCCAAGTCAGCCATTAATTTTGCTTGAAGCACTTTTTCATTGCAACAGGCAAAGTACTTAAAACACACACACACAAGTTTTGTTTTTGTTCCCCCTCCCAGAAACACAATGCAAACATTTATGGTCTCAGATAATAAGAGGGAAGAATGGTAAATAAAGTTGCAGTCATAATTTCACACTTAAGGAATATAAATATAAAATAACAGATGCGAGACCACACATTTTGTCCGTTTTGTGGATAAAGGTTTTCTATAAATATTCAGTTAACAAGCAAAATAAAAATAATAAAGGATGTGGGAGTGGGCTGCTGCTGCCATTTCTATTTCACTTGTAATTTTGCCTTTTGCCTTGACTTTTGGGAAATTGGATGTACAGTGGTGCCCCGCAAGACGAATGGGTTTTCCGTTTTGGAGGTGCTTCGCAGGACGAATTTGCTATGGGCTTGCTTCGCAAGACGAAAATGTCTTGCGACTCTTGGGGGTTTTTTCCGCTCCCCACCCCCTTTTTCTAAGGCACTAAGCTGCTAATAGCCTTTTAGCAGCTAATCCGCTAATCCCTTAAGCCTTTAATAGCCTTTAATAGCCGCTAAACTGCTAATAGCGCTAATCCGCTAATCCGCTAATGGGCTTGCTTCACAAGACGAAAAAACCGCTAGACGAAGAGACTCACGGAATGGATTCTTTTCGTCTTGCGAGGCACCACTGTACCTTAGATGCAGTTGCTTCTGAATACCACTTGCTAACCCAACTAGGAGAGTCCTAATAGGGCTCATGCCCTGGTTGTGACCTTCCTATGTGCATCTGAATGCAACCACTGTAGGAACATGATGGGACAGATGAACTTTTAGTTTTATATTCCTACTTGACTACGTGAGGCTATGTGAGAGACAAGCGAAAGGTTGAAATAGCAGCCATTCCAAAAGTGTATCCAAATCATTCAAGGTTACCAGGTCTTCCTTGCACATAAATCTAAACTTCTTCTTTTTACATTCTTGCTTCTCAATTTGAATTGTTAATGGACGCTGTCCCTCCCTGAAGAAGTATAAACACACTGTTCTTGTTTCAGAAACAGTTCCTTGGCATTTATTGATGGAGCTGGAGAACCTAATTTGCACCTTCCAGAATTATTCGCAAATAGGATTTTAATTTTCCTTTCAAATTTCAGTGTTCTTCAAATTTTGACATACAGGTCTCACTTCAAAAAACATACCAAAATTCATTTTTAAAACACCTGTGAATCCTAGGATCAATGTTTTGTGAGAAAATGTATAAATGCACATTTAAATGCAGATCTTTTA
This sequence comes from Podarcis tiliguerta, assembly GCF_965153285.1. Classification (NCBI taxonomy): domain Eukaryota; kingdom Metazoa; phylum Chordata; class Lepidosauria; order Squamata; family Lacertidae; genus Podarcis; species Podarcis tiliguerta. The sequence continues at coordinate 87,578,131 of NC_139537.1, forward strand.
ATGGACTTGTGTGTTGTTGTTTTTTTTTTTTTTAAAGTCACATGTTGAATAAAGTAGAAATGGGACGGAACAGACTCATAATTGTATAAAAGTAACACAGAAAATAGTCTGATTAATCCATCCCTACTAATTGAAGATTCCTTCTCTCCTTTTTTTATAATGCCCCCATTTTTCTTCACATCTTACCACAGCTATGCAGTTTTCGTGTTGGTTTGTGAAAGTCAGCATCTCAACCTCAGCCACAGAGCTCCAGTCTATTACAGTTATTTTAATGGCCTGTATTACAGGGACATTGGAACCCTATTGCCTATATAATGCCCATGAAGAGCTTTGAGAGCTCAAATAAAGTATGACATACCGTATTTTTCGCTCTATAAGATGCACCAGACCATAAGACGCACCTAGTTTTTGGAGGAGGAAAACAAGAAAAAATAATATTCTGAATCTCAGAAGCCAGAACAGCAAGAGGGATTGCTGCACAGTGAAAGCAGCAATCCCTCTTGCTGTTCTGGCTTCTGGAATAGCTGTGCAGCCTGTTTTCGCTCCATAAGACGCACACACATTTCCCCTTACTTTTTGGGACAGAAAAAGTGAGTCTTATAGAGCAAAAAATATGATAAATATGAAGCATTACTCCGATAAGCAAACATGCTTTGTCAGAGCTATGAGTTTCTATTTGAAGTATTGGGGGGGGGATTGCCCCCCTGAATATATGTATTATTTTATACCAGAATGCTTGTTAAATCATGAGGGTTTTTTTTTTTTTTTTTTTTTTTTTTTTGCTTTATAAATAAAAGGAAAACATGAAATCTGTCTATCTCACCTTTTTGCCAATATATTATATGACAAGGAGAAAAAAGTAATATACTGTGAATTTAGTGGTATGAATTTAAACTTTTAGAAATAACACTGGAAACATTTGAGTACTATGGAAGTTCAAGATGGTGACCTTCTGATGTCCCATCTGTTGCTAATATGTTAAACGGGTGAGGGGTGGCACAGAAGTTTTACGAGAGACGGGCCCATGCTGAATTGTGACATTCATCTTGTCAACTTTCTTAATCAACCTTCAGGCCTTATTAACAGAAGTAATCAGGGTAGGAGAGCTGTTTGGTGAGCTATCTCAGTGTCATCTGTTAGACCTAGCAAGAAATTAAATCTTAATGTCTGTAAAGTGTAGCTAAATGTAAAAACAAATGTGCTACACCTGGGACCTTAAAACCCCTTAGTTCTCTGACTAGCAAGGCAGAGAGCCCAAAGGGAGGAAATGTAGATGTAGAAAGAGGGTTTATTCCTTCCATTCTTTCAAAAGCATTGTAATTTGAAATAAAAAATTAACAATGCCTTTTAGACTTTACAAACCAGTACCATGAATGCAATGCTAAAAATCGTATAGTTTGCCTTGGTTCTGTTGAAATATGTCTGCAGTAAGCAATTTGAGAAGGAGTATGTGGTTAGTATTCCAATAAAATATTAAGGGTGAAGTCATGGTTCAAAGATCATTCTGGGTGAACTCACAGCCTTGTCACTATTAAAACCACTCTAGGATAACATTTTAGCATGCGTGAGTGAGACAATCTCTGCCAGCAGAATTTAATGCTGGGGTATACCCATACAACGGATGCAGGTGGCACTGTGGGTTAAACCATAGAGCCTAGGACTTGCCGATCAGAAGGTCGGTGGTTCGAATCCCAGTGATGGGGTGAGCTCCTGTTGCTTAGTCCCTGCTCCTGCCAACCTAGCAGTTTGAAAGCACGTCAAAGTACAAGTAGATAAATAGGTACCGCTCTGGCGGGAAGGTAAATGGCGTTTCCGTGCAGTGCTCTGGTTTGCCAGGAGCAGCTTAGTCATGCTGGCCACATGACCTGGAAGCTGTACGTTGGCTCCCTCGGCCAATAAAGCGAGATAAGCGCTGCAACCCCAGAGTCGGTCACGACTTGACCTAATGGTCAGGGGTCCCTTTACCTTTACCTATACCCATACATGGATCACTGCCTTGCCGTGGCGAAGGGGCTTGAAGAACTCAGAGAAGCTATGAACTATGCCGAGCAGGGCACCCAAGATGAACAGGTCATAGTGGAGAGTTTGGACCAAACGTGATCCACCTGGAGCAGGAACCGGCAAGCCACTCCAGTATCCCTGCCAAGAAAACTCCATGGACAAAGACAACAGGCATATAAAAGATATGACGCTGGAAGATGAGCCCCTCAGGTTGGAAGGCGTCCAACATGCTACTGGGGAAGAGCGGAGGACAAGTACAAGTAGATCCAGAGCTGATGAAGCGGCTGGGCCAAAGCCGAAAGGACGCTCAGTTGCGGATATGCATGGAAGCGAAAGGAAAGTCCAATGCTGTAAAGAAAAATATTGCATAGGAACCTGGAATGTAAGAACCATGCACCTGGGTAAGTTGGATGTGGTCAAAAATGAGATGGCAAGAATAAACATTGACATCCTGGGCATCAGTGAACTAAAATGGACGGGAATGGGCGAATTCAGTTCGGATGACTATCATATCTACTACTGTGGGCAAGAAACCCGTAAAAGAAATGGAGTGGCCCTCATAGTCAACAAAAGAGTGGCGAAAGCTGTACTGGGATGCAATCTCAAAAATGATAGAATGATCTCGATACGAATCCAAGGCAGACCTTTTAACATCACAGTAATCCAAGTTTATGCACCAACTACTGGTGCTGAAGAAACTGAAATTGACCAATTCTATGAAGACTTACAACAGCTTATAGAAGTGACACCAAAGAAGGATGTTCTTCTCATTATAGGGGATTGGAATGCTAAAGTAGGGAATCAAGAGATAAAAGGAACAACTGGCAAATTTGGTCTTGGAATTCAAAACGAAGCAGGGCAAAGGCTAATAGAGTTCTGTCAAGAGAACAAGCTGGTCATCACAAACACTCTTTTCCAACAACACAAGAGACGACTCTACACATGGACATCACCAGATGGGCAGCATCGAAATCAGATTGATTATATTCTCTGCAGCCAAAGATGGAGAAGCTCTATACAGTCAGCAAAAACAAGACCTGGAGCTGACTGTGGCTCAGATCATCAGCTTCTTATAGCAAAATTCAAGCTTAAACTGAAGAAAGTAGGAAAAACCACTGGGCCGGTAAGATACAATCTAAACCAAATCCCTTATGAATACACAGTGGAAGTGAGGAACAGGTTTAAGGATTTAGATTTGGTGGACAGAGTGCCTGAAGAACTATGGATGGAGGCTCGAAACATTATACAGGAGGCAGCAACGAAAACCATCCCAATGAAAAGGAAATGCAAGAAAGCAAAGTGGCTGTCCAATGAGGCCTTACAAATAGCGGAGGAGAGAAGGCAAGCAAAATGCGAGGGAGATAGAGAAAGATACAGGAAATTGAATGCAGAATTCCAAAAAATAGCAAGGAGAGACAAGAAGGCCTTCTTAAATGAGCAATGCAAAGAAATAGAGGAAAACAACAGAATGGGAAGAACCAGAGATCTGTTCAAGAAAATTGGAGATATGAAAGGAACATTTCGTTCAAAGATTACCATAATAAAGGACAAAAGTGGTAAGGACCTAACAGAAGCAGAAGACATCAAGAAGAGGTGGCAAGAATACACAGAGGAACTATATCAGAAAGATATGGATGTCTCGTACACGCCAGGTAGTGTGGTTGCTGACCTTGAGCCAGACATCCTAGAGAGTGAAGTCAAATGGGCCTTAGAAAGCATTGCAAATAACAAGGCCAGTGGAAGTGATGGTATTCCAGCTGAGCTATTTAAAATTTTAAAAGATGATGCTGTTAAGGTGCTACACTCAATATGCCAGCAAGTTTGGAAAACTCAGCAGTGGCCAGAAGATTGGAGAAGGTCAGTCTACATCCCAATCCCAAAGAAGGGCAATGCTAAAGAATGCTCCAACTACCGCACAATTGCACTCATTTCACACGCTAGCAAGGTTATGCTTAAAATTCTTCAAGGAAGGCTCAAGCAGTATGTGGACCGAGAACTCCCAGAAGTGCAAGCTGGATTTAGAAGAGGCAGGGGAACCAGAGACCAAATTGCAAACATGCGCTGGATTATGGAGAAAGCTAGAGAGTTCCAGAAAGACATCTACTTCTGCTTCATTGACTATGCAAAAGCCTTTGACTGTGTCGATCACAGCAAACTATGGCAAGTTCTTAAAGAAATGGGAGTGCCTGATCACCTCATCTGTCTCCTGAGAAATCTCTATGTGGGACAAGAAGCTACAGTTAGAACTGGATATGGAACAACTGATTGGTTCAAAATTGGGAAAGGAGTACGACAAGGCTGTATTTTGTCTCCCTGCTTATTTAACTTATATGCAGAATTCATCATGCGAAAGGCTGGGCTGGATGAATCCCTAGCCGGAATTAAGATTGCTGGAAGAAATATCAACAACCTCAGATATGCAGATGACACAACCTTGATGGCAGAAAGTGAGGAGGAATTAAAAAACCTTTTATTGAGGGTGAAAGAGGAGAGCACAAAATATGGTCTGAAGCTCAACATCAAAAAAACGAAGATCATGGCCACTGGTCCCATCACCTCCTGGCAAATAGAAGGGGAGGAAATGGAGGCAGTGAGAGATTTTACTTTCTTGGGCTCCATGATCACTGCAGATGGTGACAGCAGCCACGAAATTAAGAGACGCCTGCTTCTTGGGAGGAAAGCAATGGCAAACCTAGATAGCATTTTAAAAAGTAGAGACATCACCTTACCAACAAAGGTCCGTATAGTAAAAGCTATGGTTTTCCCAGTAGTGATGTATGGAAGTGAGAGCTGGACCATAAAGAAGGCTGATCGCCGAAGAATTGACGCTTTTGAATTATGGTGCTGGAGGAGACTCTTGAGAGTCCCATGGACTGCAAGAAGATCAAACGCATCCATTCTTAAGGAAATCAGCCCTGAGTGCTCACTGGAAGGACAGATCGTGAAGCTGAGGCTCCAATACTTTGGCCACCTCATGAGAAGAGAAGACTCACTGGAAAAGACCCTGATGTTGGGAAAGATGGAGGGCACAAGGAGAAGGGGACGACAGAGGACGAGATGGTTAGACAGTGTTCTTGAAGCTACAAACATGAATCTGACCAAACTGCGGGTGGCAGTGGAAGACAGAAGTGCCTGGCGTGCTCTGGTCCATGGGGTCACGAAGAGTCGGACACGACTGAACGACTAAACAACAACAACAACAACAAATACCCATACATGGGCAAAATGGATGAAGTCACATTTTGGAATCTGCATAACATAAGGGCTGCTTTGGGTGTTCTCCAGAAGTGGTAAGAGAGGAAGCTAAAGTTCTGCATGTCCAGAAACAAATATGTATAGTCTGATGCACCCACCTCCACAAAGTTACCAATGAACAGATTCATGTTCACCCATCTCCTATTGCAGCCATTTTATGTTGTTGTTGTTTTAATTATGCTTCACCTGAAATTGCCCAGACACGTCAATCTTTATTACTGGCCAAATGGAAGATAAAGTTTTCACCAAGGTTAGGGTGAATTCCCTGGGAGAGACTTAGAATTTTGGGGTGATGGCAGATTTTACCTTTAAAGAGATGGCAGAAAGTTAGTCTTTTTACCATCACTCCAGGTGGTGTTCAGGCTGTCCCCTGATAGTATTCCTTCTCAGCAGAAGAATTTTAGTATGGGTGGCGACCATTTTAGGGTGTGATAAGGTGTGATCGCTGATGCTCAGGTTCTTTTGGACCCAGAAGAGGGAAGAACAGTTGCAGAACAGGGCGAGGCATGTTTATTTGCACTCTGCAAATTGGGGGGGGGGGCAGGAACTGAAACACGCCCCCTCCACAAATTGGTTGTTCAAAATGGTAAAATCTTGCAGAGATGAAATTCAGTGTCCAAAAGCAAATCAATACACAAGGAATAAGATGTCTGGCAGACAGAATGGCAACATATGAAGCTTTCCCCACAACTGTCTTAAGAAGCGGCTTTCTCTGTTTAATTTGTGCCATCCACAAAGCTTTTAAGAAAGGGACATGTACGTGAATATTAATCGGAAATTGTTTGCAGTTCTGTTCAAAATTTAGTATAATTCGCTTTCCGTTCACCTGTCAATGATGGGAACTATTTTCAGGTGTGGTTCAGAGATACTTCAGTGAACTTTATTCAAATGACCTGGTTCATTCCCAGCACAGCAAGTCCCATAGAAGCAAAGTACATCATTACATAGCATCATTCCCAGGAGAATCTTTTGGGAAAGTATGACATTGTCCCATTGATCAATGGAGAACTTGAAGACTGCTCAGAACAGAACAAGACTGGTCAGAACAGATGCTACATACAGTAGCTAGAGGAACCAAGATTCTGTGATAAGGAGCTTCAGATGGTGAGCTGTGCAGACTATCATGGGCTTCAGTTCTGATGGTTAAGACTTTAGTCTCCTTTTGATTCTGGAAGGCTGAACAAGGAATAAAAGGGTTGCTTCATACAAATAGTGCTAACCTTTGTCAGATGGAATACATGACCTGCTTGACTGCAGGGATATGGTGGCTCTTTGAATAGAATGATCTACATTCCTTCCCTGCTGTCACTGTGAATTTGGCATATCCATGGTTTGCAGCTTAGTGACAACCGTGAAGTCCTGTGTGACCATGCACTTGTTATAAATGTGATCAAAAGCATCTCTTTCTCTTTTTTCACCCTTAATATTAATCTGTAATGTGTACAAAGGCAAAAAGTACAGCCTTGTAGCTCTGGTTACAACTGGAAAATGTAGCATGCTGTGTTAAAACAAATTATTTTATTCATTATTTTAGCTCTATCCATTGGCTTTTCTTTTCTTTTGTCATGCTGTAAGCAATATATTTCTTCACCGAGTCCTTTTATATTATTAAATTTGAGCTCCAAGGGTACACAAAGCAGGTTTTCTTCAAGAACTTATACGGAACATTATATGGCCCTTAAAATATGTATTAGGAAGTATATTCCAACCTCAATGCTCACACAGCGTTGATTTTTATTTATTATTTATTTATGTGTGCACTTTTGTTGATAAGTGATGTGGATTTTTACAGGCTGGCTGTATAATCTGTAAATCAAAAATATCTCACTAAAGCTACATATGTTTAGATATCTAATGGAATGGAATTACCAGCTGCTTCTTAAGTCTGCTGTCGACTTCTAAATAATTTGTTCTCAGGACGACTAGCTGTCATGAAAGAAGCTCCTAAAAAAATAGTTCCCTCTCTGGCTGTTTGCCCAACAATTCATTGAGATATGCTGTTGAAGCTTCTAAGATTATATGAAATGCATCCTCATATTGCTGATTTCCCCCCATAATGCTTCGAATAGGGAGATGAAAGTTTTTACGTGCCAAGGAGCATAGGAGAAAGTCTCATATTTGTATTTCTCTCTCTCTCTCTCTCTCTCTCTCACACACACACACACACACACACTGTGCAAGGCATTAAGCATGATTTGGGGCTTATATATGTACAATTATAGCTGTAGAGGCCATTAATTAAAAACAAATGGATGTACTGCTGGAGCATATGTTGGTATATGTTGGGCAAATTTGTATATGGGTATAAGTTGACATGATTTTGCATATTTCCCCATCAGTTTTGATGGGTACATCATGCAAACAGAGGACACATAAGCCCAAGAGTTCGCTCTCCTGTAGAAAGTGAAACTGTTGTTGGTACCTGCTTCCTTATAGTGCAATCTGACACTGCTTGGGAAATTATTTTATTTTATTTATTATGCTACTGTATTGCTTTTCTGAGTGCTCAGCCCTGAGTGCTCCCTGGAAGGACAGATCATGAAGCTGAGGCTCCAATACTTTGGCCACCTCATGAGAAGAGAAGACTCCCTGGAAAAGACCCAGATGTTGGGAAAGATGGAGGGCACAAGGAGAAGGGGACGACAGAGGACGAGATGGTTGGACAGTGTTCTCAAAGCTACCAGAATGAGTTTGACCAAACTGCGGGAGGCAGTGGAAGACAGGAGTGCCTGGCGTGCTCTGGTCCATAGGGTCACGAAGAGTCAGACACGACTAAACGACTAAACAAGAACATTGCTTTTCTACAGTGATGAAACAAACCAGGACAGCAAGACTTCCTCCTCGGTGTCCAAGGATGAAGCAGAAATGCTGAGAGGGATGTGGAGTCTTGCCTGGGAATCAGAAAAAGGAGATTGGAGAGAAGCGGTGGAACCACCATGACTCATTCCACCCTGCTTATGGAACAGGCAGTTCAGGGGGAGCAGAAATACCTAAGAGGGTGGTCCCTTCTAAAGCATTGCCCAAAGAAACGTGAAAGGAGAAAATGGATTTGGAGGGTGGTACCTTCTCAACTGATAGAGCAGCCACAACTGGCAAAAGAGATAAAAGACTGTTGGAGCCCTCACATGTGGAAGAAATAATAATGGAACAAGAAATACAGTGTCAAGAGTTGAGTCCTGGGTGAAGGATTCCAGTGGTGAACCTGATTGGAACATAAAAGTCATGAAGGTAGACAGCTGTATAAAGCTCAAGAGCAGAGTCCTGTCATGGGAAGTGTGCCTGAGTTAGAGTGTTGGGCTAGGCCTATGGAGACGAGGGTTCAAATGCTCACTCAACCATGAAGCTTACTGAGTGACCTTCAATCAGCCTAAACTCCCTTACAGGGTTGTTTTGAGGATAAACTGGGGAGGAGAACTATATGTGCCATCTTGAGTTCTTTGAAAGAAGGTAGGATATAATTGTAATAAACCTGTTGTTGTTTTTTAAGCCAAAGCTTGCCAGAACACAGTTCCAGCAATGCTCAGGTGGACGCCATTACAAGAGAACAAGGCAGGTGTTCATGGTGAGTTCTGCCACCTATTTTTTCCTAGAAAAATAGCACTAGAAAATGTGAAATACTCTGAAGTACAAGTATATTGGTATTTGATGGTCCTTTAGGGAGTGAAAGGGAATGGATAAATGTAGAGTAAATATAACAGCTACATATCTGAAAACCAAACTATGGTCCAAACTATTATACTCAAACACTGGATTCCACAGTCCATTTATATCCCCAAAGCTTGGACCAACAGATACATCTACAGCCAAAGGCTGTTAAGATGGCGGACAAATACCCATCGCATTCAAGACACTGCCACCTAGACAGCCTTGCCATCATGGCACACTGACACAGCACCTGCACATCCTTTCCTGATTCAGATGGAACAGAGAGGTAGGTCTGGGTGTCATCAGCATGTTGGTGATGCCATGTTTCAAATCCCCAGGTGACATCGTGAATAAGTCAATAAAGGCAAAATGCCTGAGACTTCCCTCACTGAGAAACAGCTCCAACGTTGTTGCTGATGTTTAAGCAGAGGGGATTAATCCCATGCTAATTGTTAATTAATTGTTAATTGTTAATTAGGGACGCAGGTGGCGCTGTGGGTTAAACCACAGAGCCTAGGACTTGCCAATCAGAATGTCGGTGGTTCGAATCCCTGTGACGGAGTGAGCTCCTGTTGCTCAGTCCCTGCTCCTGCCAACCTAGCAGTTCGAAAGCACATCAAAGTGCAAGTAGATAAATAGGTACCGCTCCGGCGGGAAGGTAAACAACGTTTCTATGTGCTGCTCTGGTTTGCCAGAAGCGGCTTCATCATGCTGGCTACATGACCCGGAAGCTGTACGCCGGCTCCCTCGGCCAATAAAGCGAGATGAGCACCGCAACCCCAGAGTTGGCCACGACTGGACCTAATGGTCAGGGGTCCCTTTATCTTTAATTGTTAATTAGTGATCAAAATATGAATTTTCACTGTCTCCCCCCCCCCCATTTGCATTGTCAGTTGTGGAAAATAGACCTAAGGCTATTCCATAAGCAAAGTCAGTCTTTATACATCATGCAGCATGTAAGGAAGAAAAGAGAAACCCCAGCATCTTTACGATGATATAGGAGAAAGGAATACGTTGGACTGTGAACTTGGAAGCAGAGGAACTATTACGGTAACAAATGATGACACAATTTATACAAACACATCCTTGTTACTTTTTGCTTCCAATAAAAAAAGCCCCGAAGCTAGAAAACATTGTGACATACTGAACCATCTGAGCATAGAAATCACCCACTGACTGGCTATAAAAGGGAACAATTAGTTGCTTCTGTCAAATAATGATCTCGCAAGCCTTTCCACAGGTCAGAAATATCCAGTCACAGCACATTTCACGATTTAAAGGGGGAGGCTGAGTAGAAAACGGAGAAGGAGATGGAATGCTAGATTGTGGATGTGTAGAATGCTAATATAACAAATTCCCAAGATTTAATTCATACTACTTTTGTAAGCATTTCATCTGACTGATTTAGGAATGCAATCACGATTTATAGTTGCAGTTTGCAATGAGCATCTTGGGCGAAGGAAGCCCAACACTATATGCACCTGCTTTCCATATGGATAAATTCTAGATGGGTGGTTCTGTAAGCCACTTGCAGGGGGCTGTGGGGTCGTAACACAGCAAAAAGCCCCTGAAAAACGAACAAACTCATTTTGTCATGAGCTGCTGGGATGTATTGTGGTATCTGATGAAGCAGAGTCAGATCAACTCCCTGGTTTCCTGGGAAACTGGGGGGCAACAGAACAGGTGAGAAGATAGCTGGAGTGCAAGTGGAAGAAGACTCACAGTGAACATAACAAGCCAGGAGGTAATGATGCAGAGAACTGGAATTAATCCTCCACCACCACTCCGTCAGCACAAGGCCTTACTGTGCAGCTTTTTTCTGTAGGGAAGGGAATATGGCTCATCAGGGATGATAGCAGTAAGTGAGCCCATGCACTGTGACTGACATTCAGCAGCAGTACAACAACTGGATGTTCTGAGATTATGGCCAAGTAGCATTTGCTTCTTTTCGGCCATGGCCCTGGCCTGGTGGAATTCTCTGTCACAAGAGACCAGGGCCTGTGGGATCTGACATTTTTCCTCAGGGCCTGCAAGATGGAGCTATTCCGCCAGGCCTTTGGTCGAGGTCCAGTCTGACTCCCCCCTCTCCTTATAGGAACTTACAAGAAAGTGGTCCCCTAATTTTTCTCACAGGCTCATATAAGATCAGCATAAACAGTTAGGCCTGGTGAGCATTTAATGTCCCCAACCCTAATCTGCAGGTTGCCATCTGATTGGATTTCACTTTGATCCTGATTTGATTTTAGGGTGTATTTTAATTGATTGTTTGCTTTTATGTTAATATGTTATATATCTGATGTTAGCCACTCTGAGCCCGGTTTTGGCCGGGGAAGGCGGGGTATAAATAAATAAATTATTATTATTATTATTATTAGTCTTTCAATTGTTGCAAAATAATGGGACAGTTAGGGTGCTTGTCATAGTTGTCTATGGGTTGCTTACTTGACCTTTTGCTCATCTTGGCTAATTATATCTTGCTGGGAGATGGCAACTTAATCCTGGAGAAAAGAAATGCTTGTCTTGGCCCTCCAGAGAGATGTAGTCTTAAAGCCACTATTTAAGAAATCCGTACGTGAGTCTGACAATTTAAATGACTGTTATTCAGTTGTCAGCATCCCTTTATTGGGTAAGATGATCACAGAGGTAATGGTTGGTCATCTTCAGGCATTCCTAGGTGAAAGTGATAATTTGAACCCATTTAAAATTGGCTTCCAGCCTGAATCTGGGACAGAAACAGCCTTGGTTGCACTTTCGGACAACTTTTTCTAGGAAAGTGAGAGAGGAAGTATGACCCTGTTGGGACTTCTTGTTCAATGAATGGTTTATGATTGGGACCTGGCCATGATTTATTACCTAATAATTCATGATCTAGACTACAGAAATTCATTCTGTGCGGGGGCTGCCTTTGGAAACTGTTTGGAAACTTCAGTTGATTCAAAATCCCTCAACTAGGATACAAAGTGTTTACAGGCTATATAAGCATGCAAATCACTTCCAGCACGCTAACAGTTGGAAGAACATGTTGTTGAGGCCCAATTTCATGGGCTCTATGCCATAAGCACCTAGTAAAGGTAAAGGGACCCCTGACCATTAGGTCCAGTCGTGGCCGACTCTGGGGTTGCGGCGCTCATCTCACTTTATTGGCCGAGGGAGCAGGCGTACAGCTTCCGGGTCATGTGGCCAGCATGACTAAGCCGCTTCTGGCGAACCAGAGCAGCACACAGAAACGCCGTTTACCTTCCCGCCGGAGCGGTACCTATTTATCTACTTGCACTTTGACGTGCTTTCGAACTGCTAGGTTGGCAGGAGCTGGGACCGAGCAACGGGAACTCACCCCATCAAAGGGATTCGAACTGCCAACCTTCTGATCGGCAAGTCCTAGGCTCTGGTTTAATCCACAGCGCCACCTGCGTCCCAACATATTGTTCTTCGAGCCGGAAACTCCATAAGCACCTACACCACAATAAAATGTGAGGTTTTTAAGGTGGCATGTCATCTTAGCACTTGTTCCTTCAACATATATGTTTTAAACATTAATATTGAGGGTAGGAAGTTAGCCAATAATTGCATCAGATTATTTGGGAAGAGGATAACTAAGTTCAGATCTGTACTTCACTCTAAGAAAGGAAGATCAGGTAGGTTTGTATAAGAATGTGCCGATATCCTCCAGTGTAGGGTGTTAAATTAAGCAGTGTGATCAAATGGGGGTGAGGATTTTCAAGAGAATGAAAAGGAGAAAAGAAGTGATGAGAAGCAGTAGCTTCTTTCACCTTTGGTGGACGTGCCCAAGGATGAAGACCTACTGGGAGATGATTTATAATGAACTGAAAAAAGTGTTTAAATACACCTTCCTGAAGAAACCAGAGACCTTTCTCCTGGGCATGGTAGGCCAACAGGTGCATAAGAAAGATAGGACTTTTTTTATGTATGCTACAACAGCAGCAAGAATACTCATCACACAGTATTGGAAGACACAGGAGTTACCCACGCTGGAAGAATGGCAGATGAAAGTTATCGACTACATGGAATTGGCAGAAATGACTGGCAGAATCAGAGACCAGGGAGAAGAGACGGTGAAGGAAGATTGGAAGAAATTTAAAGACTACCTACAGAAACATTATAAGATAATGAATGTCTAATGACACCAGATTGAATGTAAAAGGTTATTAGCAAAAAAGTGTAAAGAAAAAGATCCAATATTTTAGATATAAGGAAATGCAATTATATCAAGATATTAAGATTATTATAAAATTAAAATATGACAGAGGGAAGGAATTTGCTGATAGAATATATGATCTGGAATACAGAGAAGGGAGGCTTGGGGAAGTCGGAGAAATAAGTTAATGTAAAGAATATAAGGAGACAAACATTGTTTTTAATATTTTTATTTTTTATGTTTTGCTGTTTTTGTGTTGGTGTGTTGTCGCGTTCTCCTACTTTTTTCCTTTTTGTTGTGTTGTTTTTTCTACCTATTGTTGTGTTGTATTTATTGTAAAACCCAATAAAATATTATATAAAAAAAAAGGAAAAAAAAGATGAGAAGCAGTAGCAAGCACAGAGGGCTGGTCCAAGACATTTTGCTCCCGGAGGTGAAGGACAAGATGCTCTCACATTCCCATTCCATGTACAGTATTTGCAGTTGTATCTTACTTCACTGCTGATGATAGGATATCACCCTCCCTTGCACCTGAGGTCAGCTCTCTCTTCCAAAGACGGGGGGTGACATTTACCAGTGGAGGCAGTTGCCATCGCTGCAAGCACACCAATAAAAAGATGCAAGCTGCAGAAAAAACTGGTGAGTTTTTTCCTTCTTTTTTCTGTGATATGTATGGAAGCTGGTCTTTTTGATATGAGGGTTCAGCTAGAGAATATTCAAGGCTGCCCTAATATTTATGATTTGCTAGGCATTTTAGGCCTGCAGAGAGGAAAGCAGAACATGATTGTACAATTAACAAATTAATATTTGCACTCCCAAGAACTGTGAGGTAATAAAAAATTTGACAGCTCATAATGGCAAAGCAGTGATTGTGCTCCTCATCTCTACAGCACTACTGATCTTGGCTCTAGATCCCAGTAGAAATAAGAGCATGGGAGACTGTAATGAGAAGCCAAACTTGTGGAAATTCTTCTTCTTCTGGCACAGGAGATTCCTATGAATTCACCAGATTTCAAGGAAATCTGTAGAGAGAAATAGTAAGCCACTATTTTTGATGTAATAAGCAGGGCAATCCTGCACATGTCTACAGAGAAGCAAAGCACATTGAGTTTAATGAGACTTATTTCTACAGCAGGTGGCACTGTGGTCTAAACCACTGAGCCAAGGGCTTGCCAATCAGAAGGTCAGCGGTTCAAATCCCCGCAATGGGGTGAGCTCCTGTTGTTCGGTCCCAGCTCCTGCCACCTAGCAGTTCGAAAGCACATCAAAGTGCAAGTAGATAAATAGGTACCTCTCTGGAGGGAAGGTAAACAGTGTTTCAGTGCGCTGCTCTGATTCTCCAGAAGTGGCTTAGTCATGTTGGCCACATGACCCGGAAAAACTGTCTGCGGACAAACGCCGGCTCCCTCGGCCACTAAAGCGAGATGAGCGCCGCAACCGCAGAGTCATCCGCAACTGCACCTAACAGTCAGGGGTACCTTTACCTATTTCTACATGTGTATAGGATTACAGCCTAAAGCTAAGATAAGGGAAATGAAAATATTGCCATAGTTCCCTGGAGTCTTTATGAGAAAGCCACATTCTGTCAATGATACATTGTGATGTTGTTAATATCAGTTATTTGGTCTTTCTCTTATTGGGAAACAACATGCAAAGTAAGGGCCAATACTTTTCTGTGTACCTTTACTAATTGTCCCTACCTTGTGCCTGAGGTATTAATTAATCAATGGCTCACAAAATTCTAAAAATGCATCTCTTGAAGAACCATGTACAGTGGTACCTTAGTTCTCAAACTTAATCTGTTCTGGGAGTCCGTTCGACTCCCGAAACAGTTCAAAAACCAAGGCGCAGCTTCCGATTGGCTACAGAAGCTTCCTTCATTCAAGCAGAAGCGGGCGTCAGACATTCGGCTTCCAAAAAAGTCCACAAACTGGAACACTTATTTCCGGGTTTGCGATGTTTGGGAGTCAATTTGTTCGACAACTAAGCCGCTCGAGAACCAAGGTACCACTGCATCCTGAAATTTTGAAGTCTAAACTGGTAAACCAGAACTTCAACATCCAGACAGGTATTCTGTTGAGGTGGATTCTCTTATCAAGGTGGGAGAGTGAATACACTCAAGATTCAGCAACAGCAGCCACCAATGACCCCCCCCCCCAAAAAAGGTACAAAGCAGAAAATGAACATTTTCACTTACAAGGTGTTTCCAGAAAGTATGTCTGCACCACTAAAACTACTAGTTGAACCTGAAGACTGAAGGTGAAGGACATTATAATCACATCTCCAATTTATCTCCAAATCTTCACCATATTGTTTTCGTAGACTTTAGACATATGTTTGGTGATTTGGTATCCTCCATCCAGCTTGTATTACAGTACTCAATACTGGCATTTTAAATCTTCGCAAATAATTCAGCCACTCTCAAACTAGTCATAAAGTTTGGCATTAAGTACTCAAGAGCATTCTCAGTTCCTACTTATTTGATGTGTTCAACAGAAGTGCGGATTACCTTGGGGTTTCTTTTTAAATTGGCTGTTTATTTGCAGAGAAGAATAGATTACCTTTTCAATAATTTGGAGAGCACTTTGCTTGCATTTTCTCCAAGCTATGCTAAATGTCAAGGATGCTAGCTTGAGACTTACGTTTGATACAATAGAACTTATGCCTGAATACAATGATGAGCCTTAATCATGCAATGTGGTAAGAAGTTAATCACCACTTAGGAGATCTAAAAGCTTCAGGCTTCTAAAAATGGCCCATATATTTATCATCTAGTCCAACCCCCCGCAGTGCAAGAATATGCAGCTGCCGCTTACGGGGATTGAACCTGCAACTTTGGCATTATCAACACCACACATGAGAGCCAGTGTGGTGCAGTGGTTAAGAGCAGTAGACTCGTAATCTGGGGAACAGGGTTTGCGTCTCCGCTCCTCCACATGTAGCTGCTGGGTGACCTTGGGCTAGTCACACTTCTTTGAAGTCTCTCAGCCCCACTCACCTCACAGAGTGTTTGTTGTGGGGGAGGAAGGGAAAGGAGAATGTTAGCCGCTTTGAGACTCCTTCGGGTAGTGATAAAGCGGGATATCAAATCCAAACTCTTCTTCTTCACACAGTAACCAACTGTGCTACCCATGCAAATGTCCCTGAAATCTGAAGTCCTGTCTGTACACTAAAAAACTACATCATCCCACCTTTCCAACAGAGACCTTAAGGCCGCTCACAACACAATAAGAACCCTACTTCATTAGACCAAGAGTCTCAACTAGGTCAGCATTCTGGGCCCAAAAGTGGCATTAATAAGAGTGTCTTTAAAAGCATATCAATAAAAAATAACCCAACCAGTACCCAACTATGACTGTTCTCCAAAAAAATCAAATAGCAGGAATATGTGAGAACCTGCTTATTCAGCCCAAAAATAATTGGCGATGCTTGAGGAGCCAAGCTGAAAAGTAAACGAACAAAGAAAGCACACTGTAATGTGCTGTAATGTGACCAGGGATTTAGTCAGTAATCACTAGTAATCAATAGTACTATTGAAGTTTGTTTTGTCATACTCAGGTCCCAGTGTCAACTGGTGCCTACTGACCTCATAGGGACTGCTATGGTGTCATAGGGGCATGGCCAGAAAGGTAATGAGGGCATGATCAAGTTCTTATTTTCTATCCAGTGATTTCAAGACTCAGTGAAGATATGATTGCTCAGGTTACAGCTTATTTCCTTAACTACAGTCTTAAGCTGGGGGTGTGCATTACCGTCTGATCTCAGGTGAGTTACGGAAGCAACACTACACATCCATGGTAGAAAATTAAGAAGTGGATCCCATTATTCATCTTTAGGTTTCCAAGCACAATTCAAAGTGTTGGTGTTGACCTTTAAAGCCCTAAACGGCCTCAGCCCAGTATACCTGAAGGAGCGTCTCCACCCCCATCGTTCTGCCCGGACGCTGAGGTCCAGAACCGAAGGCCTTCTGGCGGTTCCCTCATTGCGACAAGCAAAGCTACAGGGAACCAGGGAGGCCTTCTCGGTAGTTGCGCCCGCCCTGTGGAACGCCCTCCCACCAGATGTCAAAGAGATAAACAACTACCTGACATTCAGAAGACATCTTAAGGCAGCCCTGTTCAGGGATGTTTTTAATGTGTGACATTTTAGTGTATTTTTGGTCTCTGTGGAAGCCGCCCAGAGTGGCTGGGGAAACCCAGCCAGATGGGCGGGGTACAAATAAATTATTATTATTATTATTATTATTATTATTATTATTATTATTATGTCCAGGATGGTGTCTTATTAGTCTCCTAGCTCAGCACCTTAATAACTAGCGTAAAGGAAATAAATAACAGAAGATGGACATATTGTCTAATATTTTACTCATCTTTCCACCAGGTTCGCTCTGTCTGCATTGTGTTTGTAATTCCTGCCGGTCAGCAAGAATATTAAACACTGAGAAGATGGGAAGCTCAGGTTCCATGTGTGTCTTATATAGGGAATGACACCTTTCAAAATGGAACCAATTCCCACGGTAGCATCACTCTGAACTCACCACCACTCTATTATGTATAGAAAGTTCTTGCTACATTAGCTTCAGAGAAAAATGATGAAGTATTGGAATACCTTTTAGTTCTCCATTTTTGGTATTGGGAAAAGTTTCCTGTTACAGCTAATATTCCACTTAACCCACAGAAGATGGTCCATTAAATATCATACTTCTGTAGCTAGCTTTTTATAGTTTCGTGTCATTTTTTCTAAGCTCAACTGGATCAGGAAGATGTACTATAGAATCCTTTCCATTTAGATTTTTGTAAAATCTTCTATAAGGCAATCTGCCGTTTGCCAGCTTAATAGACCTGTGCATTTCAGTGGAAGCTCAGTTGGTTCCTATAAACTACTTACACAAGGGAGTAGGCCTTACATGCGTAGGTTCTCCGTGGGATATATATATAGCCCAGATTTTCAAAAAATACATATTATGAAGAGAGGCAGTATGAGTCACACTTTTCAAGGCAAACAATTGCCCCCCACCTCATGGAATTTGATGGTGACAGGTGATAACACTCTCTCATCCTGACTCTCACATTTTTATTTAACACAGAAGACAAATGTATGAATCATGATAATATCAATCAGGTGTGTACTTTCATCTAGGGCAGAGGTTCCCAGTAGTCCACAAGCTTCATTTATGTGATTGATGGTGTGTCTGTTAATTTGTGGTTGAAGACAGGCAATGGCATATCTATTGCACTAAATCTTCATATTGATTTTTAATCTTATTTTTTATTACTTCTGTTATTTCTTATGTTGCATTTTCCTATATTACAGTTTGAGTTCTGTGGAATTCAAATTGTAATACAGTGGTACCTCAGGTTACAAACACTTCAGGTTACATACGCTTCAGGTTACAGACTCCGCTAACCCAGAAATAGTGCTTCAGGTTAAGAACTTTGCTTCAGGATGAGAACAGAAATCGTGCTCCGGCGGCACGACAGCAGCAGGAGTCCCCATTACCTAAAGTAGTGCTTCAGGTTAAGAACAGTTTCAGGTTACGTACAGACCTCCGGAACGAATTAAGTACTTAACCAGAGGTACCACTGTACAAGAAATAAATGAAGCAAAAGCTCCCCGACAACTCATATAGCATCAAGGACATTATGATTGGTACATCAAACAGAGAAAATGGTATGGCAAGACCCTCAGCAATTTTCAAGTGGCCTGGGGTGGTGTGGGGAGTTTGAGAATAACTGATCTAGGGCACTGAAACGCAGGCACTCCTTATTCATTAAGAGGACTTTGACTTTATTCAAAGGACTTCATTTTCTGACCATCTGGAAGAACAGAATGCAAGATGATTAACTGCTTAAAGAAAAAAGCTGAAACTTAATACAAAGCTGACTGATATTATACTTGCCCTCTTGTGAGGCTTGTTCAAATCAACAAGCAGATATTAAGCTCTGTAAAATTAGGTCCGCATGTAGAGAAAACGAAGTCCACAAATTCAAATTAGAATTAAATATTTCAGCTAACAGGATCTAGTTACAGTGAAGAATAGGATGTTTTCCCCTTCTGGTATTTATTTTGCATCCTTCTTGGCTCCTGGTGGCAAGGCATGTTGAAGTAAGGGTAGCGAAAATGCAGCTAAGAAGCTCAAATCATATATATGACTGACACTCTTCCTTGGAAATTAAACCAATGTCCAGACTTTAACATTCAAAAGCCTTACTTATAGATGAACTAAAGCATAATATTTACAGTCACATGCTTCTCCAAGCATGGGCCTACAGTCTCTTCTAACTCGCAAACAACTTTATTTTCCTCTCTTTCTAGAGCTCAGCACTTTCAGCCTTATTTATATCAGTTAGGATATGCCCTGCAGCTCCTATGAGAAATTTCCACTTTCAACTTCTCCTGCAGCTTTGCTCTTTCAAGCAGAGAAGTAGCACTCCAACACTCTATTCGACTTAACAGTGTTCACAGTGGATTCTCAAACACGGATGTCAGGGAACTGCCATCAGTGCTGGAGGGAGAGAGCAAAATCCAGAGGGATTCCAGAGAGCGTCCCGGGATTGGGAGAGGCAGCCCATCTTCTGGGGAAGAGAATCAGCGTAGCACCAGTGGAGAAGGGGGGCAGATGGGGGAAGCGGCGAGGCGGTCCCATGACTCCTTGCCGGGGACCAGCGGAGAGAGTAGAGGTCCTCCGGCTTTCGTGCAGAGAGAGTAGGAGAAGACTAGGCGTCAAAGAGTTTCTTTGCTGGAAGAAGTTTAAGAAACGCCCACTGATGGATGCTGCCAGTGACTGAGACAGCCACGGGTGAGTGGCTGTCCTGACAGAAAAGGTTCACTCAGGCAATCCAGCCAGGTGTTTGCACCGGCTTACACACGAGCAACCCCTAGAACCATTACAACAGTCATCTCACTTCACATAAAATGGAGACTCTCCTACACTAGATACCTCCCACGAGACCAACGTTAGCCAGTCACATGAGAACTACTAGGGAACTCTCTAGAATCCAGTTACCAACCAATCAAACTTAAACACATATTTATACATACAAGTATTTACAATTTCAGTGAATTAAATTACTATACAGTCATACCTTGGATCCGGAACGCCCTGGAACCCGGACATTTTGGCTCCCAAACATCGCAAGTGACTCTTCCAGTTTGCTAACGTTCTTTTGGAACCCGAACATCCGATGAGGCTTCCACAGCTTCTGATTGGCCAATCAGAAGCTGTGATTTGGTCTCCAAATGTTTTGGAAGTCGAACGGACTTCAGAATGGATTCCATTCGACTTACAAGGTATGACTGTACTTAACATGACAGCAATGGTATCACGGAAGAAGCATCATGGTCTAACTGTGCATCAGCACACTTGCTCATTCATGCTGAACCCATAGGTAGGCTTAGCATTACATTTGGGCTCAGCCTACGTATATGGCCTTATTTCTGTTGTCACCTCTTGCTTTTTTATTCCTCTATTGGTCCTGGTATTTGTTCATATTGTATACATCATCTTGAATGAATGAATGAACACAGTGGCAGCTCATGTGCCGCAACAGAGGTATGGATCTGCCCTCCCAAATCCAGGATGAGAATGGGATGGGGAAGGTTGTTTCTCCTATAGCCAGTGCTTTTTTCTGGGTTGTACACACTGGGGTACACATTCTATGAATCTTTGTACTTTTGTCCATTTACTGTATTTATTTTCCCTGATTTGAACTATAAAACTGTGATTTTCTTGAGTCAAAATGAGAGTGCCCCTAAACATTTTTTTAAGTGAAAAAACACTGCCTATAGCTATATCATAGTGCTGTATGGAAGTGAGAGCTGGACCATAAAGAAGGCTGATCACCGAAGAATTGATGCTTTTGAATTATGGTGCTGGAGGAGACTCTTGAGAGTCCCATGGACTGCAAGAAGATCAAACCTCTCCATTCTGAAGGAAATCAGCCCTGAGTGCTCACTGGAAGGACAGATCGTGAAGCTGAGGCTCCAAGACTTTGGCCACCTCATGAGAAGAGAAGACTCCCTGGAAAAGACCCTGATGTTGGGAAAGATGGAGGGCACAAGGAGAAGGGGACGACAAAGGACGAGATGGTTGGATAGTGTCTTCGAAGCTACAAACATGAGTCTGACCAAACTGCGGGAGGAAGTGGAAGACAGAAGTGCCTGGCGTGCTCTGGTCCATGGGGTCACGAAGAGTCGGACATGACTAAATGACTAAACAACAACAACAACAACATAGCTATATCAACATTTATTTAAAATGTATGTGCTGCTTCCCCCCCTGCTTTTTCTAGTGGTTAGAAAAACCACTAAAACAGCATGTGCGCCCTTTGAATCCTAATGGAAAGGGCCAAATGGTTTTGGCTCCTCTTCAAATGATAGGAACACACACCTAGATCTCAATCATTAATTCAGGAGCAATCTATATTCCTTCTAAAGAAAATTCCAAATTAATACAAAAAAGGGAAGCAGAAAAGTTATGTGCCACCAAACCACCTCCAGTGAAAGCCTATTTCAGCTTTGTAGCACAGTTGTTTTTTTGCCCTATATTCTTTTTGTGTGTAAAGCCTGCTGATGTTTCTTTTTTAAAAAAAATCTTATTTTTGTCAGCATTTTTTTTTTTTTTCATTTTCCCTAAGCAAGACAGAAACTTGTGCCTTAAGATCCTGCTGGGTCATGAGCAGGTTGGAATATTAAATTAAACTTACTGAGTTATTTAGCCTTAATTTAAATTTTAGCCACCCCCGTGGGGATACTCATGGCCATTTTCCACTTAAAGAAGGAGAAGAAAGAAAATCATATGACAATGCAGAAAATAATAATTTAAAACTTAAATCATCATTACCCTCATTGAGCTTGGTGTGGCAGAGAGACTGAATTTTCACTTAAGATCCTTCCCATTTCCCAGATAAGTATTTACTGCAGGATGGTTGCTTGACAATGGGATTAAGCTAAAGCTCCATAGCGCAGTGGTAAGACACATGCTTTTTGTCCCTAAGGTTGCAGGTTCGATACTGAGTATCATCCATTAAAATTTTTAAGGTATCAGAGGTGGGAAATATCCTAGCATGAGACCTGGGACAGCTACTTCTGGTCTAATTGAACATGGGCTGGGATTGACAGTGGCATATTGAGAAAGGTCCTGAAAGACCTACATTGGCTCCCAGTATGTTTCCGAGCACAATTCAAAGTGTTGGTGCTGACCTTTAAAGCCCTAAACTGCCCCGGCCCAGTATACCTGAAGAAGCGTCTCCACCCACATCATTCAGCCCAGACACTGAGGTCCAGCGCCGAGGGCCTTCTGGCAGTTCCCTCACTGTGAGAAGTGAGGTTACAGGGAACCAGGCAGAGGGCCTTCTCGGTAGTGGCACCTGCCCTGTGGAACGGCCTCCCATCAGATGTCAAGGAAATAAACAACTATAGAAGACATCTGAAGGCAACCCTGTTCAGGGAAGTTTTTAATGTTTCATGTTTTATTATGTTTTTGCATATGCTGGAAGCTTCCCAATCAGATGGGCAGGGTACAAATTTGTTGTTGTTGTTGTTCTGGTTGTTGTTGTTAGCATATACAGTGGTACCTCGGGTTACATACGCTTCAGGTTACATACACTTCAGGTTACACACTCCGCTAACCCAGAAATAGTGCTTCAGGTTAAGAACTTTGCTTCAGGATAAGAACAGAAATTGGGTTCTGGCGGCGTGGCGGCAGCGGGAGGCCCCATTAGCTAAAGTGGTGCTTCAGGTTAAGAACAGTTTCAGGTGAAAAACAGACCTCCAAAATGAATTAAGTACTTAACCCGAGGTACCACTGTATTTATCATTCTTGCAATGTATGGGTTCATATCACTAAGACTGGATTCATGCTTCACAACCGTAGATGGTTTTCAGAAGCCTTTGCCAAAGCTGAGCACCTTTTAAAATATTTAATAAAATAATGATAATTTGGGGAGTTTAAGGATTATGGAGACAATCAGGGTCTACTCGTATAGACCACAGGTGACCAATGTGATATGCTTCAGGTGTTGTTGGGCTCTAAAGACTCATCAGTCACAGCCAGCATGCCCAAGTTCAGGGATGATGGGACAGTTGGAAGGATCTCACATAAATTCTTCAGCAGCTTAGTGCAAATTTACCCTGATACATTTTTATACGCAGTTTTGTCTAATGTTAGGGTTGCCATGTGCCTGGAATTCCTTGGACATGCAAGGAATACTGTAGTTAGAAGTAGCGTCCGGGCGGAAATTGGCAAAATCTCCTTGAAAATCCAGACACATGGGAAGCTATGTCTGGCAGTGTATTTTTTTTTCCAATTTTCTTTAAAAATAGCAAAATAAGCTTAACAACTTTGGGCAAGACTTTTAAAAGCACAACAAATTTGGCCCCTCCAAAAATATGAAATATGGCTACTAATGCACACATTCTTGTGAACAACTTCTCCCAATATAATGTTTTTTTGTTTTGCTACTTTTACTAGTATATTTATTTTTAGACACATTTTCTCCCAATATATGCATTTTTATAAACATTGTTTGCAGAACTGTATTGCAAAATCTGGATAAGCATGAAGTTCAAGGACAGCTTTGTTTTGGTTCTCAAATGGTTTCAGAAAACACAAATTTAATAGATCCAGCTTTAAATGCAGACAGAATTGAATTTCACCTCCACGCCTATTTGACTACCCCTGACATAAACTTTCACATATTGCATGTTTCTTTTCAAAACACATGTTTTACCACCAATAGAGGTCCTGATTCTGTCTAGCTACACATATAAGTCTAGTTGTCGATTGACTGCTGTTCTTTGACAGAGAATGTTGGCAGAAAATGTTATGTCACTTTATTTTGGACACGGAACACAGTGTGATTATCCTTGACTCTGTCACCTTGAACATGAACTACTGCATTGTACTTTCCCCCTGCTACATTGCAAAATTAATTTAACAAGCACAGAGGGAGCAAACAACACCAGGGGACTGGGCCATTGCATAGATTCCAATGTGTCAGAAGCTAGGTTAAAATAGGGCTTTCATCTGTATGTTGGAAAGATGATAGTATTATATACAGGCATACCTCATTTTATTTCACTTTGTTTTATTGTGCTTCACAGATATTGCTCACTACAAGGACACAGGTGCAACGGCAGGAAGCCCAGCCACTTCCAAGGGAAGGAAACCCCCTCTGCCCCTCTTCTGGCCACACAAGTGGCGCTAGATAGGGCTGGAGACTAGTTTTTTTCCCTTCCCACCCCTGCAGCCAAGGGGGGCTAGCTGACTTAATAGTATAGTGTGAACACAACTTTTATATATACAGTGGTACCTTGAGTTACATAAGCTTCAGGTTACATACACTTCACACTCCACTAACCCAGTTACACACTCAGCTAACCCAGAAATAGTGCTTCAGGTTAAGAACTTTGCTTCAGGATAAGAACAGAAATCGGGCTCCAGCGGCACGGCAACAGGAGGAGGCCCTATTAGCTAAAGTGGTGCTTCAGGTTAGGAACAGTTTCAGGTTAAGAACAGACCTCCGGAATGAATTAAGTACTTAAGTACTTAACCCGAGGTACCACTGTACTGGGATACTTTGTGCAATTTTCTTTATTGCAATATTTGCTTTATTGTGGTGGTCTGCAACCAAACACAAAATACCTCCGAGGTATGCCTCTGTCTGTCTGTCTGTCTGTCTGTCTGTCTGTCTGTCTGTCTGTCTGTCTCTCTCTCTCTCTCTCTCTCTCTCTCTCACTTTCTACTCAACCCATTTGTCCAAGGAACCAAAATGTAAAGGATTCTTGTCAGACAGGGCTGCAGGTCGATGACAAATTGGTTGAGCAGGATGCAGCTGATAATGATAGCTGTCCACTATGCAAAGAACATATGAAATTGCCCATCAGCAATACTACCTGCTCTTTCAGTGCTTCTACAGTACTTCAACACGACGTCTCCAAATGAGTAATTCTGTGGTTTGGATTATAAATGTGAGTAACACATATGACTCATCAAGTCAAGCAACGGTCATGCCTTCTCCAATTTAGACCCTAATTTAAACTGAGAAAACCTTACATATATTTTTCAGCAGTCTACCTACCCTCTGTCTTATGGAGGAGGCTGGAGTATGTTCTCTGCAGTGAGATTCCATCAGGCAAACATCTGCTTATAAGTAGGGGTTTTATGCAATCACAAACCATGTGGAAACCCTAAACCTAACCAGGAGTTCACACGTTAGAATTTCACTGGTGACAACCATGCACAACATGAAGTTGTTTGCAAATATGAGCAGTAGCACCAGGTGTGGAGCTAAAAGCATAGCCACCATTTCTCCATCAACACAGCACAGACCTATATGTGAGTAGCATGTTAGTAGAGACATACAGTGGTACCTCGGGTTACATACGCTTCAGGTTACATACGCTTCAGGTTACAGACTCCACCAACCCAGAAATAGTACCTCGGGTTAAGAACTTTGCTTCAGGATGAGAACAGAAATCGTGCAGCGGGAGGCTGCATTAGCTAAAGTGGTGCTTCAGGTTAAGAACAGTTTCAGGTTAAGAACAGACCCCCAGAACGAATTAAGTTCTTAACCTGAGGCACCACTATAATTGATACATTTTCCAAAGAGATAAGTCTTAAATTGCATGCCTTGGTGTTCCTGAGCATCCTATCATTTTCTGATACCTGCTACTTTTTTCAATTTTTTTGTTTAATAGGAAAGAAGAAATGAAGTACCATCTGGGGTCCTGCCAGATTAAATTTTGCCACAGATACTATTGCAAACATGCTACGTGAGTTCTTTTCCTTATGTTTTTATTAAGTCTTTTATTGATTTTGTAGGTAACGACAGGGAAAAGCTGATACCAAGTCAAAGCGCCCTTTTCTGGCTCTCCCATCCCAAGGCATTGAACAAAGGGGAAAGAAAGAATCACAGCCTTGGTAGGAATCTCGAGGACCATCTAGAGCAACTCCCTGCAAAGAAAGAAAGAAAGAAAGAAAGAAAGAAAGAAAGAAAGAAAGAAAGAAAGAAAGAAGCTACAACAAATCAGCTAAGGAGAAGCGCATGCAGGGCTATAAAAAGAAAGAGATAAATTAAGGAGGAATGCATGGGGATAGAGGAAGCCAGACTTCACAAAGTGGGTGTTACTAGATGTATCAAAGGGATTTATTAAAATCCTGCTATTTGGATGTGAAAGCATGTACCAAAGTTCTTTATTTGTTTTAGTATATTCTTGACCCTTAGGTCTACAGATGGAATTATGCAAGGCTCCCAGTGCTATAAAGCATCCCTTTCAGCTACTAAGGCAACTGTGCAGATCCACAATAATTTTTATGTTTTGAAAGTGTTGTGCGGCCTAGGATTAAAATGTTGCAGGAAAATGCTAATGATGCAATGTGGTCATTATTACTATTTGTGAAATTTGTATACCACCCTTCACCCAAAAATTACAGGGAGGTTCACGACATAAAAATACAAAACGAGAACACAAAACACATAGTAAAATAGGGGGGCCCCATTTAGTGGGGTACAAATGAATACACAACAGGGTTTTTTTTAAAATAGATAAATCTAAGCTGAATTGCATATAAATTTCAAAGTGGTCTGTCCCTAAGGTATTGGCACTACTTTAGTATATTAATGGCAATGGCCTTTAAACGCCTCTAAAAATTATAATTTTTAAAGTGGCTGAAGCAATTCAGTCAGGGTACAAAAATACATTGTTGATGTTGCTGTTGTTGTTCCAAAGCTTCCCTGGACTTCGTTAACTTAAAATAAATAAATCCATACAGTTTTATTTGTGATATTCAATTGTGTTTTTAATCTTGTTTCATCTAGTTCTTTAGGCAATTAGGCAATTATCTAGTTCTTTGGGTAATGCTAGTTGCATTTTTATAGTTGTTTCTGTCTTTTTATTGTTAGCCACTTAAAGACTTTTATTATATTAAGTGTTTCAAAAAGCATTATAAAATATAATACTGTCCATGGGCATTCTGCATAAGAATTTTCTTATGGTTATGTTCCTATCATGTATGCCAGTCCATGTGACACCTATTTTGTGAGATGTGCAGGGACTGCTTCTCCATTACTCGGCCCAATTCAAGATGCTAATTTGGCATGTACAGCTTCTAATGGTTTTTTTAATAATAATAATTCATGTTGCTCTATTCTGCCCTGATATTTTATGAGAGGGTGGCATATAGATACTTTTGTCAATAAATCAACTTATCAAGCCCTGAGAGACTTTAATAGAGCACCTTTTCTCATATCAATCAGCCTAGATCCCAGATTAGCAGGGGCAGAGTCCCTCCTTGACCCACCAGCTAATGATCGCTCTATGGGATGCGAGATCGGCCCTTCTCAGTAATTGTTCCTGGGCTGTGAAACTCCCTCCCCTAGATGCCACAGATGGCTACATCACTGATGAGCATCATCACTGACAAGTCACTTAATTATAAAACACATCTGTTCTTCCAGGTTTTTGGAGGGCTTAGATGAGTCTGATCTGGAATTATAGGGTTGCTTGTACTATGTATTGCTGTTGCTAATTTGTGTTTCAGCTGTCACTTTGCAATAAATCCTGTGTTTTCTTTTGTGTTGGAGACAGCTTTTGGACCACACGTGTGGTAAAAAGTGGCTTGCAAAATTTATAAATAAATGGAGAATTCAATATTAAAACATTGTGGCCGACCATATGCCCATGGAAATCCCATAAACTGGAACTAAGTGCAACAGTGCTCTCCCTACTTGTGATTCCCAAAAACAGGCACTTAGAGACATCCTGCCTCCGACACTCAGTAGTAGCCATTGATAGCCTTAATCTTCAGGGATTTGTCTATCCTTTTAAAGCCATCCAAGTAGGTGGGAGAAAAAATACAAAGTTTATGTACCGTGTGAAGAAGCACTTCAGCTTTGTTCTGTCCTGAATTTTCCAACACTCAATTTTATTGGCTGGTCCCAAGTACCAGGAGTGGAAGAAAAGCCTCTCTATCCACTTAATCCTATTCAGAGAGATAGTATTATAGAATCCTGGGACGCAGGTGGCGCTGTGGGTAAAACCTCAGTGCCTAGGACTTGCCGATTGTATGGTTGGCGGTTTGAATCCCCGCGGTGGGGTGAGCTCCCGTCTTTCGGTCCCAGCTCCTGCCCACCTAGCAGTTCGAAAGCACACCCAAGTGCAAGTAGATAAATAGGTACTGCTTTCTAGTGGGAAGGTAAACAGCGTTTCCGTGTGCTGCGCTGGTGCTGGCTCACCAGAGCAGCTTCGTCACGCTGGCCACATGACCCGGAAGTGTCTCTGGACAGTGCTGGCCCCCGGCCTCTTAAGTGAGATGGGCGCACAACCCTAGAGTCGGACATGACTGGCCCGTACGGGCAGGGGTACCTTTACCTTTTATTATAGGATATGCAGTTGGATGTGCATTCAGACAACCACTTCCACCTACAGTACGTGATGTTAGGATATTTCCGTTCCTCCTTAAAAAGGGAACAGGCTGTTGTGTGTCACAAGCCTGCGTACTTCCTGCTCACAGGGAATTTCCTTTTTGTATATAGCTTTTGTTCTTGCTTTTTCCTTGACATGAAAGCAAGCAGTCATGTTTTTCCTTTGTTCTGACCAACGTTGAATAAAGCTGTAAATATGCTCTTCTGGGTGAATTTTCCATTGTGGAAACTCTGCAGAAAGGGCGTGCATGAGTCTTGGACTGTGTCTGAGGCTCGTGTCACTAATTGACTGATACTGTTGATACGGGAGACCAGGAGATCGCCCGGAGACAACGATGGAGGCCTGCCTGATGAGGCTGCCTGATGCCTCTGTCTCCCTGGCAGTATCCCAACACGTATGTCTGCTGCAGTTAATCCACTAAACATGACCAGATCAGGATGAAGATATGTTGACCAACTGCCTCTGCAATGGGGATATCTAGATTGTGCCACTGTGAAATGTACCCCCTTATGAAGATTTTTACTCCCTTTCACAAAACGGTGTGAAAGATTACTGAAACGGAAGGTGTGTTTCATTCACAACCAAAGAAAAAAGTTTGTAAAATGAGCTTCCTCTTCTGACTCAGCCTTAATTTCAGTATCAAAGCAGATATCCATGAATGTGTGCACACACTGAACTAAGTTTCTGTACTATATTTCTTTTTATTTCCATAACAGAAGACTTCTTGATCTTTCCATTTTTGAGTGTGAATTCAATAGCTTTTGAATATCTTTATGCCAAAGTATATATATATTAACTACCGTAGCTAATTTTCTCAAGAATGTGTCTTTGTTGTGCTTACACGCTGATTTTTCCAAAGGTGGAAGGCTCCGGTATTCCACTGAACAATTTGTTGCCTTGGCAATGAAACAATAACACCTATAAATGTGAAGTGAGACCTTTTTAGCCTAAGCACAGAGGAGTCATTTTGCAATCGCAAATTATGCATTCGGGAGTTGCTATTTCTGGGTGATTCTTAGCATTGCTATATTTTTCTACAAATCAACCATACTTCCTGCCCAGAATCCAAGCACTACTGTGTTTTTTGCTCTATAAGACTCACTTTTTCCCTCCTAAAAAGTAAGGGGAAATGTGTGTGCGTCTTATGGAGCAAATGCAGGCTGCGCAGCTATCCCAGAAGCCAGAACAGCAAGAGGCATTGCTGCTTTCACTGCACAGCGATCCCTCTTGCTGTTCTGGCTTCTGAGATTCAGAATATATTTTTTCTTGTTTTCCTCCTCCAAAAACTAGGTGTGTCTTGTGGTCTGGTGCGTCTTATAGAGTGAAAAATATGGTACATAACTTCTGATATTGTTTATAAGATTACAGCGCCATGGAATACTTTTTGCACGGAATACTTTTTGCACAGGTTCTACTCACCCGTTCTGCTACTGGAAGCAAACACAAGTGCAACAGGGTTCCCTCCTCTTCTCCTGCGTGCCCCCAATGCCTCTCCCAAATCCCAACTGGAATGTCAGGAGAAACCTTCACCCCACCCAAACACTGCATGGAACGAGAGGAGATGGGAGATTGTTCTGTTGGGAAGCAGAAATGCTTTCACTGGTGGAATGATCTCCTTGGTGTTACCTTGAACTCCACTCACAGTTATCTATTTTCCCTCAAACCATCTTCACTGGTAAGCTCTGTGAGCACACCCAATATACAGAGAGTAGGTTCTGGCAGCTTTGGCAGCACTGATCAACTGTTGAACAGCAGTAGGGAATTGTGAGACTGAATTCACTCCCCTAGTAGCTGTTTTTAAAACTGAACATTCTGGCCAACTACTGAAAGACACACATGTTGGTTCAATCTATGAATCAGGGGCTAGATCAAGGGTGTCCAAACTTTTTTCAAAGAGGGCCAGATTTGATGAAGTGAACATGCATGAGGGCCAACCAAAGTTATTGAGCTTTTTTTAAGAATTGAAGTTGCTGAGCTTTTTTTTAGGATTGGAGTTGTTGAGCTTTTTTGAAATTTCACCCCAGGAAATAAACTGCCACAGGGGCCAGATTAAATCGGATTAGGCCCCCGAGCCGGACTTTAGCCATGCCTGGGCTAGATAGAATATTTTTCTTTAGAATCATAGAGTTGGAAGAGACCACAAGGGCCATCGAGTCCAACCCCCTGCCAAGCAGGAAACACCATCAGAGCACTCCTGACATATGGTTGTCAAGCCTCTGCTTAAAGACCTCCAAAGAAGAAGACTCCACCACACTCCTTGGCAGCAAATTCCACTGTCGAACAGCTCTTACTGTCAGGAAGTTCGTCCTAATGTTTAGGTGGAATCTTCTTTCTTGTAGTTTGGATCCATTGCTCCATGTCCGCTTCTCTGGAGCAGCAGAAAACAACCTTTCTCCCTCCTCTATGTGACATCCTTTTATATATTTGAACATGGCTATCATATCACCCCTTAACCTCCTCTTCTCCAGGCTAAACATGCCCAGCTCCCTTAGCCGTTCCTCATAAGGCATCTTTTCCAGGCCTTTGACCATTTTGGTTGCCCTCTTCTGGACACGTTCCAGTTTGTCAGTGTCCTTCTTGAACTGTGGTGCCCAGAACTGGACACAGTACTCCAGGTGAGGTCTGACCAGAGCAGAATACAGTGGCACTATTACTTCCCTTGATCTAGATGCTATACTCCTATTGATGCAGCCCAGAATTGCATTGGCTTTTTTAGCTGCCGCGTCACACTGTTGGCTCATGTCAAGTTTGTGGTCAACCAAGACTCCTAGATCCTTTTCACATGTACTGCTCTCAAGCCAGGTGTCACCCATCTTATATTTGTGCCTCTCATTTGTTTTGCCCAAGTGCAATACTTTACATTTCTCCCTGTTAAAATTCATCTTGTTTGTTTTGGCCCAGTTCTCTAATCTGTCCATATGGGACCTTTTTGTGTCTGTGGGCTCAATTCCAAAGGGGTTAAATGCATACATCAAAGGCTCCATCTTCTCAAGATGATGGGGGGTCTGACACAACACCCTGATGTCACACACACAATGTCACGAGGAGACGGGGCGGAGCCAAACACCATCTGAACAGGGCTCTGCCCCCTCAAAACCCATTTGGGAGGGGGTGCCTCAGCCCCTAGGAGCCGGCACCTATGGGATATATTATTCATCTTGATGCAGTTATCTGTTTTAGATACGGGAGTTCTGACTTATACTTTTGAAGTAAATGGGAACCCCATATGGGCATCAATCCAGAGAATGATAGTTGCACTTAAGCCCATTTGAAATCAATGGGGCATTAATTATGGCCAACTTAGATCAGGGCCAACTATGTGTAGATCTGTGGGCACATGCAACAATAGGTTGGGAGTAACAGTGCTTGAGGATTATGTTCTTTCTGTATTATTAAGGGAGCTGATCTGATTCGCACTCCTGTAATAATAAGCAGATCAGAAAGCAGTTATTCTTCAGTTTTCACTCTTCTCCAAATTTTGCAGTGCAGCTAAAAATGTGGATTAAAATGTGGCAGATGTGAAATAATAATAATAATAATAATAATAATAATAATAATAATAATAATAAATCAGATGACACACTGATATACCACACTGACAGGGACCAGAAGTAGAGCTATCTGGAGAAGTGTCTACACTTTTAGATGAAAACTATATATCTGGAAGAAGAAAAACACATTTTCTCTAAGGTTGCTTCTTTAAAATTTATCAGGATAGACTGTATTATTATTTTAATATGTTGCAACAAAACAAACAAACATTGGGACAATCGGCAAACAAGTTTAATTGTAGAACTGCATCATTGGACTTAACTGATCCCTTCAGAATCAGTTTCCTTGAATCTAAGCAATCTTAGAATGCTACTTTTCTGCTATTTTCATTTGGCAGACGCCTTTCACAATACTTACTCAGATCTCTGAAATTAAAATTCCGATTTTCGCTGAGATCTATGCTGTGTTCTCTAAGGTGAATAACCACACAAAGCTTTAAATTGGCATTCCGCGCAGGACTCTTGTTCTTTATTCAAGGTTCACATCACATTCAAGACATTTATCTGTGTAATCACCTCAGCAAGTGGAATAAACCAACTGAAAACATCCAACCAACCAGAAAAATAAATATATAAATAGGTTTTTACAGGTCACCAATATTTAACAAGAATGCCTGTCCTGATCATTCATTAATTAGGAAATGGAGCAAATGATGCTTGGGGGGGGGAACATTATGCAAAACTTGTAATTTCAATACTTTTTATCCTTGGATAAAAACTGAAGCTGAATAGCCACATCTTGTGATGAGAGATCCAGATAGTACCACTTCTATGTATGATTAAAGTTTTATGCTTTTTAACTGTGCCTTGGTCTGATAGCTCCTTGTTATGACTGCTACTGTACTGGGGTGTATATATATCTATTAATGATTGTTTGATGTTTCTCTGACTACTATTTTATTCAGTTTGTTCCATTATAAAATTGAAATGTAGGGCTAGGACATAATTAGTTTCCCACTATTTTGCTTTTGAGCAAAACTATGGCAAACGTTTTGCCCGACTGTAATTAAGAAATGGAGAATTTTCCAGGGGCCCAATAAAATAGCATAGGGTGGGGAAATTCTGCTAAGTATCTGCCTATCCCTGCTATAGACTAAATTATTTGGGGGAAATGGAATTTTCTATCATTGGCATCTGCTGCGTTTATCCATTCTGGAAAAGGGTATCTTATGGCCTTGGGGGTTAGATGATACAGTGGTACCTTGGTTTAAGAACAGCTTAGTTTATGAACAACTTGGATTAAGAATGCTGCAAACCCGTAAGTAGGTGATTTGGTTTTATGAACTTTGCCTTGGAATAAGAACATATTCCGCTTCCTGTTGAGTGTGTCCCATTTGTAAATTGAGCTCCCTGCTGCTACGGGAAAGCATGCCTTGGTTTAAGAATGCTTTGGTTTAAGAACGGACTTCCGGAAGGTATTAAGTTCTTAAACCAAGGTACCACTGTGTATATAAGGAAAGTACCTGCAAGATGCTTTGAGATCCTCAAATGAAAAACAATGTTTATTTAAGAGACTATGCAACATACGAACAAAAGTGTAAGGGGAAGTCACATGGAAGAAAACATTAAGGGAAAGAGGGACTGAGAATGAATCCCGAGGCTTCTAGCTCTCTGCAACAGAAGCGTGTTGAGAAAATAATTATCTCCTCAGAAGCAATAAAAATTGCTTCAGCCCAGCATTGGTGCATAATTCATCTCCTCAATAATCAAATTCTGACTTCTGAGGAGCTCTTGAATGGTCATCCTGGTGTCAAACGCTGGTGCTCCTAGAAGCTAATCCTCTTATAGACAATTTGCATCTCATAAGAGATAATCAGCCACATGTCACTCTCGTTTCACTGTAACAGAGCAGAACACGATTGCTCTGATTGCTATGATAATGGAAAAGGGTGAAATCACAAAGGGTATCAAAGTCTCTGTGTGCTTATGTCCCCTGCTATCCTATCTAAATGAAGTTCTGTACTTCAGCTGGGGGACTTTTGTAAAGGAATTAGATACGCTCTGTCTTTGTGTCAAGACTGTCAGTCACAAGTGGGCATCTCAGAGGAGCTCAGATCTAGTCTTGTTTCTTGATCTTCAAGGAAGAACACAGTACCACACCGGTACTACCATTGTGATAGCAGGTAAGTCCTCATTTCCCAGATGGCTACAGGCACCCAGGTTCAAGAAACATGTAGAGGTCTGTCAGTGGTGTGGTGCAAGAGGTTTTTTTTGTGAATTTTGCATGGTAGCAGCAAGAGAACATATCAGACTGGTCTCTCTATTTTTTCTTTCTGTTTCCTGAGAAACATATCCATCTAAACATGCTGTGCCTCATAATTAAAGTGTGAATTGCTCTTGCAATCTGGGCAACTAAAGATTGAGCTGTGCCATTCTGGAGGTGAAACCCACCAACAGCATTCCAGGAGAATGTTAAATTATTTTTGTATTCCACAACTGCTGCTCAAATTTTACTAGCTAAGAAGTGGAAAATGCAAGAAATACCAACTGTGGAAGAATGGCAGATGAAGATGATGGACTTTTCGGAGCTAGCTGACCTGACCGGAAGAGTCCACGACCAGAACAAGGAGGAGTACCAGGAAGAATGGACGAAATTTAATGATTATTTAGTTAAATACGTTAAGTTAAATTAATTGGAAAAAGCTTGCAATTACCTGTTAGGCTTAGGATTTAAATAAGTAAGGTGATGAATTAACATGTTTAATGCTGAATTGGGAAGAAAGAATGATGTTAAGTGATTAAGTTAAGTTTATAAGAATTTTGATTTGGAAAACCGTTAAAATGATATACACTGAAATTCAACCGGGGGATATGAGGAAGTCACTTAACAATGTTAATAAAAATAGTTTTAATAAGGTTATGATTGTTGTTTGTTTGTTTGTTTGTGTGTTTATAATTTTGGAAAATCATTTTTTTTGGGGGGGAAACAGCATTCCAGGAGAACTGAGCCAAATTTAGCACTGTGTCATTCATTCATACACACACACACACACACACACACAGGCATTGTAACTGGGCTTAATTCTTGTACTATCCATTTTCTGTCTTTCTTGAATTTAATACCCTACCTCACTGTCAGCACTAAAGGAGTCAGGCTGTGGGCTCAACCGACTAGCTTATTTGTTGCTGTATTCAAGCTGGGTGGAAGAACATTCAGTAAGGCAATATGCAGAAATCACAAGATTTGCTAACAAAATGTCAGGTGATCAAGAGGAACCTATCACCCACTTAGAATCATAGAATCATAGAGTTGGAAGAGACCACAAGGGCCATCGAGTCCAACCCCCTGCCAAGCAGGAAACACCATCAGAGCACTCCTGACATATGGTTGTCAAGCCTCTGCTTAAAGACCTCCAAAGAAGGAGACTCCACCACACTTTTTGGCAGCAAATTCTACTGTCGAACAGCTCTTCTTCTACCTGCACAAAGCTCAGGGCCTGATGTTGTTCTTTAGCTACACCTTTGTGCCTGTCAGAATTCCCGTAAGCCAAGGTTGGATAACCTTTGGGCCTCTAGATATTGCTGGATGTCTACTTCTGTCCCCCTGGCTATTGTCTATGCCAGGGGTCTGCAACCTTTAAGACAAAAAGAGCCACTTGGATCCGTTTCCGAAGGGAAAAAAAACCTGGGAGCCGCAAAACCATTGCGACATTTAAAGCATGCGCGCCGCTGCCCTCCGATCCGACAGCGGGCGGGAAGGTGACGTCGGGACGGTGTGTGAATAACGCACACACCACCCCCATGTGACGTCACAGCCAGTACAGTGCCCACCACAGTGGGGAGTGTCGGGGCGCACAATGCGCCTCCTCCCCTCGCTAGTATCCGCTCCGGAGCCATGGCAAAGGTGTAAAAGAGCCACATGCGGCTCCGGAGCCGCGGGTTGCAGACCCCTGGTCTATGCTGAAGGGAGCTGGAGTTCAACAATATCTCAGGGCCACAGGTTAACAACTCTTGCCCTAGATACCTGGCCAGCCATTCGCCCACTGGCTTCAATTCAGGCCTTTCCATGCTGAGGCCTTGATGCCATCCCCATTAAGGACCTATAATAATATCTGTTATGACATACTGACTACCTCACTTTTAAAATCTGTTTGAAATGAACCCAGTTCTTTCAAAGCCACCTCACATCCCTTTTTCTTTGATTCTAGTCACTGGGTGACTCAAAGTCACCCTCTTCTCTGCTAATTCACATGTTCTGGGCATTAAGAAGACCAAAAAGAAGAAGAGCTCAGACCACATTAATCTTCGTGTCATTACAATATTATAGGCTGCTTTTTAAAACAACAACACCTAAATGTATGGCAATGTAAGCAAACCATCTTACACTGCAAATTATTATTTTTATTATTGTTGTTGCTGTTGTTAATTTAATTTGTAAACTGTCCTATACCTGTAGGTCTCAGGGCAGTTCACAATACAGCTTTACAATATAAAAGCACAAAATGCATAATAAAAACATCTTTCTTTCTTTCTTTCTTTCTTTCTTTCTTTCTTTCTACATATTGTCATACAGTGGAACCTCACTGAATGTAATCCATTACAGAAGACCATTCCGAAATGTTTGACAACCGAGGCACAATTGCCGGTCAGCAATTGCAATGGAGAAAATGGGGAAACACACCTTGGAAGCCATTCAACTTCTGAGGCACGTTCAAAAACGGAAGCATTCACTTCCGGATTGTCGACATTCGAAAGCCAAAACGTTCGACTTCCGAAGCATTTGACAGCCGAGTTCAATATGCTGCTATATTATGTATTAATTCAACATGCTGCTATATTAAGAAGAGCTTCCAACTTGTCAGTCACAGCTTCTTTTTAGAATGTTAATTGTATAAGCCAAAAGTAAACGTAAAAGTCTGTGAACTCATCTCAGCTGGGGATGTATGAATCTGTCAATATCTGGCTCATCTTACGATTCACATTTTTTACTCAAGATTTCATTAGTCAGGATTTCATTAATCGGGGTTTTTAAAGTCCTCTTTAGATGTGTACTTGAGTGTGGATTATCTTAGTCGGCTACGAGTGATTGCCCAAAAAGAAGAAGAAGAGCTGTAAAAATTGCATTTAGGCTGCAATCCTGACTCCACTTATTCAAAGTGCCTTCTGAGTAGACATAGTTAGGATTACATCCTTACACATGTAATTTTTTTTTCAAAATACCCTTTTAATATAATGATCTCTGGCAGGCAAGCAGTTGGATAAGCAGTAATGAGACGCCTTCAGTTCTATTTTGGTTTATTTACAGAAAAAACACATCAAGAGCAGGTCTTCCTGCTGCCTTGCAGTAGCAATAGTTGGCTAATCTGAATCAGTGCTCCTTCCCCAACAGGAATGATGCCAGAGCCTAATCTTATTTCCCCATCCCTTCCACTGATTTCTGAGCTTCTCTACCCTTCCAAGGATTCATACATTGGCTTTCCCCCTCCCCACTCCCATTAGATATCGACTCTACCTCTGCTGGCAGCTGGGCTTCGCTCCGGCCATCTTCCAGTTCTCCCTCTCCTTCTGAGCTAACAGTCTGCCCTGGAAGAAAGGCAGGCCAGGCTGTCCAATCTGGAATGTGACAGCTCGTCTGCAGAGCCAGCCACTTCTATGCTTAGCTCACATTCCAAGGCTGAATCCTTTGGCTGGGGGACCATGTTCTTGACCAGGGGTCAGCAAACTTTTTCAGCAGGGGGCCAGTCCACTGTCCCTCAGACCTTGTGGGGGGCCGGACTATATTTTGGGGAAAAATAATAATGAACGAATTCCTATGCCCCACAGATAACCCAGAGATGCATTTTAAATAAAAGCACACATTCTACTCATGTAAAAGAAGAGTAGAGTTTGGATTTGATATCCCGCTTTATCACTACCCGAAGGAGTCTCAAAGCGGCTAACATTCTCCTTCCCTTCCTCCCCCACAAGAAACACTCTGTGAAGTGTGTGGGGCTGAGAGACTTCAGAGAAGTGTGACTAGCCCAAGGTCACCCAGCAGCTGCGTGTGGAGGAGTGGAGACGCGAACCTGGTTCACCAGATTACAAGTCCACCGGTCTTAACCACTACACCACACTGGAATGCCCCACAAATAACCCAGAGATGCATTTTAAATAAAAGGACACACTCTACTCGGGTAAAAACATGCTGAGCATCTGTGGGATGGATTGAGAAGGCATTTGGACCAGATCTGGCCCCCAGGCCTTAGTTTGCCTACCCATGTTCTTGTCATTTAAATGACCAAATTGTGCTTTTGACAGACCCATGCTCTGAGGCCAGGGAGGATCCATGCAAGCTGGAGAAGCTCTCAAACCCAAATCCCAGTCATGCTTATGCCGGGCAGAAGATGGAAGCATCTCCCCATTTTAACCTTGATTTTCAAGCCGCCCCCAAAAAGAATCCCATCTCATTGGTTCCAGTGTGATGAAAGATAAACATTGCAGCTCCAGCACTGGCATACTTTTCCCATTCCATTATGAACTTTTTCTCTCCCATTCCAATAGATTAAAAGTCTGCCCTAGCACAAAGCACTTCCTGCTATTACTGTTATTGGAGCAATGTAGTAACAGCAAAATAAATAAATTAATTAATAATAATTTCATCCCAAAAAACCCCAGGGAGGTTTGCAATGGCAGATGTCCTTCTCTACCTATAGATCAAGAGGAGGTATTCTATGACCCCCAAGATGCCCTTCTACGGATCATGGGATTGCATCCAAAATGTCCATTTTCTCTCAAAATGTGTATTCTATTTTGCATAGCAATTCTCAAATAAGGAATTCCTCAAATGTCTCTAATCTCAGAATGTTCTTTTGGCTTTTTGGACCAAGTTTGATTCCTGTACAATAGGAAATCTTGGATGTACTATAATGCTCAGATGGATTTATGTGTAACCTGTTTAAGTATGTATTTTACCAAAAATATTTCTGCAGAGAAAAGGTCTACCCCTTCACTGAATTATAAATACTATTCTAAAAATTGTAGAATACTGCAAATGATCGTTTACGGAACAGTACTGAAATACTGGTTGGTATTTGGGTATTCCCATGTCACTTCATCAGGCATTACAAAATATGTTTTAATTACTTTTTTCCATTGCTATTCATGTATATTTGTGGCAGGCTTAGTTTTAATTAAACACATTGCTACTCTGATTATCCTTAGATCTTGACAATGTATAGCGTATGTTGTCTCCCACAATTTCTCTAGATCACAGAGTAAGTTATGACTAAGAGCATTTCAACCCCATTCTGTCCTGATTTTGATTCAGAAAGCATTAGGTTAAGCAAAAGCATCAAGCAAGCAAATGCCATATGTCACAGTGACAACTCACAGAGGCAAGAGTTCATTGCCTGCTCTGAGTAACACTACAAGGAAAAGCTGCTATTTATCCTTTTCTAAAATTAAAAAGACAGAACCCCACCTTCTGTAAAAAAAAATAAAATAGCAATAAGCCATTTTTGTATCAAAATGTGCAAATTTGCCAGGACAGCCCTTCCCAATTTTCACTGACAATCTAAGCATTCCATCCTTGACACAGGAAAATCTATATGCAAGGCAGCTTCTCTTTATAATACCTGGGATAACTATCTCCAACCTATACAATGCAACAGGTGTATTTTAAATGTCAGAAGTTAAGGCTTCCGGAGACTGAAAACAGTGTTATAAACTTATTTTTAGAAGTCTGTTTTCTTAAATTCACCCGAAGCAGAAACCAGTACAGCTCATGACTATGTATTACTGCAGGTTTGAAGCAGAATGCCTGGGAATGAATGAGTATGAGTTAATAGTCCGACTAAGAAAATCTACTCTGCTCTAGTAAATCTAGATGAGCACATTCTTATTGTATACCATATGGCACAGCTTCAGCCCCACGATAGCAATTATGAATGCATTCGCCACCATTTCGTATAAGCAAAGAAGTCTTAAGCATCTTCCACAAAACATTAATGGCAAAAGGATGCATTCCTGGTCTAATCCATCTGCTGGTATGCACAGGATTTACTTAAAGTTAGCAATAAGAATTCAAATTGGCAGAATAAGTTGGTATGACGATGCATGCTGGTATTTCTAAATGAGACATTGCTGCTAGACTTCATTATGAGTACTAACTTTGGGGACAATTAGGTTCTGAGCATCTTTCTTTCTGAATGTGGTTATTTATATCTAGGTAAAAAGGTAAAAGAGGGAAGCGGGTGGCGCTGTGGGTAAAACCGCAGCACCTAGGACTTGCTGATCGCATGGTCGGCGGTTCGAATCCCCGCGGCTGGGTGCGCTCCCGTCGTTCGGTCCCAGCGCCTGCCAACCTAGCAGTTCGAAAGTACCCCTGGGTGCAAGTAGATAAATAGGGGGGGAAGGTAAACGGCATTCCCTGTGCTGCGCTGGCTCACCAGATGCAGCTTGTCACGCTGGCCACGTGACCCGGAAGTGTCTGCAGACACTTGCTGGTGCCCAGGGTGAGCACACACCAGGTGTGTGCATGCGTGTATGCACTGGGCAGGAAGCAGTGGGGGGGGGTGCTGGCTGGGGTTTAGTAAATGAAACAGTAGCCAGTAGACTTGTAGGACTTGGAGTGCAGTTTATTAACTATGTTGATGAGATCCATTTCCGCTTCTCTTTTACATCTGAAACAGATGTGGTTTCCGCTATATGGACACAATGGTGTACTATGATCTGAAGTCAGAACAGGACCCTCACAAGCCATAGAGTCATTCTGTTTT
Source organism: Podarcis tiliguerta (assembly GCF_965153285.1). Taxonomy (NCBI): domain Eukaryota; kingdom Metazoa; phylum Chordata; class Lepidosauria; order Squamata; family Lacertidae; genus Podarcis; species Podarcis tiliguerta. Next base: position 87,618,861 of record NC_139537.1, read on the forward strand.
TGCTATGTGCAAAATATTTACAGCTCATATGCTGAAGACACACCTCTTTCCCATGACATTTGATACATTGGTTATAAGCATTTTAGGATCTACTCTATTCTTGTCACTACAATTTGTGTATTGTATTTTTAAATTGCTGTAACCTAACCTGGGACATTATGCTGAAGGGCAGGTAAGAAATCATCATCATCATCATCATCATCATCATCATTATCATCATCCTAATTATCAGAAACTTTATACCATGTTTTATTAATGGTGCCAGTTGAAAATGATGCGTTTTTAATCATAACAAAGAGTAAAGAGCCAATTTAACAGGTGGGAGCCCTAGTGTGGGATTTCATTAAAAAACCGAACATGTTGTTTGGCTTCTAATAATGGTGTAGATTAGGAGAATATCCTTGGTTAAAAAAACCAATGAAAAACATTTAAAACTTTTATTGATTGTTTCTTTAGGGTGAAAATTAAAACTCAGCAAGAGTTGGTAGTTTTATGATGGGCTCAGCAGTCTCAGAGCCAAAGAAGGTTTCTGTAAAGTGTTTACAAAAGAATATAGTGGAAGAACAAAATAATAAATTGATAATATATTGTGAACAAAGTAAAAGAGTGTAACCTTGTTGCAAAACCATGCCCTTGCAACTCTGAAAATGTTTCACCACTGTTCAGTGAATCAACACAGATACAAGACATGAAAGAAAACAGAGTTTCTATGTATGTATCTGTAATCTTGCTATGACTTTGTGTAGTTGTAAATGTTCTCAGTCTCTTAATTCTAATTTGTGCTTCGTCTCCACCTTCTATTATTCTCTGTACAGTGGTACCTCATAAGATGAATGCCTCGCAAGACGAAAAACTCGCAGAACGAAAGAGTTTTTTGTTTTCTGAGTTGCTTCGCAAGACAGATTTCCCTATGGGCTTGCTTCGCAAGACGAAAACATCTTGCGCCTTTTTTTTAAAACCGCCAATGCATTCCTATGGGAAACCGTCAATACACAGTGGTGTTTCGCAAGACGAAAAAATTCACAAGACGAAAAAACTCGCAGAACAAATTAATTTCGTCTTGCGAGGCACCACTGTATTTATTTCCACACTGTAATTAGAAGTAACAGTGATACAGTGTCCTATCAATGCTGGCATTAATACCAAGGCTAGCTTTAAGCCAACATGTGAAACTGTCTTGCAAATTTAGCATGAAAATTAGTGCAATGTTGCTGCTGTTGTTTCAGTATCTTATCCATGAACAATACTGAAAATGGGAGTCATGCACAAGAGAGCAGGAGATGGGAAGGGACGAAACTCCAGGGCTTTTCCCAAGCCATGCAACTATGAGCAAGAGACTGGGGAAATGATGATTGCAATGGTCTAACAGGCACCAGTGGTTGATGGAATCTGCTGAATTGTCGACTTTAATACTGGCAAGAGTGTCCAAATATTTACTTGCCAAAGAATACCAACATTTCCCCCTTCTGAAATATACTGTACACCTTTTTGATATGCAGAGAAGATAGCCCTGGAGAGTTTTATTTGTGTGGCACATTGTAGATACGCACATGAAATGAGAGGAGTTAGTAGCCAGCAGCAGATATATTTAGCTGTTTGCAGCTTCTGGAAGCTCATGACCAGCAAACTGGGGCATTCACAAGGGTGTTTTGAGGGAGAGACCCAGAGTGCTGTTTCATGGTGTACATAGTACCAGGAGACATAGATGGTGAAGGAAATACTCTGCCTCTCTCGCCCTGACCTAGCCACTGTGATCAACGTGACGGTCACCTCCAGACTTGATTATTGTAACTCGCTCTATGTGGGGCTGCCCTTGAGACTGACCCAGAAACTCCAGCGGGTGCAGAATGCCACAGCGAGACTCCTTACGGGGTCCTCGCTGCGAGATCACATTCACCCGGTGCTATACTAGCTGCACTGGCTCCCGGTGGAGTACAGGCTCAGGTTTAAGGTGCTGGTTTTAACCTTTAAAGCCCTATACGGCCTAGGACCCTCGTACCTACGGGACCGCCTCTCCTGGTATGTCCTACAGAGAAACTTACGATCTTCAAACAAAAACATCTTGGAGGTCCCAGGCCACATAGAGGTTAGGCTGGCCTCAACCAGAGCCAGGGCTTTTTCGGCTGTGACTCTGATCTGGTGGAACACTCTGTCACAAGAGACAAGGGCCCTGCAGAACTTGACATCTTTCCGCAGGGCCTGCAAGACAGAGCTGTTCCACTAGGCCTTTGGTCAGGGCACAGCCTGACTCCCTCCTTTGGCAATCTTCACAGAACTCTAGCCCAATGGTTGCCATCAATTTGACTTGAATTAATTTTATAATGAAACGATTTTAGAATGTTGTATTATTTTATTGTTGTTAGCCGCCCTGAGCCCGGTTTCAGCTGGGGAGGGCAGGATATAAATATTATTATTATTATTATTATTATTATTATTATTATTATTGATATTTATTACCATGTTTGTCTTCCTGCCTGAGAACGTGCAAAACTACACCTGCAGCAAGAGCAAGCTGGTTGCTTTGCTGGAAGAGAAGGTTCAGCAACTTGATGTTCAGCTGTGCATACTTTGAACTCCTCGGCAAGATGAGGAAATTCTAGATAGGGCAGAGCGGATGGTACTGGAACAACAATGCAGGTGGGTTGCCCCAAGGGAGGAAGAAGATTATCCACTGCAAGAGACAAATATATGACACATAGAAGCAGGACTGCCAGGATCCATGCTGTCTCACTGGAGCTGCAAAATCAATCATATTCCCTCACCTCAGACACTGATTCTGGGAGCAAGACACAGAGGTAGCAATGTGCAGATGTAACAGGATATCACGGGATATGTGCTGTCTTCCAGGTGCAAAGATTCGTGTCATGGACTGGCTGGATGCAAAAGAGTGGTGGGAGGCACCAGCTGAGGAACCCACAAGGGAACCCCCAGAAAGAAAATCCAGGGGATTTTTGATGGGATGACCATGAGTGATCATAGAGAGAAGAGGGAGCAGATAGGCTTTAGTGAGCAGGCAGAGGCTGTGCCAGAGAACAGTCCAGAATCAGAGGCAGGAGCGGGGGAATCAAGAGTCAGAGTGGAAATATCCTCCAACCAGCAGTTTATTCAAGGGACGTTCCCACTGATGAGCATGAGGGGGGTACTTTTTCCTGATTATCCCCTGTGACCCCCAGGCACCACCTCACACACTGTCCACTGCTAGTTTTGACCTATAAAGCCTTAAACGGCTCAGAACTGCAATACCTCAAGGACCGCCTCTTTCCATATGAACCTATCCCAACCCTGAGATCATCTCCCGAGGCCCTCCTTCCTGTGCCTCCTCCTCAAGAGGCAACATGAGAACGGGCCTTCTCTGCAGTGGCTCCCCATCTGTGGAATGCTCTCTTCAGGGACGTTCGCCTGGCACCTTCATTATACAGCTTTAGGTGCCAGTAGTAATGTATGGAAGTGAGAGCTGGACCATAAAGAAGGCTGATTGCCGAAGAATTGATGCTTTTGAATTATGGTGCTGGAGGAGACTCTTGAGAGTCCCATGAACTGCAAGAAGATCAGACCTCTCCATTCTGAAGGAAATCAGCCCTGAGTGCTCACTGGAAGGACAGATCCTGAAGCTGAGACACCAATACTTTGGCCACCTCATGAGAAGAGAAGACTCCCTGGAAAAGACCCTGATGTTGGGAAAGATGGAGGGCACAAGGAGAAGGGGACGACAGAGGACGAGATGGTTGGACAGTGTTCTTGAAGCGGCAAACATGAGTCTGACCAAGCTGCGGGAGGCAGTGGAAGACAGGGGTGCCTGGCGTGCTCTGGTCCATGGGGTCACGAAGAGTCGGACACGACTAAACGACTAAACAACAACAACAGGTGCCAGGCAAAAACGTTCCTTTTAACCAGGCCTTTGATTGCCCTGATTGACATCCTATGCCTTTTAAAATGTGGCTCCTTTTTTTTTGGGGGGGGGGGTTATTGAACTATTGTTTTTGTTTTGAGTTTATATATTGTGATCTTTTCTGTGAACCGCCCTGAGACCTCCAGGTATAGGGCAGTAAATATAATCATCATCATCATCATCATCATCATCATAAAAACAATAACAACCTCCAGAACAACATAGGAGATTGCACTGGAGGACAGCAGTGTGCCCTCCAGGGTGGGCAGTCAGCAAGAAAAATGCCTTTTCACACACACCAATAGTGAGATTTTTAAAAAAGTCTGTCTGTTGTATGTGAAGTCTGGATCAACTCAGCCACAGTGTTTCTTCTCACAACCACGATCAACACAAGTACCAAATAGATTCAATAGTCTTTGTGGAAAATATTTCTCTCAGTGGAAAGCATAGCACAGAAACGACTTGGAGAACTGAAACCAATCACTTAATGCTTTGTTTTGTTACATCGGGAAGCAGGGTGGGGTAGAAACAGACGGCTGCCATTTCCCAAATCCTTTCATAATGATCAGCCAAAGTGCAGTTCTTTCCTGCGATGTAGTAATGTACACGTAAAGGGGCTAAAACGCAGAGGAACTTCAAAGTTGGTCTTTTATTAAGTGACAATTTGGGGGATTTATTCTGGTTCCAAAAGGCTCATTTTAGATTTGATCTCCGACTAAAAGATGATACAATGTAAACATTACTCTAAAAGATCCAGTATAATTGAGCTTTCAAGCCGAGGATTCATATCTGGTTGATAAATTAAAAGGTTGATTTTCATAGTTTAATTAATAATCAGTAAGTTTCCTGCAGAGATTTTCAGGCTATATAGAGATAAGCCTGGTAATTAGGCACATTATCATGAGATTTAACATTTAATCTCAGGATTAGATCCAACATTGAATACAGATACTTTTATCTGTTTCTTTACTTTAAGTTTCACTGCTTTGTTTGAAAAAGAGATGAGCAAGCAGAAGTCTGCTTGCCCTAAAAATGAACATTACAGGAAAATATGGAAAGCATCGAAAAATTGTACATGATCCAAGAACATGCCTGAACAATGGCAATGTTTTTCAAGGAGGAATGTGTTGTCCATGAGAGCTGGGGTTTCCCCTAGACCCTGTTAAGTGGGACTCTTACACCACCAGGTCAACTGATACACTGTTTATTCTCCTTCTTTCAGGAACTTGCAGAGTTCTGGCAGCCATTCTTAGAGTTCACTGCTATACCTAGTGCAGAAGGAAAGGAAAAATGAAGCTTCAGATAGCTTCACCCATTAGTTACATTTGCCTTGTGAAAGGTATGGAAGAAAAGAGGAAACAGAATGTCTTCTGTGGGGCAAATCAGTCTGCTGAGCCTCCTTGGAAGTTGGAAGTGGAAGCACTGTTTTTTGTTTGTTTGTTTAAGTGGATTTGCTGCAATGTGCTTTAATCCACTTTAATTGCACAAACCTACATTCATGGTGAGTGCTTGAGACCCTCTCGCAAAATAATGACTGTCTGGAGGCACACTTTGTTTCTTTCTGAATGCCCTTGTAAGGGCCACGATGCTGACTAAGGAAACATGCAAGGGGCATTGGATTGCACAGGAATGAATGGTCTGATGTGCCCTATTTCATTGTGAGGTTTCCTGTATTGTAAGCAAACACAGATGCAAATTTTGACAGGCCCAGCAGTGGGGGGGGGGGGCGGGTTGGACTATAAAGACTTTTTGCAATTAGTGGAAATATGAGATATGAAAACAGACAAGTAGTTTCAGCTGAGAACCAGGGTTGCAAAGTTTTCCGCTTTACACATGAGTGCTCCTAGGTATAACTGGCTACTCATTTTGTGTGTTTCTTTAAAAAAAATCCTGTTCACAGATATAGATATAATTGTGACCTGTTATTTAATTGTGTTATCATTGGCTCGGATCCTAAGGCAAGAGGACTTAAAGAAGTTCAAAGAAGAAAACCCTGCAAAACATTTCCGGAAGGTTGTGAGACCTCCTGGGCAATGTGGGACGCAGCTGTTAATGGGAGACTCAGAATTGTCTGAAATCATGATTGGATTGTAAGGTGAGTTAATGTTAGAGAACATTCTCAGAAGGTGTTTTGTACCAGCAAGCACCCTCAACACAATACACAATGTTCTGGAATGGATCGCAATGATCTGAAGTGGCCTTTGGACCTCACAGGGAACTGTGATGGGAAGGAGGAGATGTGAAACTCTTTTTCTGTGCATTTCCCTAAGCTGCTAACTTACCTTAAGATCCATGCCTGGATGTACAAACCAAAAATAACCGTATAGTCCTAGCACTATATAACTAAACAACCGAATGAATAAAAAGAAAGCGATGCTGGCAGCAAATGCCTTAAATGTCCTCGGGTGTTTTTCTTTCAAATGTGTTATGGTTCTGCTGTAGGCAGAAAGCTTTCATTGTTCACATAATCCTTGTAATAAGCTTTTTGTAAAATTGGGAATGAATTGGGTTTTATTAAAGGAATATCTATAAAATTAGAAGCCCTGGGAGTTATTAGTTCTAAGAACATAGAGGAAATTAGTGAGACAATCCAAAAGTAACTGTACAAGTGAGAGTAGCAGCCAACAATAGCTCATAGCTAATAGTTGGTTACAACTTCCACATCATTTTATAAATGGGCAGGGTAAAAAAAAAAATATATATAGCAAGAAGGAAACGTCGCTGGACTTACAGAAGTAAATAGAATGCTAAAGTACATCAGTGAAAAGCATTTAGACACATTTACTTGGGAGTAAGGAGAAATCCACACACATATAAAAAAAGTTCTGAAAATACTTTTGAAAAAGGCATTTTTAAAAATACAGTGGTGCCTCTACTTACATTCATCTCCAGTTATGTATCCTTCAGGATACGTACATGGCAAACCCAGAAGTATTTTTCTGGGGTTTGCTGCGCGTGCATGTGTAGAAGCACTAAACTGCGCCACGTGCATGTGCAAAAGATACACCTCAGGTTGCGAATTCCTCGGAAACTGACTGGAGCTCCAGAATGGATCCCATTCGCAACTGGAGGTACCGCTGTACATTGAATTTTCCATAAGGAAATAAATAATCTAGTCTCACATTGTATAAAAGGTAAAGGGGACCCCTGACCATTAGGTCCAGTTTTGATCGACTCTGGGGTTGCGGTGCTCATCTTGCTTTATTGGCCGAGGGAGCTGATGTCACCATGCACCTGCTGTGGATATCATGGGTTGTGTCCATGAAATCCACATGCCCAGGGGTGGCCCCCAGTACTCTGGGATGTCAAAGACACTTCCAAAAGGAATACTAGTCTCAATCAAGCAGCTTCCGGGTCATGTGGCCAGCATGACTAAGCCGCTTCTGGTGAACCAGAGCAGCACACGGAAATGCCGTTTACCTTCCCGCTGGAGCAGTACCTATTTATCTACTTGCACTTTGACGTGCTTTCAAACTGCTATGTTGGCAGGAGCTGGGACCGAGCAATGGGAGCTCACCCCGTCGTGGGGATTTGAACCGCCGACCTTCTGATCGGCAAGTCCTAGGCTCTGTGGTTTAACCCACAGCGTCCTTGCACTTAAAACACACTTAAAATGTTTTATTTACAGCTCTATAGCTGAGCCCTCCCTGAATTCAGTGGAAGTTACTTCTGAGCTGACAACAGGATTGTGATTTTGTTTCTGGCTGGGCCAATTTTGATCTTTTCTCCAAGTCCATGGATCTGCATATGTGGACTGAAATTGGCTTGGTTATAGTTAGAAAGAAAGCATTTTGAGACATTAACATGAACATGCTGTGGATCTCATGGGTTGTGTCCATGAAATCCACATGTCCAAGGGTGGCCCCCAGTACTCTCGGGTGTCAAAGAAACCTCCAATATGAATACTGCAGGGGACTTTAATCTCAATAACCATAAATTTGAATTTAAAGGAATAGTTTGCTGATTACTTTTTTGTGGCTTTGCTATCAAAGTCCATATGGCTGAAAACCTCCAGGGAAATGAAAATGAATAATGGATAAAACTCAGTGGTGGTTAATTTGGACAAAATAGATGATTTCACAATTACTTTAGGTGGCAATGATTGCTCACCCTTAATAACTAAAATTAAGTTCTCAGAAATAAAATGCAACAGAAAAGTCTGAGTTGTTGTTATTGTTATTGTTATTATTTGCCACCCATCTGACTGGGTTTCCCCAGTCACTCTGGGGATGATGTGTATAGCTTATCAAATTTGCCCATTCATTTGTTGGCTGCCTTTGGGTGGGCTGTTCTTATTTATATTGAGTGTCGTATACAAAAAAAAAATCATAGATCCATAGATATTATTTGAGCCTGAGGGACAATTGCCACAACTCATCATTTTTGTGGTACAGCTCACATAACTTAACTGCACTCAGATTAGAGGACAGATGCATTAAATCTAACTCCCCCCCCCCCACACACACACTGCATCATATCAACAGATCACATCCTAAGCAAGCATCACGCCTTTCATTATGAGAAAGGTTGTGACTTCTTGTTTTTTATAAAAAGAAGGCTGTGCTTTTTACAGAATTGTTGAACTTTCAACTTTTGGATCGAGGGGCAAATGCAAAAACTCTTATCTACCATAGTTCAATCCAAAGAGCAACCTTTTTACATCTGTGGTGGGTATGCACTAAATATGTACAACAGCTCTGTGCATACCCCAAAATTACAAGGCAAATTGGGGTGAACGGGGGAATGTGCTCACGTTCCCAAGTAAGATTGTGCTGTTAGCAAGGCATCTTGTGGAACAGGGATTTAATAAGCCCTGTGGAGTTCTCTCTCTCGATTAAATCATGATTCTCTTCACCCCACAAGAAATAAAGCAAAACTGACTGAGGAAACACCCATACTTCAAGAGGAGAGGGCAGTAAGGGGGGAGAGAGTAATCTTTCATTTTGATGAATAGGTCTCTTTATCACAGAATTATTTTCACAGGGAACTACAGTCAGATTTTCACTGTACCCCCCCCCCAAAGGTGAGGCAGCAGAAAACAACCCCTACTAACAACATTTAGATAACAAGTTCATTTGGAGCTGCAGGTTGAAGAATTCCATCAGAAATGGGAGCAGATATTGTTAATGTTTACTTATTTGTCCCATGTCTGGAACAGAAATCAATCCAGTGAATACAACTCACATCTGTTCCTGTTGCTGCTTTCAGTCTACAGATCCAGTCTTTCTTGTAGATCCACGTTCTGTTTTCAACCCCTTACCCACTTTGATTCCTATTCTACCACCCCACTGGCAAGACCCACTATAGCTACTATTCTGAAATTTCCCAGGTCTCATTACCTTAAAAGGGATGACCATGACTACACATTGCATCCAACTCTAGCAGAAAATCAAAAAAGGTTAAGAGATTTCTCCTATATCTGAAAAAAATAATAATCAAAGTTTAAAGGTGCAAAACTCTTTGATGCATTCACCCCCAAAACTGGCAGGCTTAGTCCACTCTAGGAGTGCTCCTGTACCTGAGCATTTCATCTATTTTGGCCAAAAGGGTGAAAAGAAATAGTTGTTTTTAGATTCCAATGAATGGAAAACAAAGAGCTTCATTTTATACATAGCAGCTCAAAACCTGAATTCAAAGTGTAAGAATTCAAAGTGTAAGAAATGCAGATCGACTCAAACCAGTCCTGCAGATCAGTTTCAGAATTATTTGTTGTACATATTGCTAACCATGTGACTAACCTTTTGCTAAAATGCTGGACGAACAAAAGTAACGAATGCCTAAGAGAAAGTTATAGGAGTTGGGTTGTGGTTTTTTTTAACCGCATTGAAACTTGCAGTTGACCAAAGATTCTTAATGCAAAACACAGCAGGAATGAATGACTGAAGCTCATTTGTGCATAAAACACATATTCGTGGAATTCTCCATTACTAATTTGGAATTTGGATATTTAAATATAATGAGGAAATCTGTGTAATATTGAGTGTAGTATTTTTGAAATACTAATGTTTCTATTTTGAGTTTTCCCCTGATGATTCTAAGGGAGGAGTGATTAGCAAGGAAAATGTATATACAGTGGTACCAGTGCTCTGCACTTTTTCGACTGAAACGTGTGGGCCATAACTATCTGTCAATCTGTGCCTTCTCCAAATGTTGCGATGCTGTTCTCAACTTCAAAAAAGTCAAAATGTGTTTAGAAGGAATACAAATTTCAAGAAACTACATGGATAAATATGTATCTTGAAATTATTTTTATAGTTACTTATCTAATTACATATTTGAATGAGAAATCTATCCAATTATTTTAAAGAAAATTACAGTGGTACCTCAGGTTACATACGCTTCAGGTTACAGACTCCGCTAACCCAGAAATATTACCTCGGGTTAAGAATTTTGCTTCAGGATGAGAACAGAAATCGTGCTCTGGTGGCACGGCAGCAGCAGTAGGTCCCATTAGCTAAAGTGCTGCTTCAGGTTAAGAACAGTTTCAGTTTAAGTACGGATCTCCGGAACGAATTAAGTACTTAACCTGAGGTACCACTGTACTGAGAAACAGCAGACATATTTTTCCTCCCTCTCTCTTGTTCCATACAGGCAAAAAGCTTGCCTCTTCTCCAGGAACATCTTAACGGCTACAAAGCATTTAGTGAGGAAAGTGAAGGCTACCCTGAGGAAGCTATCTTTAAAGTCAGATTGCCATTTTGACAGTTGGAATATGTAAGTAATAAAAATGTATAAATCATAGTTAGCATACAGTCCTGACGTTACCTTGAGATATGTTGCACTTAATTGCTATGCTTCCTCGCTTTGCTTAAGCTTATGGGAAACATCATTCAAAAGGATAAGCTTCACTTCTGTAATTGATTTCCATTAGCTACTAGTTTTAAAATGGAACAAAATCTCAAAGTATATTTAAAATGAATCTGCAGTGCTGATGTTATTCCTTGCAATACCTTGGGGGAAAGCAAGTGATACACAAAGTTTACTGGAATGTTTTTGCTGACCATATGTCCTCTGTCTGGGGCAATATATCAAAAATCTCGGTCCAGCATTCTGTGAACTGGTAGTAACAAAATATAAGTGTGCATCATCAAAATGCTTCACATCGGGTTTCATTGCGGGGGGGAGGGATTCATAAATTCATGATTTCTTTTTAGGACAAGTAAGTGAACATTAACAATTTCTTCCTTTCGTAGAATCTTTTCTGCAGATCAGTTATATTCAATGTGAGACAGGATAAGGTTGGGGAAGAAGAGTAAACATGGACCACTGGTACCAAACTTTAGGAGAAACAGCCCTACTAGAAAAGCTAACGAACAAATTGAAGCTAGAACAGGGATAAATGGAAGAGGAAGAAGAAGAGTTTGGATTTGATATCCCGCTTTATCACTATCCGAAGGAGTCTCAAAGCGGCTAACATCCTCCTTTCCCTTCCTCCCCCACAACAAACACTCTGTGAGGTGAGTGAGGCTGAGAGACTTCAGAGAAGTGTGACTGGCCCAAGGTCACCCAGCAGCTCCATGTGGAGGAGCGGAGACGCAAACCCGGTTCCCCAGATTACGAATCTACCGCTCTTAACCACTACACCACACTGGCTCTTCATTATGTACATAACCCAACAAGAAAACTCCCCAATTTCACACAAATCAATATGGCTAACTTGACCTAGCTACTACTTCTTTTAAAGGACTATGTGCACTCTGCACCATCTCTTCCATGCAGGCTTGACTGGATTGGAACTACCAGAATACATTTTGTACTCTGAAATCATTCTATACTATTCTCTGTTTCCCACTCTCGAGGTGTTTAGAGGCAACCATGTTTACTTTACTTTACTTTTTCTTTTTCTTTTTTGCTTTCCGCCCAGCTGTAGTTTTCACAGACAGCTTGGCTCTTTTGATATAGCAGACTCCATCCACTAATCACTGATATGACGATAAAGGAAAGTATATGAAACTAAAGCAGATGTGTGCTGCAGAATGTTTTAGCAGGAGTTGGACATTTGTTTGTACATCCTGTTCCCAAGTGCATTCTGATTGAATTGTCACTCAGCCCTAAGAAGGCTTGAAACAATGAAGTCTGGCGGGGGTGAAACTATTGCAGATACGGTCACCTGAGAGATGAAGGGACTTGCGAGATAAAATTCTGACAGGCTCTGCAGAACGGGAGCCGGCTCCTATCCCATATCACACAAGCACAGCAAAAGCATGCGGCTCATAATATTGCTATCCATTTTTTCATTGTTTTCTTTTGCATAGCAATAGAGGCGTAATGGTGACAGCAGCCACGAAATTAAAAGACGCCTGCTTCTTGGGAGAAAAGCAATGACAAACCTAGACAGCATCTTAAAAAGTAGAGACATCACCTTGCCAACAAAGTTCCGTATAGTTAAAGCCATGGTTTTCCCAGTAGTGATGTATGGAAGTGAGAGCTGGACCATAAAGAAGGCTGATCGCCGAAGAATTGATGCTTTTGAATTATGGTGCTGGAGGAGACTCTTGAGAGTCCCATGGACTGCAAGAACAACAAACCTATCCATTCTTAAGGAAATCAGCCCTGAGTGCTCACTGGAAGGACAGATCATGAAGCTGAGGCTTTGGCCACCTCATGAGAAGAGAAGACTCCCTGGAAAAGACCCTGATGCTGGGAAAGATGGAGGGCACAAGGAGAAGGGGATGACAGAGGACAAGATGGTTGGATAGTGTTCTCAAAGCTACCAGCATGAGTTTGACCAAACTGTGGGAGGCAGTGGAGGACAGAAGTGCCGGGCGTGCTCTGGTCCATGGGGTCATGAAGAGTCGGACACGACTAAACGACAACAACAGAGGCGTAATAGCTGTACTCAGCTTGGTGTAGCGCTTCCTGAGGAAGTATTCATATGGATTACATTTCATTGTGACCACCTTGACAATTAAAGAGGCAGTGGCAGCAATGGGGAAGAGCCGTACCTCGATGGCAGAACACATGCTTTTCGTGCAGCAGGTCCCAGGTTCAGCCAGATGGTGGGCAGTGAGAATGTGCCATACTCTAGGAGGAGGAAGTGACTTACATTGAAATAGCTGCTAAAATAGATTCCCCCACTCCATTTCAATTTAACAGTGGTTTCCATGGAAGGTTCAAGTGCAAGGTTCAAAGCACAGTGTGGGCTGTTTGAAAGCCCTTTTGTAAACAGCCCTGCACTGCTCTTCAAGATTTCAGTTTTTGGTTGTTTAAAGAGCATGGCTGTATGCAAAAGGACTTTCAAACAGTCCGCACTGTGCTTTGAAGTCCCAACAATTGGAGCTTCAGAGCACAGCATCAACTAATGTCACAGTGATATCAGGTGATTGACATGTGGGCAAGAAAGAGGATTTCAACCTCAACATAAGAAAGAACTTCCTGATTGAAGGAACTGTCTGACCTTGGAACAGACAGCCTCAGAATGTGGTGGTCTCTTCTTCATTTGAGGTTTAGAAGCAAAGGCTGGATGGCCACCTATCAAGAATATTGCAATTCTGGAATTCTTGCATCTTCAAAGAGTTGGATTAGATGATTATTGGGATTCTTTCCAATTCTGTGACTCTTTAGAGGTGTGAAAGAGAAGAAATGGAAGCATCATGTTGGTTGAACGAAGTTAAGCATATGTAGAAAAGAAAAATTCACACAGCAGAAAAAATTGGTAGTATTAGACCCATTTTGTGCAATACTGGGTCCAGGTGAACCCTGGAAAATTAGTAGTGCTAGATGTATTAGCTAGTATGTGAAATTGTAAGAGGATAATGATTGTACAGTGAGTAGATTAGTCATCTAGCAGGACAGATATACTATGCCTTTGGAAAAGAGGTCAGATGGGGTGGGTTTAAAGGTAAAGGGACCCCTGACCATTAAGTCCAGTTGCAGACGACTGGCACTGCGGCGCTCATCTTACTTTACTGGCCGAGGGAGCCAGCATTTGTCCGCAGGCAGCTTCTGGGTCATGTGGCCAGCATGACTAAGCCACTTCTGGTGAACCAGAGCAGCGCACGGAAATGCTGTTTACCTTCCCACCAGAGTGGTACCTATTTAACTACTTGCACTTTGACGTGCTTTCGAACTGCTAGGTTGGCAGGAGCAGGGACCGAGCAACGGGAGCTCACCCCGTCACGGGGATTCGAACCGCCAACCTTCTGATTGGCAAGCCCTAGGCTCTGTGGTTTAGACCACAGCGCCATCCGCATCCCTTTATGGGGTGGGTTTAGTGGAGCCAAAATGAATGTTTATATCAAGGCTCATACTCACATATAAGGAACCCCTTGAAGGTGCACTTTTCAGGTTATGAACATGGATTTTTGAACAGGACTCAGCTTCACTGAGAGATTTATATGTTATGACAGCACTGTTGAACAATTAATGTGGTGTCTGAGAGCAGCCCAGTTTATTGTTAATCTTATTGTTAAACAGCCTCTCTTAAAAGAGTTTCTCCAGAATAAACAAATGAGCCCGGCGATCAAATCTTTCATATTGTTTGTTTGGTGGCAGCTCTCTAAAATGGGCAAGTGGCTTCTGGCAAAATCTGTATTCTGTGTACAGTTTCCTTTGACTGAGACACTTTACCTGATAAGCCTTCTGCAGTAATATGTTGTCTAAAATTGCTTTCAGATCAGGGAAGAACAAGTTTCACTCTGAAAGTATTTGCAAAGTTTCAGTCAGATAAGAACTGATGATTACTTACAGACAACAACTGAACAGCGCATGTCATTTGTAAACGTCATCAGTTAAGATCATGAGGTGTCACTTGAGCCTGTGTTCTTTGCAGCTCTATTAAATTTTTTCCCCCATCCCCTTTGCAGTTCTTCCTAACACTGGTTAGTAACAAATCCACAACAGGCATTAGAAGCTATAGAAAGTGGGGAAACTGTATCCCTGACACACCCATTTCTATAGCTGCATGAAAACCACATGTTTACGTATTGCAGTTATATACCCCACACTTTCTCCAAGGAGCACAGACCATATACCTAGGGTTTATTTCCTGTTAAATCATAACTAGATCTAACTGGTGATACTTGGCTGCCACTAGAGATACTTGAGGATTTTGATTTGTAGGAATTCCAATGCAAATATGACTTTACCTGATCTGCACCTCCCAGACTACTGTGTTGACTGAAACCTCACTGATCCACTGAGTTTTGTACTTCCCAAATGTATTGGCACAAAACAGTCACAAAAGTAGCACAATGCATTAACAAATGTGTATTTTGAGAGAAAAATAAAGTGAAAAATTTATGTTTAATATATATTGCAGTGTAGAATTTTGTGCATGTTGAAAGAGAGAGGAAGTAGATTCTCGCTTTCCAATTTGTGCCCAGTAACAAAAATTCCTTATCTCCCTGTGCTCAGTAAAACAAACTGTGAGTGGCATCATTGTCACACTTCCTGTTTCGCTATCTTCTTCTTCTTTGGCGATCACTCATAGCTGAGTAAGATTGTCTTCCATAAACACGGTTTTAACAATGAGTCCGTAAGTGACTATGGAGGCCAATTCTGGAACCACATGTCATTCCACAGTGGGGACATTGGTTTCCGGGTGGGAGTTGATCACAGTGTGGATTTGCCAAGCGTGCCTTCCTCCTAGCACGTTTCTCCCTTGTGTCCTGAGTTCGAGTGTCTTCAAAGCCCATGACAGCTTTAGTAAAAGCTGGTCTCCAATCAGAGCACTCACAGGCCAATGTTTCCCATTGGTCAGTGTTTATACTACATTTTTTAAGATTTACCTTGGGACAGTCTTTAAACTTCTTTTGTTGACCACCAGCATTACGCTTTCCATTTTTAAGTTTGGAATAGAGTAGTTGCTTTGGAAGACAATCATCAGGCATCCACACAACATGACCAGTCCAACAAAGTTGATGTTGAAGAATCATTGCTTCAACACTGGTGATCTTTGCTTCCTCCAGTACACTGGTATTTGTTCGCCTGTCTTCCCAACTGATGTGTAAAAAATTTTGGAGACACTGTTGATGGAATCTTTCAAGGAGTTGGAGATGGCATTTATAAGTGGTCCATATTTCACAAGCATACAGTAAGGTTGGTAGTACAATAGGTTTGTAAACAAGCATTTCAGTTTCCCTGCGAATGTCCCGGTCCTCAAACACTCGGCACTTCAACAGGGAGAAAATTGCACTCCACAAAAGACAGGCAAGGAAACACAGTGGGGGACAAAGAAACTTGGAGCATGATAGGATCACATCAGTCATTTGTATTAATACATGTCATCAAGAGAAGACAAAGTGAAGGGGCTGTTTTGCTGTTTTGGGACCAGTAATGCATCTGCAATAACACCTAGATCTGGCCTTAGTCTGGCCAGAAAAAAAAACTTTACGCTAGGAGATATATCTTGTGACTGGTTGGAGATGCATCAGATCATACACTTCCTAAACCAACCAAACATAAGGGCTCGGGCACTATGCAACCTAAACAATTATTTGATTCTAGCAGCCCACTCAGAAAAGGTATAATCTCCCAACTACCGTATTTTTTGCTCTATAAGACTCACTTTTTCCCTCCTAAAAAGTAAGGGGAAATGTGTGTGCGTCTTATGGAGCGAATGCAGGCTGTGCAACTATCCCAGAAGCCAGAACAGCAAAAGGGATTGCTGCTTTCACTGCACAGCGATCCCTCTTGCTGTTCTGGCTTCTGAGATTCAGAATATATTTTTTCTTGTTCTCCTCCTCCAAAAACTAGGTGTGTCTTGTGGTCTGGTGCGTCTTATAAAGCGAAAAATACGGTATATGAAATCCTCACACAATTGACTACCCCCCCCCCCTTATATCATTAAGACTAAAATGGGGAAAAACTTTTGGAGAAGAAGTAGAGGGTAAACATTGCAAATAAATTTGGGATCTTTCTCAATTAGGACTTGAAAAAGTACTCTAAAAATAGCACATGACTGGTACATGTGCCAAGTTGGTTTAAATAAAATTAACCACAATACATCCAAATTCTGCTGCCAGGAACGCAATTTGCCTGGTTCCCTTATACACATGAGGTGGTTTTCCTCAAACATTATTCCCTTTGGGGGAAAAATATTTCAAATAATTAATCAGGTGACACGACAGATACTACAACCAGATCTCAAACTAGCCCTATTATCTTGGCACACTCCTCAGTTTAAGAATACAATTAATTAAGATCTTATCCTTGCAGTTAGATTAGTGATAGCAAAGAACTAGAAAACTTTAAATTCAAGTCTTTTTGAAACTTGCATTTCATAAGTATGAGACATTGTGCAGTCTGAAACGTCTGCTCAGTTTTGTTGGTTGTGTTCCTCCTGTAATTCAGATTTTATTTCCTAAATCTGAGCATCCTCATTATTTAGCAATGTTCTATACTTTTAATGTGGGTGCACTTATTATATTAAGAAAAACAGATTCAGTACCAATTCATATTACAGTGGTACCTCAGGTTAAGTACTTAATTCGTTCCGGAGGTCCGTACTTAACCTGAAACTGTTCTTAACCTGAAGCACCACTTTAGCTAATGGGGCCTCCTGCTGCCGCCGCACCACCGGAGCATGATTTCTGTTCTCATCCTGAAGCAAAGTTCTTAACCTGAAGCACTATTTCTGGGTTAGCGGAGTCTGTAACCTAAAGCGTATGTAACCTGAGGTACTACTGTACATGAAATTAACTTAATGGACTTGAATACAGATTTTGTTATATATAGGGCAGATTTGCTAAACTCAATGGGAATTAAGTTTGTCCTGACTAATTTAACCATTCTTTATTCAAATAAGAGGGACGCGGGTGCCGCTGTGGGTTAAACCACAGAGTCTAGGACTTGCCGATCAGAAGGTCGGTGGTTCGAAGCCCCACGATGGGGTGAGCTCCCGTTGCTTGGTCCCTGCTCCTGCCAACCTAGCAGTTTGAAAGCATGTCCAAGTGCAAGTAGATAAATAGGTACCGCTCCGGCGGGAAGGTAAACGGCATTTCCGTGCGCTGCTCTGGTTCGCCAGAAGCGGCTTAGTCATGCTGGCCACATGACCCGGAAGCTGTACGCTGGCTCCCTCGGCCAATAAAGTGAGATGAGTGCCGCAACCCCAGAGTCGGTCACTTACCTTTATTCAGATAAGACTACTCTAAGCATGACTAGATCCAACCCTCTTTAGATGCCTTAGTGATAAAGATGTGCCAATATTTGCCATTTTCAAGACTTTGCAATAATGAAATCTAAATAAAATGTTGTAAATTCCTCTCTCGTTCTCCTCCCATTTTCCCTCAGGCCTCTAGAAGTTCCTTCAACTCTCTGGTATAAGGAATGAGCAAGGGGAGCAGAGAAAAAATATTTTTGTTTCATGAATACAAGTTGTTCTGCTCAGATAATAACATGTGCTGGATTTAACCCAATGTGGATTTAACCCAACTCTTACCCTACTTTTAAACATATTTCAGGATTATCATTTTGTCCAAACATGCTTTGATCTGCTGAGGCACCTGTAATTTTCCTTCGGACCAGCTGTTATATTGGCAGTGGCAGTGAGGGACTAGAAACTTGTTTCAGGAGTCCAGGATTAATGACCTCTATTTTGGATCCATACATAACAATATTCAACTAAGTTTTACTCAGAGTGAAATCAGTGGACCTCAGTTATGTCCATCAATTTCAGTGGGTCTTCTCTGAACACCATCCACAATAATTTGAAGGCTTTTAATTTCAGTTTCTTTCACACTGTTTTCTAACCTGTTCTTCTGATCTCTCTCTCTCTCTCTCTCTCTCTCTCTCTCTCTCTCTCTCCCGCTTACCTATATTTCAACTGTGGTATCCTGAGTTAAGCCAGAAAGCAAATCTCTAGTTCTTGGTCATGAAGCAAGGGTACACAATATTTTGATTGTTAAAGTACTATATCTAGATAGTTCTCTTTGATGAGATGTGAGTGTTGGAAGTGAGCTATGAAGTACCCCTAAATTTGTGTGTGTGTGTGTGTTTTTCAAAAAGACTTAACCCCCACCTCCCCACATCTGTTGGAAGATAAAGTATCAAAAAGCTGTGAGAAATGAAAATAAGAATATTCCCACTCAGTGGCCAATTTTTGTATTGAATTCCTGCTGTTAGGAATGGCCTGCTAATAAAACGGTGACAGCGCATAACAAAAAAATGCACACATTTCGTTACATTTGGCAAACAGCTGCAAACCCAGCTCTATTCCACGTTGCAATACTCTTTTTCACCTTCAACAGATTGTGAAATTAAAATCCTGCTAAATCATGAAACATTGACTGTTTCCCTCTTCTTTTGCATATTAAGAATGGTGCCTCTCTTTACAGCGACAGATTCCGAAATCTCTGAGGTGAGACATATGTAGTGCTTGGGAATTCAAAATGACATGCAAGTGTGGGCAAATTGCAGTTACCAGGGAAGAAAAGGAAGAATGTGACATCTGTCGCTGCATGATTATAAGTAATTAAAGACAAGCAAAACACCTGAAACTATCACTTCTGAACTTTTGTGTTGGTGCCTCTTTGGATTTACAGCCGGTTTAATGAGCCAGCTGGCATTTTTCCGTAGTGCAACAGCATCATCCAGTGGTCAGTTCCTTTCGTTGTGGTTCAACAGGTTCTCGATTCAATCACAGCATCGAACTTTACCTGCCAGTTGTTACCAGGATTTACTGAAGGCATTAGCAGTGCTGTAGATAAAATGCAGGAGGAAGTTGACATTTGCAAAAATTAAGTGAGTCCTGCCCTTCTGTGCAAAAGGGTGACATTGCATAATTATGGAAGAACTTCTGGGTGAACTTGAGATAAAGGAAATTCTTGTCTCATCAGAACATAAGAACAGATCTGCTGGATCAGACCAGTCATCTGTCTAGTCCTGTAGCTTTTTTTCACCCAGTGGCCAGCCAGATGCCTATGGAAAGCCCTCATGCACTATTGAGTCCTAGCATCCTCTGAATCGGGGACTTACATGTGCCATGCATGGTGGTCAGGGTGGAAGGTTCATGGGACAGCTTTCTGCTAACTGGGCACCTAGTTAGTGTGGTGTAGTGGTTAAGAGCGGTAGACTCGTAATCTGGTGAACCGGGTTCGCTTCCCCACTCTTCCACAAGCAACTGCTGGGTGACCTTGAGCTAGTCACACTTCTCTGAAATCTCTCAGCCTCACTCACCTCACAGAGTGTTTGTTGTGGTGGAGGAAGGGAAAGGAGATAGTTAGCCGCTTTGAGACTCCCTAGGGTAGTGATAAAGCGGGATATCAAATCCAAACTCTTCTTCTTCTTCTTGATGTCTATGCTGTCACCAGCATGCCCACAAGTTCAGCGGTTGTTTATTTTAGCAAAAGGCATTTAGGCTGAAAATCTGTATACATCTACCTGGGAGTAAGTATCATGGAACTCTGTGGGACTTACTTCTGCGTGATCATGAATACAGTGACAGTGTTATTACTGCATCCTATGGCAACAAATGTTTCTGCATCTTTCTCCACAACAAGCATAATTTAATAACACTGCATCATGTTCCTCTCTTTTTTCTAAAGCCTTTTCTCAAAAGGGAAACACTCCAGACCCCGATCTTCCTCTTCCTTTTCATTTCTGAAGGAAGGCAATATTGTACCCGGTATTTTAAGCTCCACAGATTTCTATATTGCTACATTGGAAATGTGGGTCCAATGGCCCTTGCAGTACATGTATAAGACAGATGTGAGTCTGAAGGAACAGGCTCATCCTCACTTTCATGTGTTCATTTGATGGTCTTCAAACAGTAGACCCTTTTGTACCAGTAGTGGCTGGCTCGGTGGTGTGGTGCTGCTTACCTGACTTCCCAATGCAGAGGTAGCCACCAAGGAGGAGATGGTGGGGAGTTTGGTGCAGTGGAGGTGCAGTGGCAGGGCCAACCCAACATTCCTGCCCTGCACTTGCACTTCCCACTGCCCCTTCCCTTCTCAGTTACTGGCAGCACCTTATGCACTGGGGCCCAAGTAAGCAATGCCACCCCACCCTACCAGCCTTTGTACACACCAAAGTGCTCTCTATCCACAACCAAGAACCTTGAAAAAGCAAGTTGTATGCATGGAGGCTTCATGACAGAGATGCCTCTGGCCATGCTGGGTAGTTGCTGATGGGAAACCTATGGCTTTCCAATCTTGCTCCATGCAGACTTCCAAATAAATGTGTAGAAGTCCAGAGCAGAGCCTGAGCATGTGTTTCACCTCCTCTCATCCCCCCTTCATGCATTCATTTTGTAAACTACTTGAGCTTATGTCAAAGACCTCTGCGTGTCAGAGGC
Organism: Podarcis tiliguerta; assembly: GCF_965153285.1. Taxonomy (NCBI): domain Eukaryota; kingdom Metazoa; phylum Chordata; class Lepidosauria; order Squamata; family Lacertidae; genus Podarcis; species Podarcis tiliguerta. The sequence goes on from NC_139537.1 coordinate 87,639,983, forward strand.
TTGTTTTGGTTTGCTTGTTTTTCAGTAGTGGAGAGTATTCAACTATTACCGCTCCCACCTGAGTTTTGAAGTAGTCCACTTTTCTGGGAACAATTTCACCACCTCGGCTATGGTTTGTGTATTTCAGGACTTAAGTGTCATGCAACTGAAGAAAAGTATTGTGTGTTATGCATCAGAATGTGGCTTCTAGACCTCTCTTCAAATAGAGATGGCTCTCTAATTCTTCTACCTGCCCTCCCTTTCCTGGATTTGCTGTGACAGAATGTACACAAAAATTACTACTTGCATTTATATAGCTAATTCAACCTTTTGCGGCTTTCTCTGTGATCTCTGTGTTTTCCCAAGCACTTGCATTCCCCTCTGAACACCTCATCACTTTCACCTGTTATTTGCTGTGGACTCTGTGTCTGAAGGGTTAAGTAACTCACTCGAGAAAGGATAAGCCTGTGATGCACTGCTGTGTTCAATTAAGATTTATGGAGAGTGCTGTTAATGGGCAGCAGTCAAGGACAATGGGAGGCTGTGTTTGGAAATGAAGTAGATGGAGGAAATAGACAGGGTCATGCTGAAGGTGCCTGGCATCTGGTATTAACTGAAGACAAAATGTGGAGAAAGTGAATAAAATGTGTTTATTGCCATTACATGCTATCACTTCTGTTGCTGTCTCTTATAGATTTAACTCATTCTTTTTTCCACCCTTTACATTTTTATTGTACAGCAGCAGGGTAAAATTCGAAGGTGGCTTTCCCCAGCCTACTGCCTTCCAGATGTTTTCGCTACAATACTTGTAATCCCCAATCAGTATAGTCAATGATCAGCAATGATGGGAGATGTGGTCCAAAATGCCTAAAAGGCATCAGGTGGAGGAAAGCTCAGTTAAAGCAAGAGTGGCTATATTCTCTGTTCTCAGGGACCATATGTGCTATAAAAAGTGGAAGTCCAAATACAGGATCCAGTCCTGGGCTGGATCTCCACTGACCTGTTTAACATTATTTCCCCCACAGCGGGTGGCGCTGAGGGTAAAAGCCTCAGCGCCTAGGGCTTGCCGATCGTAAGGTCAGCGGTTCGAATCCCCGCGGCGGGGTGCACTCCCGCTGTTCGGTCCCAGCGCCTGCCAACGTAGCAGTTCGAAAGCACTCTCAGGTGCAAGTAGATAAATAGGGACCGCTTACTAGCGGGAAGGTAAACGGCGTTTCTGTGTGCGGCTCTGGCTCACCAGAGCAGCGATGTCACGCTGGCCACGTGACCTGGAAGTGTCTTCAGACAGCGCTGGCCCCCGGCCTCTTTGAGTGAGATGGGCGCACAACCCTAGAGTCTGTCAAGACTGGCCCGTACGGGCAGGGGTACCTTTACCTTTAGAGATGGTCTTCTAAAACGTCGTAGGGCATACTTGTTAATTAAAACATTCTTTTTTTATTTTTACATAATACCTAGCCACACCATTCGCATGTCGAGGTCCCCAGGGCCACCCCAGTAACTCACACATCACACAGAAATTTTAGTTTAAGGTTTTTGGCATAATTTTGGCCACAACTTTATTAAAATGCAAAAATGTGAGTGGTTGCTTAGGCATTGGTTGCAACTATCTGCCCCCCCCCCCCCCCATGGAGGACAGACCGACATTCCTCACACCTGCGAAAGTCAGAAAAGAGGAATACACTTGGGGGTAGTGACGGAGCAGGGAACCTGCCCTCAGCCCTCCCCAAATGCAACCAGGGGCTTTTGCATGGCCCAAGCCCCTTGACAGGGTGGACAAAAGCAATAGTGAGCCCCTGATTCCTTTAACGGAATCCCTTGCAGCAGCAGCATTAGAGGGGCAGGCACAGCCAATCCATGCCCCTCAACCAAACCATAAACCAATGCCTAACCGCAACCTTACAAGTTGTGACGATTTGCTACGCAGTAGGCAAAAACCAAATGGCCCCAGTCAATCAGCCAGATGAACAAAATTCCTACCAGGCCCCTGCCCCAAAGCAGACGACCCCATAACAGGCATAGCAAGGTCAAAGCGAACAACCCTAAATAAAGGGAGGGGGGACGGGCAATCCGATGCACGGAGTGAAAAGAGGAAGCTCTACGCCCCGTGCAGGGAGTTTTAGCATTTCTGGCTGTCAATCAACAAATGGCAACATTAACTTCTTCCCAATGACAAGGGAAGCCCAATCACATCAGTGGCCAACAATCAATTAGCCCGCCCCACAACTTTGGAATCTCCTGTCGGCCCCCATCGCAACACGTGCTCTCCATGAAGGAGAACATGCTTTTCCAAAAGACTGTTTCTGTCTCCGCTGCTGGTTGCTTTGTTCCACCCTATGCTGTAACATTTTAATCCATCCTCCCTCCCTCCCTCCCATTTATTATCTGCCCCTCCAATGCCATGGGGGGAGGATGGAGTTTGAATGCAGTAAAAGGGGGGGGGAGGTAGAATGCTACATAGGGACAACCTCTGCTTAAAAAAATAGAGTCCACCCCCTTCCAATGTAGACCCTGCTACTCTTTGTCATGCTTGCTCATGAGCAGGGCCGTCTTAAGTATATCTGGTGCTGTGGTGCAAAGACCCCTCCAGTGCCCCCCCCCATTTCCTAGGGTTGCCAACCTTTTTATGGCACTGCCCGCAGCTTTGCGGGGCTGGAGGAGGCGGGCAGCGGCTGGAGAGTGGCTCCTCTGGTGGGGAAGAGGCAGAGAAGAAGAAGAAGAAGAGAAGAGTTTGGCTTTGATATCCCTCTTTATAACTCCCCTTCAGGAGTCTCAAAGCGGCTAACATTCTCCTTTCCCTTCCTCCCCCACAACAAACAGTCTGTGACGTGAGAGGGGCTGAGAGGCTTCAAAGAAGTGTGACTAGCCCAAGGTCACCCAGCAGCTGCATGTGGAGAAGTGGGGAATCGAACCCGGTTCACCAGATTACGAGTCCACCACTCTTAACCACTATACCACACTGGCTCACACAGGCTCCAGGCGTGGCACTACTTCAGTGAGGCGGGCGAGGGCGGAGAGCTGATGCCAGGAGGTGCTGGCCCAGCCTCCGCCTCTTCCCTGGCACCCGTGCTACGGTGGCCACTGCAGGCGGAGGCTCTGGATGTGGCGCTGCTTCGGTGCAGCATGGCGGAGGTGGGCAAGGGCAGCAAGCTAATGCCGGGAGCCGCCTTGTCCAGCCTCTGCCTCTTCCCTGGCGCCCTCCAGAACTTGGCGCCCTGGCGCTCTGCGCAACTTGCCCCTATGGGCAAGCTGCGCCTGCTCATGAACTCAGTATTATCATATTTAAATGCAAATGGATATTATGCACCCAAAGCACAAACCTCCATTTTCCCGTATGTGAAACATATTCAAGGCTGGGAACATTTGTTCTTGCATACTTCCTGGCAATTGTTATTTAAGTACACAGATGCAGAAATACCTGCTTGTATGCCCAGAACAGAAAAAAAAAGGTGTATGAAAGGGGAGAGTCTGAGGGGAGGGGAGGATTTTAAGCTCTGCCTGCTGATGTTGATAGCAAGTGGCAAAATTCCTTAATAGGGGACTCAGCGCACGTGTGTGCGTGCACACAGACACACACACACACAGAGAGAGAGAGAGACACTATTGAGGGGGACCGCTGAGCTGAATGCAGCACAACATCAAAGGCAGGCCCCTCCTGAGTGCAAGAGAGAAGGAACTGCAGCCATTGAAGCTGTTCAGTGCTGGGCAAGGCCTCCTCCCGACAATGTGCGAGTGACACGTATACACCGGTATATGATGTCACAGGCACTCATTGTGTGTGTGACATCACCGTGCTTTACCACTGTCCCCCAATCTTCAGCGCAAGGCGGCACCTCTGTACTATTAGCATATTTAACAACTTGGTACCAGTGGAATTGGCACTAGTACAGGGGTTGAGGGTTTGTTGGTTGTTGTTTTTTTGCAGTCAAGCACTGCATAAATTTTATGGAAAAAAAAAATAAGATAAACACACACACCCTCAAAATACAGATTTTAAACTGTATTTGTTCATGTGTGCATGCCGGAGAGAACTGCACTGAAACATCATGAGACGTGCGGAAGCCAGTGGAGAACTAATCTCCAATCTCCACATTAGTCCAAAAGACATGGATCATGTCAGTTTGCATCAGGATTTGCAAAGCTCAAATTCCACAAGCATCCCTAGATCTGTCCAACTGGCAAGGGCAGCCGGCAGCCTAATCTAGCAGCTGAATCTGTATGAAGCGATGCCTTTCTCTGACAAAGTGCTCAAGTCAATAAAACAGTCGACTATGTCGCTGAATGCTCTTTAAGTTGATTTGCCCTTTTGGATGGCCACCTCCTGACCCTTCTGTAAATGTGTGCCTTGTGCGTTATGACGAATTTGAAATACATGTTGGTGTATCAGTTCATTGTCTGAAAAAAGCGGCCTTAAAAGACTTGAATCCTTGAGATATGTGGCACAGTGCTTAGAGTCTTTGACTATGATCCAGATCCTCCAGATCAGTCATGAAGCTCAATATATCATCTTTATTTGGAGGGGGAGGGGATAAAATTTAAATGTATGACATAAACATAGCATCAAACTACATATGAACCATACAAGGAGCCCTCTTGAGCCAGGACAAAAGCCCATGTACTCCAGCAACCTGTTCTCATGATTGCCAGCCAGCTGCTTATGGGAAGCCCATGCAGTGGCGTAGCGTGGGGGGTGCAGGGGGGGCCGGCCGCACCGGGCGCAACATCTGGGGGGGGGCGCTCTCGCACTCGCAGCTCTCTGCCTCTACCTGGCTCACTCACTCTCTCTCACTGCAGTGCTGGCTGTGCGAATCCGATCCGAGCCGCCGGGTCGCCGCCCACTGTGGAGGGGGGGTGCCAGGCGTGCGGTGCGGTGCAGTGCAGAGAGAGAGCGAGGGACTATCTGGGGGAGGGACAGTGCAGCGGGGGGGGGGTGCAAATTACTTGCCTTGCCCCAGGTTAGGGGGCGCAAATTACTTGCCTTTCCCCGGGTGCTGACAACCCACGCTACGCCACTGAGCCCATGAGCACGTTCTGAGTGCAGCAGCTCTCCCCCAACTCATGATTCCCAGAAAACTGCCTCTGACATTGAAGGTAGATCACAGCAATCATGACTAATAGTCGTATCCTCTATGAACGTGTGTAATTCTCTTTTAAAAGCCACCAGAACTGATGGCCATCACGTGCGCGCGCGCGCACACACACACACACACACACACACCATTTCAAGATATATACAGGGAACCAGGCAGAGGGCCTTCTCGGTAGTAGCACCCTCCCTGTGGAACACCCTCCCACCAGATGTCAAAGAGAACAACAACTACCAGACTTTTAGAAGACATCTGAAGGCAGCTCTGTTTAGGGAAGCTTTTAATGTTTGATGTATTACAGTATTTTTTTGGAAGCCACCCAGGGTGGTTGGGGAAGCCCAGCCAGATGGGCGGGGTATAAATAATGAATTATTATTATTAGCCGACAGGCATTTGCATACATTCCGCACATCCCATTTTACAACATCTTTTGCTTATAAAATTATCCCTGAACTATACAGTAGGAAAACCACCATAAAATCTCTGTGGTAAATAAATACGCACAAGAGTTAGCTATTAAGCCAACAGAAAGCTTCTGTTAAATGACTGCTTTTGGAGAGTTGGTGCTGTAGCCCAATTTTATGACGTCCTAATTCAGTCACAAACCGCACACACAGTGTTTTCCACCTATCCGAGTCTTTCCTTGTTGAAGGTTGAGTGTGCGTTAGCTGCAATGCTGGAGATGAAGGAGAGGCGTGCTTCAAAATTGGTAATCATTAGGCTCTCTCCCTTGCACTGCTTCACCTGTTCTGTAAAGGATGTCAAAATTCCAACCAAGCTGCGATGGGAAAACAACTTGCTACATCAGCAGGAGTGCAAGTTTCTCGGCTCATGGGATGAATGTGTAAGTCTTATCTCGAGGATCCTGAGACAGCACAGATTTCTGCATACGCTAAAGCACAGAGGCAAAGCAGATGTTATAATGATCCGCGCTTATTAAATCAAATGCACTGCCATGCTGTGAGAGCAGAAGACTGCAGCTCCCATAACAAGGATCTTATTATCTCTAACTACAGAGCGCTGTGTCCAGTTGCAGAGAGCCCCTTAGGGAGCATTTCAAGGAGGATGTGTTCCTTTATATAGCTGTAGCCTGTCTCCAGCACAACATGGCACCAAGCCATCTTGATTTGCGACTCCTCTAGTCCCCTCGACCAAAATTAGCACAGGTAGCGTTTTTGTACATCCTTTTTCAATATATGTTACCCCCATTTGTTTCTTTAATTAATACGCAATTAGTTATGCAAAATAACACAATAGAACATAATTATGCATTGCAGGATTTATCCTTAAGGGGGCGGAATGCATCCCTTTTAATGAATTACAGTTTTATGATAGAGAAAAGCAGGACTCTATCGGATGTTTCATTCTTCTTCCATGACATCTAGGCTCTTATTGGGCATCGGAGCAATAATAATAATAATAATAATAATAATAATAATAATAATAATAATTTATTATTTGTACCCCGCCCATCTGACTGGGTTTCCCCAACCACCCTGGGCGGCTTCCAACAAAGATTAAAAATACATTAAAATGTCACACATTAATAACTTCCCTAAACAGGGCTGCCTTCAGATGTCTTCTAAATGTCAGGTAGATGTTTATCTCTTTGACATCTGATGGGAGGGCGTTCCACAGGGCGGGTGCCACTACCGAGAAGGCCCTCTGCCTGGTTCCCTGTAGCTTTGCTTCTCACAATGAGGGAACTGCCAAAAGGCCCTCGGCACTGGACCTCAGTGTCCGGGTAGAATGATGGGGGTGGAGACTCTCCTTCAGATATAGTGGACTGAGGCCATTTAGGGCTTTAAAGGTCAGCACCAACACTTTGAATTGTGCTCGGAAACGTACTGGGAGCCAATATAGGTCTTTCAGGACTGGTGTTATATGGTCTTGGCAGCTGCCCCCAGTCACCAGTCTAGCTGCCACATTCTGGATTAGTTGTAGTTTCCGGGTCACCTTCAAAGGTAGCCCCACATAGAGCGCATTGCAGTAGTCCAAGAGGGAGATAACTAGAGCATGCACCACTCTGGCAAGACAGTCCGTGGGCAGGTAGAGTCTCAGCCTGCATACCAGGTGGAGTTGGTAGACAGCTGCCCTGGATACAGAATTGACCTGCGCCTCCATGAACAGCTGTGAGTTCAAAATGACTCCCAGGCTGCGCACCTGGTCTTTCAGGGGCACAGTTACCCCATTCAGGCCCAGGGAGTCCTCCACACCAGCCCGCCCCCTGTCCCCCAAGAACAGTACTTCTGTCTTGTCAGGATTCAACCTCAATCCATTAGCCACCATCTATCCTCCAACTCTCTCCAGGCACTCACACAGGACCTTCACTGCCTTCACTGGTTCTGATTTAAAAGAGAGGTAGAGCTGGGTATCATCCGCATATTGATGGACACCCAGCCCAAACCCCCTGATGATCTCTCCCAGCGGCTTCATGTAGATGTTAAAAAGCATGGGGGAGAGGGCAGAACCCTGAGGCACCCCACAAGTGAGGGCCCAGGGGTCTGAACATTTTCTGGACACCACTACTTTCTGGACATGGCCCAGGAGGAAGGAGCACAACCACTGTATAACAGTGCCCCGAGCTCCCAGCTCCTCTAGACGGTCCAGAAGGATATTATGGTTGATTGTATCAAAAGCTGCTGAGAGATCCAGATTTATCTCATTCAATCTGGGCAGATTATGAACTAGATCGAGTCGTGAGTCTACTTCAAAATATGACATAATTTTGATTATGAGGTGGAATAAGGACTGCATCAGGGCCTCCAGAGCTGTAAAATAATTCCAGGCCTTTAAAAAAATGGTAACCCAGTCAACCACAGCCTTGCTGTCACAGATTTTGCATGCAAATACAGCAAGGGCGTCTCTGGGAGTGACATGACTTGATGGTGTTCTGTCACTCTTAGGGGGAATTGGATGGAAATGGGTGCTGCTGTCTTCCAGTGTCTATCAATACTTAGGAATAAGAAAATATTCATTTTTTCCCATCATGTAGGCCTCAACCAGGCAGTGGAGGCTGGACTATCAGGGCAAATGGGACATTGCCACACCAACTTTAGTCTTGATTCCTCCAAGCCCAGCGGTCTGTCTTCTTACTTAGAAGCAGTTCAGAGTCGTTGACTGAGAGTTCCTTCCTCCTTTGTCTCATATTTGCCCTTGTTGAATACAGCAGGGAGGAGGCTGAGGGCAATAGCTGAATTAGTTGGCTCCACATCTGTCATAGGCTTTGACTTTACCCACTTTGGCATCCTTCCTTTTTTCCACTACTGTAAACGGTCTTGTAAGGGTTCAGTATCATGAAAAAGATGGGACGCAGGTGGCGTTGTGGGTTAAACCACAGAGCCTAGGACTTGCCGATCAGAAGGTCGGTGGTTCAAATCCCTGCAATGGGGTGAGCTCCTGTTGTTTGGTCCCTGCTCCTGCAAACCTAGCAGTTTGAAAGCACATCAAAGTGCAAGTAGATAAATAGGTACCGCTCTGGCGGGAAGGTAAACGGCGTTTCCGTGTGCTGCTCTGGTTTGCCAGAAGCGGCTTAGTCATGCTGGCCACATGACCCAGAAGCTGTCTGCGGACAAACGCCAGTTCCCTCGGCCTATAGAGCGAGATGAGCATGCAACCCCAGAGTCGGTCATGACTGGACCTAATGGTCAGGGGTCCCTTTACCTTTATCTTTATCATGAAAAAGACATGCACGCTATAAGCAAATGTTCAGAGCAAAGATCTGTCATTGCTGAGTGCAAGTGTGACCAAAATCTCCAGAGGGTAAGAGTTTGGTTTCAAAATGATGAATCATAGATCTCTTTATTCCGTAAAAACTGCAGTGTATGTATTACATATACTCCATATTTCCTCACAGTTAGCAGAAAAAAGTTCCGATTTAGACTTGTTCGAAAGTAGCTGACATAAGACCAAATACTGAAGAGGAGTACCCAGAACTGTCTCAGATTTACAAATCTAATTAAACTGTAACTTAATTCAACTTTAACTTAATTCAAACATCATTTGCTCTCTCATTCTTCTTTGCACGTTTCAGAAATGTGGAATCTAATCCTACCCATGTTTACTCAGGAGTAAACCTAACAGTATTTCAATGAGGCTTACTCTCCTATAAACGTGAACACACATTTACTGCCTCAGAACACAACGGATGTTTATTCAAACTGGAGAGAGATTAACTCTGCTCAACAATTTCAGAATCAAGCTCAGTAAACTGGGCTATTTTCCTTTAAAAGGAGGAAAGTTCAATTTTTTTTGCAATCAAAATTCCAAAATTTGAAGGACTTATGCATTTATGATATTGTTGACAGTGCCAATCCTACCCACAACCTCCTCTCTCTCAAGGCACCCCTTCTTTTTGGAGCTTGTCCAACTGCAACCCTCCTCTTAAAGCTTGCTCAAACTGCCTTCCATTAGAACTTGCCCAAAGCCTTTTACTGCCCTCCCCCTCCATTTCTCCCACCCCAATATCATAGGTGCAAAGGAGGAGAAGGGGAGGATGGTTGCAAAAAGCTCTGATCTTCTTGTGATGCTGCTCTGACCAATTAGGTAGCACGATGAGTACAGGAATGAGCAAGGCCCTCATAAGTGGCAGCACGCCAGTCTGTAAATCTTACTGTGGAGTGATTCTCAGCTGAGTTTCCTTATCAGAGAGCATGCGTAATCTCCCTTTTGTCTGAGAATACTCTCTGTAACATTATGAGTCCCAGCAGTTGTTCTTCAGTCCCATGAATATCCATGGAAATTTTACAGAATCAAAGCCGCAGAATACTATTTGAATACAGTGGTACCTCGGGTTACAGACGCTGCAGGTTACAGATGCTTCAGGTTACAGACTCCACTAACCCAGAAATAGTACCTTGGGTTAAGAACTTTGCTTCAGGATGAGAACAGAAATCATGCGGTGGCAGTGGGAGGCCCCATTAGCTAAAGTGGTACCTCAGGCTAAGAACAGTTTCAGTTTAATAACGGACCTCCAGAACAAATTAAGTTCTTAACCCGAGGTACCACTGTACCTGTAGAACATCTCTACTACCATCATTCAGTCCAGACACTGAGGTCCAGCTCCGAGGGCCTTCTGGTGGTTCCCTCACTGTGAGAAGTGAAGTTACAGGGAACCAGGCAGAGGGCCTTCTCAGTAGTGACACCCACCCTGTGGAACACTCTCCCATCAGATGTCAATGAGATAAAAAAACTACACAACTTTTAGAAAACATCTGAAGGCAGCCCTGTATCGGGAAGTTTTTAATCTTTGATGTTTTATTATGCTTTGTATATTCTGCTGGAAGCCACCCAGAGTGGCTGCGGAAACCCAGCCAGGTGGGCTGGGCATAAATATATTTATTATTATTATTATTGAATCAAGTAAATATATTAATGAACAGAACAGCAGGCCAATCAAAGTTCTTGGTTTGGGGAATGTGCTTCCGAGTCCCCCCCCCCCCCCTTCTAATACCATACTTTTGAGCATCATTGGCTGCAAAGTTATCTTCCACATTTGCCTCACTGATATATTAAGCTGTCAGGTTTTACATCTGACCACATTAGTCTTTTGGCCATATGTTGTGCCACAGAATCAGTGAGTAATATTTCCCAGCAAATTCTGCTTTTTCTAAACATGCCAGTGTATACGTATAGTCTGCTCATTTTGCAATGCTGCATTACAGATAAGCATTTCTAGATAACCATTTCCAAAGCTACATCTTCTAGTGTGAAGAGGTCACACTAGAAATCTCTTACATAGATAGCTCCATTATTTTCAGTGATGATATGTTCACACCCACCCACCCAAAAAAGTTGTTCACCTGCATTGAATACATACTCCACTGGCTACACAAATGCTTACATAGATTGCAAGCAGAATAAGGATGAAAACCTTTCCTTTGAAACACTTTCAAATGAAACCAAAAGGTCATGACAACCTGTTGAATGGCTAGGCATGCTAATGTTCAAGTGGTTTGTTTTGAGGACTGCTTAAATCATTTGACGTTATTTTGCATAAAACATTTAGAGAGAGAAAAGGTTTTGTTATTGTTGGTAGTTACACTTCAGAACTAAGTATTTATGATGGACAATATTTATTTAGCATTTTTTTAAGTGTGCTTCTGTTACAGATATAATAATAAATAAAATCGCACATACCTATTAGTAAAATGTATTTCCCTTATGTGGTCACTCATTCTGGCCTTGCAGGGGGTTGAACTAGATTACCCTTCGTGTCCCTTCCAACTCTAAGATTCCATGATTCCATGAAATGAAAGGAGGAAGTGAGCTAAAATAGGGGCTCTGAGCTTGAGAAAGGACATGTTTCATTTTTAAAGCCTCAAGCCCCTAAACTGTCCAGGAACAAGGTCTGTGCATGCCTGTTGCCTTCATGCTTGCAGTTAGAGATGACTGAGGAATTCAATCTGTGAATCCCACTATGAACTGATTTGATCACCTGCACCTCTTCAACTATCCTCCACCAGGGCCAGGGCTTTTTCAGTGATGGTTCCGACCTGGTGGAATGCTCTGTCCCACGAGACTAGGGCCCTGCAGGACTTGATCTCCTTCCACAGGGCCTGTAAGACAGAGCTATTCTGCCTGGCCTTCAATTTGAATTAGCCTGATCCTCTATTCCCTTTCCCCCTTTCCTCTTCTATGAAGTAACCCTTTCTGGGACCCCACGCTTAAATTCTTCCCTGGTCTCCTTGCTGGCCCTAGTAGGACCAACTTGGCCACTTAGCCCTGGTGATCATTTGATGTCTACTGACTGGGGTTTGTTTTGTTTGGTTTTTTTCCTTTTCAAAACTGACCCCTGAATTTTATTGATACTGATGTTACATTTTATGTTGTATTTTATGCTATTTTATGCTGTTTTTAAGTCACATTCTAAACAATGTTTTATATTTGCTGTTAGCCGCCCTGAGCCCGGTTTTTAAACTGGGAAGTGCGGGGCATAATTTTTTTTGGAAAAAATTATATTTATTTATTTATAAAGGAACTTCATTTCCACCAGACTTCATGAACCCCAAATATTCTCAGTAGTTCTCAGCCAAAGAGATATCAAGATGTGCTTTAAAAATGTTTGTTTTGAGAGGAAATGTGCTGGAAACTAAGCTTTTGATGGGAAACATTTATGTCATAGCTGAAGGCTATACATGACCTATGAGTGGACCAAAGGGAAAAGGCTACATCTGAAGCCATTCCAAGGAGCCAACCGGCCCAGCCGATTGTCGCCCAGGACAGAGACAGAGCATGAATAGCTGGTCGGGTGACCAGTTGCCCGTCATGCTGAGAATAGGTCTTTATAATATTTGCTTTATTTATACATATATACAACCTGAGCCTATGATGGAGGCTTCACAGCATGAACACCTCAAAGCGTCAAACTTTGCTCCGATTCTCCCTCCAGCTCGATGCTTCACTTCTAGGTCACATCATTGCTACAAAAACACTCTAAACTCTAGCTTTTTCTGCTGAGGGAGGACCTTGCACCCATTTGCCTTCTTGGTAAAACCTATTTGGTGCTTCACAACTTTCTGACTAGTTGCAGGACCTTAGCCAGACCTAGCAGAGTAAACACAGAATCCACGGAAGCAATTGGCGACTTGGCTGCAGACGGGATAGACGAAGCAGGAACCAGGAACTTGTAGTTAGGTGTTTATTATATACAGTGGACTATTTACAGGAACAGAACACGGACCTTTAGCTAGCTCTCTCATACATGACTCCCAACTCCCAACCTCCAACTCCTACACTGACACAGAACTCTGAACACACAAACTACTGAACTACCAGTTAGTAGGCCATTAATTATCACTCCCTTGAGAAAGCTTGACCAATCAGGGAGCGGTCTCCATGTCTCTGTTATCACCAGGCAGATTTACTCCTTCAGATTGCCTTCTGGCTGTTTGCCAAACCTTAATTGACTCTGTGTGAGTAGCTGCACGTACACAGTTTCCCAGCAGTACTGATCCCCTTATTGCCCATTAATGGCTTACCCACACACCCGGCTATCATCTCACCAGGAAGCTAGCTTGGCTATTCCAAGAAATAGAAGTCCTGATTTAATTCTAACACTTGCTAGATCCGAAAATTAGAGGGGCCTGGCACCCAGCTTAATACCCCAAACTCATAACACTGAGAAAATGCATTTTAAGTACACATTTCAAACAAGAATTTTCATCTAGAACTTTTTTAATGCTTTCCTTCAAGGTATTGGTTTGTACAGATGGCATTCTGGTTTGCTGAATCTGAAAGGACTGAGAAAAAGTAATAGAAAAATGGTTAATGTTAGTCCTTGGGGCTATGTTCTGCATTGTTTCTGACCTTTAATAACAATCATCATAAAACATGCACAAGTGACAAGGACATGGAATAGTTCTGGCTGACCATCTGTTGTTCTTCCAGTGAACATTGGCATCAGAGAGAAGCTTGCAGTTAAAAACCTTCAGACAACCATTTGCCATTTGATTTCCTTCAGACTGGGTACCCAAAATAGTCAAAGATGGAGTTTCTAAGGGTACAGGTCATATCCTCCCAATAAGCACAAACAGGGTGTGTTTCTGTCCTGACCTTGAGGTCCAGATTTCTCTATTCTGAGAATAAAGTTGTGGACTTGATAGGAAAAATCGGCAGGAAAAAGGAAATTGTCCGCAGAGTGAGTCAAACTAATCTTCACCTGCCCTAGAAGCAACAGCATAAAAGGAAGCCATTCTGCCAACGCTTTACAGGCCTGAGTGTACGATGGTGCACCCCAGAGGGCATTTTGTCTGGGGGCCCTGAGGCCTTCCACCAGCCATGGATACAGCCTCTCTGCACAAATGGAGAATGCCAGGATATCTGAGGGCATGTATCCACAGTAAACACTCGAGTAAGGAGACCAAGACAGGGGTCTACAGAGGTAACTTTATTGATTCAAGTTGACCTGTCTGAGCTTGGACAGAAGAATGACTAAGACTCATTTATAGCAATATGTAACCAAACCAAGCTGAGGAAGACCCACTTCAGAGGAAGTATTCTGCTTCCCAGCTCAAGACGGGCTGCATGTGTTGCCCACAATGGAACCATGACAAGGAAGTGTGGTAACATGGAGATTAGGGGAAACTCTACTTTGACCTACCCCTCATCTCTACCTCTCTGCGAAGGTTTGTTCTAGATCCCCACTTGTCTATGTATTATGAGCAAATATATCAGTACTTTAAGGACAAGTAAATAGGTTACTTTGTAAGGTTTAAAGCAGGTATTCCAGGGTTACCATGACACTCTTACACTGGATACGGAGGAAACCTATGACCCTCCAGATGTTGGACTCCAACCCCCCAACCTCAGGCAGAATCATCAATGGTCAGGAATGATGGCCATTAGAATCCCAAAACATCTGGAGGGCCACAGTTTCCCCATCTCTGTTTCATATGATGTAAGACAACTCTGAATGATGATACCCAAGCAACTCACTTAGATTCAACTTTTCTGAAAGAGAATATCCTCCAGTGTAGAAGGAGACCTGCCTAAGAGAGAACGAGGCAGCAATAGTGAGATGGAGATCTGTCTCTGATGACACCCTCACAAATTTTCTTGATTCATTGGTTAGGTCGCCGAGGCAAAATTTGTAAAAATGAAGCATATTATAGCAATATTGTTTAATGTAGTGTGCACTCTAGTTAATGAATGTATACTGCTTAATGTTTATATATTCATCAATCATTTTAATCTAGTTTTTCTCCCCTCTCAAATTGGCTTTTAAAGGTACCCCTCTGCAATTATTCAAATAAGGGATAAAATGAAATCCAAATTTAATGTTAATGAACACCAAAGACTAACATTCAGAAATTCAATTTTTGAAAGTTTTAGGTGCAGAAAGAGATGGGGGAAGATACTCTGAAATTCTAAGAAAATGATGTAAACGTGTTTTTGTTTTTATATGAGCATTTATAAATGCCCAACTTATTTTTAAAAAATCATGGGATTTAAAAAATACCTTTAACAGAGAAATTCAGCATTTCAAGAGAACGTCGACTCTGAAACACAGACACAACCACCAACTAGATCTCATCTGCATCTCAGATTTTCTAGAGTGCCTATGCTACTGGCAAGGATAAGGCCTGCTAATGAGAAGCAGGATTTAACCTGTAAAGGTAAAAGGTAAAGGACCCCCTGGACGGTTAAGCCCAGTCAAAGGCGACTATGGGGTTGCAGCACTCATCTCGCTTCAGGCTGCATGAGCCGGCGTTTGTCTGCAGACAGCTTTCCAGGTCATGTGGCAGCATGACTAAACTGCTTCTGGCACAATGGAAAACCGTGACGGAAATCAGAGTGCACGAAAATGCCGTTTACCTTACCACCACAGTGGTACCTATTTATCTACTTCCACTAGTATGCTTTCGAACTGCTAGGTTGGCAGGAGCTGTGACAGAGCAACAGGAGCACACCCTATTGCAGGGATTCAAACCGCCGACCTTCTGATCAGCAAGCCCAAGAGGCTCAGTGGTTTAGATCACAGTGCCACTTGCATCCCAATTTAACCTGTAGTACCCCTGCACAGCATTAGCTTGCCTAAATTGTACATGGAATCGCAAACAAATTCTGGCAGGGCTGTAGCTCAGTGGTAGAACATCTACATGCAGAAGGTCCCAGGTTCAGTCATAGGCAACTCCAGGTAAGGCAGGTAGAGACTCTTGCCTGAAACCCATGAGATACACTGTGAGTAAATGTAGATGATACTGAGCTAAATGGACCATTGATCTGACCAAGTATAAGACAGCTTCCTATACTTCCGTCTTCCAAATACAAGCACGGGATCATCCTCCTTCCAGTATCAAATATGAAGCAGGGGTGGCTTTCCTAATTCCAGGACTATCCCTGGAAAATCAGGACACCTGGAGTCTCTGTTATCTCCAATACGGGCAGCAGGAGACCGGCAGAAGCCTGGGTTCCAGGAATGAGAGGACTGAAATAGTTGGCGATAATATTCCTAATATATTTGTATTTTGACATTAATGGCTATCTTTGATCTGGGCTACAGGAGGCCAGGGCTAGACAGAGGGGTATCTCCATTAAGTCAAACCCTACCCACCCAATGGAGCAAAGAGGGCTTGGACTCTGCTACCCATCCGAATTCAACTGTTGGTATTTCTCTCTTGTCCGCAGCCTGTTTTTCAGCATTACTAGTTTCTCATCATTCATCTAAAACATCCTATAAATTCTTATCCAGTGTGATAGATGTTCTAGAGGCAATCTAAGGAAATCATCTGCTCCTAACAAATAAAATAAAATAAATGTCAGTTCCGTACACAAATTCAATTTGCAGTCTGATTTCTTCTATGATCTACCCGCCTGGATTTTTATTTTTTATTTTTTTTAAAAAAAACCACCTCCTTCTATTTATTCGCTTTACTTTTTCAGAAAATGTATGTAAATACAAAAGACTCATTCAATTTGTTCATGCCTATTTGCCAGCCTTTCCATATTTTACTAGTTGTGTAAGCTTTGGTTTTAAACTCACTTCTTTTGTAAGGGTGATACTTGCTATTTGAATAAGAAATAGGAAGAAGGGATCCAATATTGTCAAATGTAACTTATGTTATCCTACACAATTTTCATTTCCCTCAGCTTATTACTTTATGGTTTTCAACTTCTAGGCATTGGCTGAGCCTTTAACAAGAGCATTATTCAAACAGTATAAAAGGGTACTAGAATTATGTTTAATGCCTCTCAGTGTGTTACATAATTGTGTTAAACATTCACACACACACACAAATCAGTAACCTCTAAAGGAGGTTCTCTAGAGGGCAGGCTGTTTTGTGAAAAGTAACAGAATATTTCCATAAGAAAATGGGAAGTTTTGATTTAAAATGCAGTGATTTAAAGTCCTACATAGCGAAAATTAAAAATAGATTTTGATTTATCACACTGGCTAATCTCAGTGACTGGTACTAATTTCATCTGAGTGGAACTGTATGGAATAAGCCACTAGGGTAAGGGAAAGGGAAAGGATTCCTGGACAGCCAAGTCCAGTCAAAGGCGACTATGGGGTTGCAGCGCCACTGGCGGAGGAAGAGGGGGTGGGGGAGTGCACCGTCCTCAGCAGTGTAATCCCAGTGGGGTGCCATCGCAGCTGCCCCCCTGCCTGTGCTGGGCGCCACACCCCCACAGGCGGTGCACCACACCCCCAGGACACATGCCACACCACTGCAGGCAGCGCACCACGCCCTCAGGACATGCACCATGGCCCTGCAGGCGGTGCGCCATGCCCCCGGGACGTGTGCCATGCCTCCAGGATGTGAACCACACCCCTGTGGGCGTGCCTTGTTCCTGGAGTGTGACCATGTCCCTGGGATGCGCGCCAGGCACTCCCCCGCATGCTCTCCACCCCCCAGTGCCAGAGCATGAAACCCCACCACTGTGCAGTGCTCATCTCACTTTTAAGGCTGAGGGAGCCAACGTTTGTCCACAGACAGCTTTCCGGGTCATGTGGCCAGCATGGCTAAACCGCTTTTGGCGCAACAGAACACTGTGATGGAAACCAGAGCGTGCAGAAACACTGTTCACCTTCCTGCTGAAGCAGTACCTATTTATCTACTTGCATTTGGTATGTTTTTGAACTGCTAGGTTTGGCAGAAGCTGGGACACAGCAATGGGAGCTCACTCCGCCATGCGGATTTGAACCACCGACCTTCCAATCAGCAAGCCCAAGAGGCAGTTTAGACCACAATGCCACCCAGACTGGGTAGATGCCTAAAACTGCAAGTGAAAGACATGTTATTGTGGAAGCTTGCAAATCACCCCGGAAATATTCTTGCACAGCCCAGACACAGCAGGTAAATCCCACAAAGGTCAAAGGGACCTACTTGCATAATAAATATGCATAGTTCAAGCATGCAATTATGTAGAAAAAAACATCAAACTTGCAATACCTTCCACAAAGTCTGATGCCATTGTTTTCATAGGCATATTGATGTGCATACCCCCTGCATGAGGGAGAGTCACAAATGCAGAACACAAAAAAACTCAAGCCTATCTATCTAAATGTTTAATGCAATTAAAAGTGAAACATCAAAACATTAAAATAATATATATATACACCTTGAGTTGCTAATTCTTATCTCAAATATTTGCCTTCTTTCTTTACTGTCTTCCACACTTGGTTTCAACTTCTTTCTTTCTTTCTCTCTCTCTCTCTCTCTCTCTCTCTCTCTCTCTTTCTTTTTCTTTTTCTGCTAATAATTACACCTTTATAGTTTTTCTTCAACTCTGCATGGATAACTTCTTCCAAAAGAACTGCAAGGCACATTTCAATGACTGCAGCCTTGCTTAGCCATTCTGTGCATTGGGCACATTCATGTGTATTGCTGTACTCCCTGATACTACTCTGATATGACTTTAGGACCCTGATTGTGCAGGTTCTAAGTTGTGCGGTAACCTCCACTAGTAGCGGAGGCTCCCTGCTTCACACCATTGTCCTCCAGGACTGGAGGGCTGCAGGTATGGCAACACAGTTGAAGAGCTTAGTGCGTTCATTCCTGCTCATATAAGGTTTGCACACAAGTAGAGTGCCCACATGGATCTATGGATTCAGTGATTTTTTTAAACTGCCAGTTCATAAAGTATAGTCTTCACAGAGATAGGCTGCTACACACATTAGATATCAAGTGCCATCAACTTTTTAAAAACACCATAAAAAGGCCAGCTTGCTCAAAAGCTTTCACAGTGGAACAAACGTCTATTTTAAGGAACCGTGCTATGAGCAGCAGTCTTGCTCTTTTCTTTCCCAGTCTAGGCATTAACATTTTCCCCTTATTCACAACCCACAGGACATCTTTCCTGCAGCCTCTGATAACCATTTAGAAAACCTTATCATTCTTTGGCTGCACTACAAAAACGCACAACAACTTTGATTTCTGGTGTCTGAAATCCTTTCCAACACACCACTATTTAAATGTATATATTCAAACTTATCTCCACATTCCTTTCTTTGACTTTTGCTTTGCCTTCTTATGTTCACAACCAATTTTGACTCAGTTTAAGCCAACTTCAAAACCCTGTCACAGAGAAGAAAACTATTTCTTCTTCAGAATATGACCATTTTATTTCAAGATACTGCATTAACTACACGAGGAAGAGATAACTCATATCTTAAAAGAGGGCTTGTTGAAATTCTCCAACTTGACATTCCCCTGAGGTCACATGGCATTTGACAGACATGCCAATCAGCAAATCAAAAATGGATTACTTGCCCGCTCTGACACCATCCACAATGCTTAGGGTATTTATCTGCTTGCTTTACAAAACAATGGTTGATTGTTTTCTCATTGCATTTCCAAACAATCCTATGATCTCAGTTCCTCTGAAAATAGATTATGTGGCAGACGAGCCATTACTTTCTAACCCCTGCAAGGGTATACACCAGGCATCCCCAACCTTGGCCCTTCAGATGTTTTGGCCTACAACTCCCATGATCCCTAGTTAACAGGACCAGTGGTCAGGGATGATGGGAACTGTAGCCCAAAACATCTGGAGGCCCAAGGTTGGGGATGCCTTGTTTTAAGGTTAGAAAGACCAAAAGAATTAATGAATGTTAGAATGATGTTGGATTGAAGTTAAGTGGCTTTTAGCAGCAATGTTATAAAGGAATATGTAAAAATGGATTGTTAACAGGTGATAATCTAAAGCTATAATATATTAAGATAAAAGATTAAGATAAAATCAAAGAGGGAAAGGATTTGCTGAATTAACTAATTGAACTGGAATACAAGAAAGGGAGGTGTGAGGAGGTCAGGGAAACAAGCAAATGAAAGATAAGATATGGAAAGACTGATCTGCTTTTAATTGTTTTTACTTTGTATTTTCTTTTTCTTTTTATTCTTTTTCTTATTTTTGTAATATGTTGAAATTGTAATAAATATCTTTCCAAAAAAAAGAAAGACCAAAAGAAAAGCCCCTGCTCCCTCCTCAAAAATGTGATGTGAAATTGACCTGACATAATAAAAGTATAGTCCATATATGAATTATAGAAGAAAGTGGGTCCCTTTTACTTCTCCCACAAAAGGCCGTAGACCTACTTGCACTTTTGTAGGCTTAATTCTGTCTGGAGGGGCTCCTTTGCCTACAAACTCCACCCCCAGAGGGGGAGTTACACCTGGTTTTGGATTCCTCACAAGAGTGACTGGAAAACAAAGAGGGTTTTATTTTTATAGAGATCAGCTCAGAAACCAAATTGCCGCTTCAAGTTGAATACAGAGTGCTGCAAAACCATTTTTAAAAAAAAAAATCACAAATAAAATGCAAAGTTCACACTCTTATTCCATACTTTCAAAGCCACTCCTCCAGGTAGAACAGTACGGAACCCTTGAATTTTTATTGGTCTTCATAATATAGAGGTGCCAGCCCATCAATACTGTGTATGTTGTTATTTATACAGTGTCCTGACCCCCTGGCCTACCTGGCAGCAAGTCAGTATGCCAAGTCCCCAGTCAATCCAATCCAGAGTCCCACCGAGATCCTGGCACATTCCAGCTGAGGTCCTTAAACATGGGCAAAAGAGTAGACACAGCACCTTAGCTTTGCTGCTCTGTTATCTTATGCCTCCTGATTGTAGCATCTGGGCTTGGTGAGGCATGTGACCCTCATCTGCTCCAAGCCTACTCAAGCTGAGAAATCACATACCTCCTCCCAGATTTAGCGAGCCCCACCTAGTCAGCTAGGGAGCTGGGCTGTAGGCCTTTACCTGCCTTAGCCTCCTGGAGCACCCCACCCACTGCTCCCTACATCTCTGAGCCCACCATGTTCATGGAGACAGGGGCTCCTTTGGTGATGGGTCCTGCTGCTCTGGTTCCTGCCCACTGACCCCCATTTCTCATGAGTAAACCAAAAAGCACATGAGTCGGTATGTGTGAAAAAGGAGATCAACCTTTATTTCTGTGCAGAGGTTTGATCCAATGGGATTTCTCTGCGAAGACTGGGCCTTGAACAAAGAATCCAACAGGTTTTATATTCATTACATCCTTTGGTGTAATTCATTGCACCCTTTGGGTGGTTTACCCTTTCAAATTCAAATTCAAATTTCAAATTCAGTCACTCAATCAGATATTTTTGTTTCTCTCTCTCTCTTACAAAGCTCATTGGTATGCACATGCTGTCTACCTGTGACTGGTCCGAATTGCAAACAGCGTGAGCATGTGTAATAGATGGGATCATCTTAATAGATGGTCCTGGTTGAGGGCAGGTTCTCAACCTAGAATCATAGAATCATAGAATCATAGAGTTGGAAGAGACCACAAGGGCCATCGTGTCCAACCCCCTGCCAAGCAGGAAACACCATCAGAGCAATCCTGACATATGGTTGTCAAGCCTCTGCTTAAAGACCTCCAAAGAAGAAGACTCCACCACACTCCCTGGCAGCAAATTCCACTGTCAAACAGCTCTTACTGTCAGGAAGTTCTTCCTAATGTTTCGGTTAACCTGTTTCCACCCACCCTGGCAAGATATAGTCTTGCCAATGCCTAAGCCAATACCACTCTCATTCCTGTAATCAATAAAGTTGTGGCCAAATTATGGCCAAAACCCTTAAACAAAATATCCGTGTTTGTGTGAATTTATTTACCCTAATGGGGGGGTCAGCTTGAGGGTCTTGACACACAAATGGGATCATCTTAATAGATGGTCCTGGTTGCGGGCAGGCTCTCAACCTGGTTCCCCCCACCCTGGTGTGGGTGGAGCTATCGCCCTCACACCGGGGTGGCATGACAATCACCCAGGACTATTGCCCAATCATGCCAAAGGATAATAGTGGGGGAAAGTATAAAAGTGGCAGCGTGACATGTG
This sequence comes from Podarcis tiliguerta, assembly GCF_965153285.1. Classification (NCBI taxonomy): domain Eukaryota; kingdom Metazoa; phylum Chordata; class Lepidosauria; order Squamata; family Lacertidae; genus Podarcis; species Podarcis tiliguerta. Next base: position 87,661,846 of record NC_139537.1, read on the forward strand.
CTTGGCTCCTGCTTCACGCTGCCAAACACCTGGCTACCCTCCCTTTAATTTAGATCCTTTGGGCTTGCTTTGGACTTTGTTTGGTGGCCCGGCTTGAGTCGGGGGCCAGGTAGGTATTTTTTTCCATTTGGCAAATTGGCACGGGCCACTTGGATTTTGCCTACCTCTTAGCAATCGTCACAGCTTTGTAAGGTTAGGCGGTTAGGCATTGGCTTATGGTGAATGGTAGAGGGGAGGTCAGCCATCGCCTGCCCCTCCAGTTTCAAGGGTATTCCGTTAAAGGAAGCTGGGGCCTGGTTCCTGTCCGAAGTCTGCTTGAAGAGTGAGGGCCATGCCAGGCCTCTGGGAACACCAGGGGAGATGCAGGCGGGTTTCCCTGAAGCAATTTCCCTTTGGGTGGTTTACCCTTACAGACTTCCTGCAAAGGGGGCAGGAGTCAGATATAGTCTTGCCAATGCCGAAGCCAATACTGTAATCATTCCTGTAATCAATAAAGTTGTGGCCAAATTTTTGACCCTCAAAAATTGTGGCTTGAGGGTCTTACCACGCAACTGTCTATAGACAAAGGAAATTCCTCGTGGTCTGTTAGATTTCTATTGCAGGATTAGATTTCCCCACTGCTGTTGAGCATGCTCAGATCGTATCAAAACCTTAGTCCAGTATGTTTCCCTGTTCTTCATTACCTCACCATCCTGTGAGTACTTCCTACACCAACCTCTCCTTCCCCATCTTGCCCAATCCCGGCTACACCCCTTGCCGGGATCCTCTTCCTTCCCCCCATAGTACTGCCAGTTTCCTGACATACAACAAACAGCCATAACCAGTTTTCTCAGGCGTGTTCCTAGGAAGTTTAAACAGCCTATGGAACTTTAACAGAGGTCCTGGCTACTATTATTTGTACATTATGTAAAATGAAGGTGTACCAAATGCCACACTTCCAATTTTGTTGCACTATTTATCTCCCATGAAAGTTTGGGGTATTATTTTGTGACTTCCGGAGGGTGGATGCCTTTTAAGAATTTCCAGGAGAACTGTTGCTTTTAAGTACAAGGTAGCTGAGGGGTTTTTCCTTAGAAGCCTTCTTCGGATCTTCCTGTTCCTGGGAGCAGAGCTTGCTTTTGTAATCCTGTTTGCTCTTGTCTATAAATGCTCAGGGTATAACATTGAGAAGAGCTGTAGACAACTGATATGTGCCACACTGCAAGAATAACCTGGAAGAAAGAAGCTTTCTAAAAAGATAGAGTTACGATAAGCTTATGAAGAAGATCATGGCTTCTGGTAGAGTTAGAAGAGTACAGAGGGGATCTTTGCCAAAGGAGAAGGATATTCTCATTGAACCCAAAAACCACTACCATGATTTTCTTATTTGTACCACACCCATCTGACTGAGTTACCTGGGCCACCCTGGACGGCTTCCAGCGCATATAAAAACACAACAAAAAATTAAACATTAAAAACTTCCATAGGTTCTAAAGGTTGCAGGTTGCATATTTACTTATAACCTACCTAATGTGCTTGTGTGCATTCACTGCAACAATGCTGGGCCTATGGGAAAATGTGGAACACAGAAGTTGCTTTGCAAAAGTCTGCAGGCAAGATCGGTGAAAAGAGTGCTTTCACAATTATTTGGATCACTGCAATGTGACATAATTTTTGTGAAAGGCTATGCATTAGTATTCCAGGAAAAAAGGCTAAGCTATTGATTAACAAAATGTATTACGACTTCTTGGGTATCTTGAACCTATTATTTATGCATTTTTAACAACTTGGTTGCTTCCCTGACAGCAACGGAACAAATCAGGCTTTAATATGGCATTTGGCTTCAACTTTCATTATGGAAAATCTACTAATTTTCCATATATATTATTTCCCATGCGCAGATTCATCATGATGACTTCTAGGTATTAAACAAACAGTTGTGTGAACACAGGAGTGCCTTGATGTAAGATGCTTCTTCTATGATAATCTTAATATGAGAAGGGGCAAAACATGGATCAACAGTGGAATTTGAGGTATACCTGAACCAATAAGCTGGGTGTAGCTGACCACCAGAACATTGTAGAGCTATGTCAAATCTCTGAATAACCTTCGTTGCGATCCTTCAGAGGGTACCAGATGTCTGACTCATATACCTGAAGTATAAAAAACACAGACACATAACCATTTGTACATATTAGACTACAGGCTGGAGGAGAATGTGTGTGTATTTTGCCTGTGTGTGTGTGTGAGAGAGAGAGAGAGAGAAAGAGAGAGAGAGTTCTTTTCATTTTCAGATTTCATTTGTTGAAGGTAAAAAGCCTTGTTCATTTGTCTTTCATTCACTGGCACCTCTTTTGTTAGTTTCATTCATTCTATGTATTTGCATTCATATTCGCTTCCCCTTCTAATTTGTGCAAAAAAAATTAAAAAAAAAAAATTCTCCCACTTCTGACAGCAGATGCAGAAGACCTTACTGTTTACCAGCTCCATCTGGAACACAGGCTGAGACCCTGCTTGCCCACAGACTGTCTCGCCGGAGTGGTGCATGCTCTGCTTATCTCTCGCTTGGACTACTGCAATGCGCTCTATGTGGGGCTACCTTTGAAGGTGACTTGGAAACTACAACTAATCCAGAATGCAGCAGCTAGACTGGTGACTGGGAGTGGCTGCCGAGAGCATATAACACCGGTCTTGAAAGACCTACATTGGCTCCCAGTATGTTTCTAAGCACACTTCAAAGTGTTGGTGCTGACCTTCAAAGCCCTAAACGGCCTCGGTCCTGTATACCTGAAGGAGTGTCTCCACCCTCGTTGTTCTGCCCGGACATTGAGGTCCAGCACTGAGGCCTTCTGGCAGTTTCCTCACTGTGAGAAGCCAAGTTACAGGGAACCAGGCAGAGGGCCTTCTCAGTAGTGACACCCACCCTGTGGAACGCCCTCCCACCAGATGTCAAAGAGAACAACAACATTTAGAAGACATCTGAAGGCAGCCCTGTTTAGGGAAGCTTTTAATGTTTGATGGACTACTGTATTTTAATATTTTATTGGAAGCCGCCCAGAGTGGCTGGGAAACCCACCCAGATGGGTGGGGTATAAATAATAATTATTATTATTATTATTATTATTATTATTATTATTATTATTATTATACATTGCCAGCTCTTTGGCATTTTGTTTTTGCCAGAATGTCCTGGACAAGTCATCATTCTCAGGCATTCCAGGAAAAAATATGAGCCTTATCCCGCTGGCAGATTCCACATTTTCTCTCCAATGCCCCAAATATCTGGAAGAGTGTGGAAAGTATTATACGTTCCTGTTTTAAAGCATGACTGAGCACCGATAAATAATACATATTAGATCATTTAAAAAATGTCTGTAGCCTCTTAGGAATGGTATAGTTTAGACCCTGAATTTTGTTAGTTTGCTGCATATTTATCAAAGGCAAGATTTTTGAAGCTCACACTATGCTAAAGATTATGATTAGCATGGAATTATATACAAGTTGTTTTCTTTTTGGTACCCATTAAATGTTAATTGAATAGAGCTTCCAGTGTTTTGGTAAACATGTACAGAAATCTGAGAGTACTGATTATGTATCATGTCCATTTTGCTTTAGTTTTCATTGAATTTCTGTCTCAGTCTCTTTTGTGCTCTGTTTTAATAATTAAAAATTCAATAGCTTTATTTACTCCATACCCAAGAGAAAGACTTCAGTGCCCATCCTATGTCAATTATGTGATTCTCTTTTCTCATAGGTGCTATATTAATAGTTTGGTTGGGCAGATGCATTCAAATACAATTTCCTTCCCAATTTCTTACAAACGGATAAACTAGAGGGGGTGGACTAAGACTAATGTGTGCATAAATTAAAAAAGAAAACTTAGATAATCTTTGGACAAGTAAATACACGTCAAATTTAGTGGAATGTAGAGTAGCTGTGAGCATATGTAGGATAGTCTCATTTAAGTTGCGTGTCGATGTCCCCAATCCACCCCCCAAATAACTCACAACAGACACGTAATTTTTGTTTAAGATTTTTGGCATGATTTTGGCCACAACTTTATTCAAATACAAACCGTGAGTGGTTGTTTAGCCATTGGTTAAGACTATCTGTCCCCCCGCCTGGGGACAGAACTGACTTCCGGGCACCACCGAAAGACAGTGCGGGGGAAAGCACGTCGGGGAGGAATTGGAGCTGAGACACAGACCCTCAACTCTCACCCGCCTGCTCCCCGAAGGCTTGCCGGCCCTAGTCCCATTCCAGGGATTGGACGAAAAGATGGCAAGCCCCAGGATTCCTTTAACGGAATTCCCTTTCCGCAGCAACCATGGAGGGGCAGGCACAGCCTATCCTAACCCCTCCTCCACCAATTTATAACCAATGCCTAACCACAACCTTACAAGTTGTGACGATTTGCTACGCAGTAGGCAAAAACCACCCAGCCAGCCAATTTGCCAGGTGGAAAAATTCCTACCAGGCCCCTGCTCAAAGGCAGATGACCCCATGACAGGCATAGCAAGGTCAACGCAACAACCCCTTACTCTAGGGCGGGTGGGCGGGTGATCCGTTGCACGCAGCAAAAGAGAAAGTACAAGGCTGCGTGCAAAATATTTAAACCTTTTACCCCTCCCACCAAAATTGCAACATAACTTTTACCCCAGCAACCCAGTGAACCAATCACTGCCCCAGACCATCTATAGAGACCCTGCCTGGTAACAGAGGGGTGGCTCAGTAGACCCCACCGCAACACGTGCTCTCCCTGAAGGAGAACACGCTTTAGCCTAAAAACTGCATCAATGGAGACACATTTCTAAGGAGATAATCCTATGGCAAGATCCACTTTAGGATGATGTAGAACTGCATTAGATTTTTTTGTAGGTGTGAACTGCTAGAGATGGGTGGCTCTGTCCATTTCATTTCCACTAATCTAATGTTGGTTCAGTAAATGAAAACTTGTTAGGTTCTCCTTTCAATACAAACTGAAATTGTTTTCTTCCTGATCCCTGACCTGAAGGCAGCAGGGCAAAACATACATAGAGGGCCAGAGTTAAGAGTTCGCTCTTGAAAATTACATATTTAGTGTGAAGATCTGAAGGTACCATAGGTGCCAATTCTATGGGGCCGAACCCCCCAATGTATGTGGGGATGCCCCCCAATTTTTAATGAAACTCTCCTGCAGGCCCCATGGCCTCCACTAGCCCTGGAACAGCTACGCAGCATTGCCAGGATTGGGTCCTGGTGTTGTGGGACTCACAGATACTCTCTTGTGAGCACCTGGTATAGCAGAGTAAAAGCAGCGTAGACCGAGTTGAGGAGGTATCTGGGCATACCTACTTTGTTTCTACTAATTATAGATTAAAGAACATAACAAACACATATGAGAGGAGCAGCCCTCATACAGACATCATGTTTCGTCACAAGGCAGAGCAGAAAGAAAAAGTACAATAGTACCAGAGACGGAAGTCACACAGACTGGCTTCCTTTCTCATGGAACAGAAAGTAAACAAGGAGATCAGATGATCCTTGCAATGGGAGGAGTAACATGCTAACAATTTTGAGGGGCTGGGCTGTGGTGGTGGAGGCCCCCATCAGGCCTCCCCACTGTGGTAGAGGGCTCAGCAGGGACTCCTCACAGTCGTGGATGGCCCTTCCAGGCCTCCCAGTCTCCTCCTGATTGTGTGACATCACACATGTGTGTCGTATGTGTGATGTCACCCTCACTGAATGAGACGACCCTCCCGCCATGTGGGGCAGAACTCAGTGCCTCTGGAAGCTACTTCCAAGCATATCATCTGAATGTGCTTAGCTTCCCTGTGATCAAGAATCCTGTGATTTCCACTTTAAGGCTGATGAGGCTACAGTTTTAATGTTGTGTCTATTTTTCTGCCTGACTCTTACAAGTTATCCTGTTCAGCTCTCCTCTGTATACAATATATATTATAGCCTACATCTAGTGTTTAAATAGTTTACTGCAGGCTAACATATGCTAGCATGTGTAAAACATGAGCTTCTGCTATGGCTAATATATACATAACAAGTCACTATATGCTGTTTGGAACAACTCCCCCATCATGTGTTTAAGCTGTGAACAAGTTTCCAAAGAGACAATCAGATCAGGTTGTGCTGGTTCAGTCTTAAGGTAGACACCATATTTTCTCCCACTCAGTTTTCTCCCCGTTGTAAAATTCTTATCTTGCATACAAACATATAATGTAATACTCAGGCTGGATCGTTTTTCAGGGAGTTGATATTTGGAGACAATAACCATCAGTGCATGTAATAAGAAAAATTAAAAATTCATTGAATTTTTTACACTGTGTTAACCTAGGAGTTTTGAAAATGAGTGTTTTAACCAATGTGTAATATTTTACAATTTGCTTCATCTTCAAACCAGATTTGGTTCTTGTTTCGTCTCGGAAAAGAGGCATGGCATTGATTTAATCTACATAATAGTTATATAATCAAATTTCACACCCTGCAACATTTAAAAAATGATAAATGGGAATGGGAATATTTATTTCTGTTCACATTTTTAAAAAGCAAACAGTGTGGTGATTCAAGAGCTGCTTTGGAACTATGAGAACATTCTCCCCCCTCCATCCCATATTGGCCACCCCCAAGATGCAGAAACAGTTGGAAGAGGATTCTTCCTGGATGAGAGTGACCCAGGTCTCTCTCTTCCATAACTTCCTGACATATTTGAAGACTGAAAGAGACCCAGTATATGATGTTGTAGTGTTTTCTACCCGTAGGGCAATTTTGAAGGCAATTGTGAGGGCTTCTCTTTCATCAGATTCCCTCAAACAATGAGAACTGCACCCAGTGCTCAACAACATTTTTAGTTTTGTAGTAGTTTGCTCTCATCATTGCTGTTGTTTCAGCACTCCCTCACCCACTCCAAATGTCCTTGTCTGTAACCAGAAATGAAAGGAAGAGACAACCCCAACTAAAGATGAATGGCAAATCAGGCTGATGGACTATGCCAGGCTTCCTCAACCTTGGCCCTCCAGATGTTTTTGGCCTACAACTCCCATGATCCCTAGCTAGCAGGACCATTGGTCAGGGATGATGGGAATTGTAGTCTCAAAACATCTGGAGGGCCGAGGTTGAGGAAGCCTGGACTATGCCAAAATGGCAAAATTAACTGGGAAACTCAGGAATCAAGAAAACAAGATTTTTTTTAAAAAAAAGAATGGGAAATGTTTATAATGTATTTATAAAATCATTGTAAACAGGTTAAAACATTACCAGGATTTTAAACACACTTGTAATTTAATAGGATGTATAGATAACTTAGGAAGATGAAAAATTGGAGAAGTATTGATATGCAGTTGAAAATAGAACCAAAAGGATCCATGGAGGGGATGCAGGGAAGTCAAGAGATTCAGGGTAATCTCGATATGTGGATATTGTATGGTTTTTTGACGTATGTATACTTTCTTTCTTTTTCTATTTTTGAAAACCAAATAAGAAGAATACACACACACACACACACACACACACACAGGTCCTTGTCTGAAGTCTCCCAGGCAATTGGGGGTTATGTAAAAAATGTGACAGTGTCCCAACATAGTTTTGCCGACCTGATTGACTTGCCTGATTAGATTAGAGCTCATATTTATATCCAGCTTTTCTATTAAAATAACATTCAGTGTAGCTGAATACAATACAAAACAACAAATATGCAATATGCAACAACAGAAATGCGATATAAAACAACAATAGCAGAGTTACTAAAATTAGATGCACAATCTAATATTATCAAGGGCAACGATATATTCCAGCGGCTGGTCTTCTTGCTGGTCCCAATACAAAGTCAGTTTAGTCTGAAGTTGGGAACTTTTGACCTCATTCTGAATGTGTGACTAAGTGGCCAATCAGAAACAGCTATTTCACTTCCCAATGCCAGTTCAGAATGAAGGCAGTGCTTCTTGCCCTCACTTGGAATGGACGAACACTTTTATCTCTGTTAATAGCCTCATGTCCTTAAACGTCTGAGTGGGTGCTTTTTGAAGCTAAGGAAAGCTAAGGAAAAAATCTCATTTCTTTGTCTTCCTTGGGGCATCTGCTTTGCTTATTTCCCATGGATCTGAATGTGTCAGGAGTACCAAATGATGGAGTCTCACACTAAAATGATTTTACTCTTGCTACCACCAAGATGGCTTGTCACAAGCTCTCAGCCTGCCCTTTCTCCTTGCCTCCAATCTCTCAGGCTTGACAGCACCCAGTTTTGCTTTGATGGAAATCTAGGCATTTCACAGCTTATCAACTGCTCTTCTGTAAAGTGAAGTTGAAATGCATATTAAACCTCTGGGCACAGCAGAGGTGAGTAGAGCAATCTTGGCTCTTCCTTCACATGCGTTTTTTCTTTTTCTTTTTCTTCATTTAACTCACAACAGTGCACCAGATACAGCTGCTCCTCCACAATTCCATTCCCTTCACAGCGATTGTATAACATGTCACAGCTGCCCAGACTCTGATATGGAATCTATCACACCTCAGTTGAAGGGATGTTGGTTGGAAGCATGTTTTCGGTTTCTTGCTGTTGGAAACGGCCTGGTGGAAGGAGATCAGTGATCAGACAGCAAGCCATTTTCATTGTATTTGTTCTTTCGGTACATTTTTCTATGTGACTTGGGAAATGTTGCTGATGGTAAAAGCCTCATCTAGCCATCCAAATTAAAGAGTTTCCTAAAAAGGATAATTTTTTGGAAGAAATGAGAATGCTGTGTGTGCGCGCGCTCGCTCGCATGTGTGTGTGCATGTTTCACATTTTAACTTCAGTATGTTGGTAGATATAATTGACATTGGCAGAGAAAAGTGCTGCTGGAACAGCTGCGTGAAGGAATGGGTTTCCCAAATCTAAAATCAGTCCGAAACGGGCCCCAAAATCCATTTTTCCTTCTCCAAGGATGCATTAGCTAAAAACCATTAACTTGAGCTCTTGAGCAAATGCATAACAAGAACACAGCTGTATAAACAAAGCTCTCTCCTTTATCAGTCCGTGACGCCTAATGAATGGCCTTGTCCATTCCAAAGTGGAGCAGGGGTGGCACGTCTGGGTATTAACTTACATCCTGACCACAAAGATGCACAGACCTTGTCAGGTCTGACAAGAGACCCGGGAACGGCGCCAGGAGGGTTCTTAGAGTTGGTGACCTCCTGCCTCAAAATAAGAGTATAGGAACAGGAACAACCTTTTATGGTCAAGAGTACCGGAACAGGAATATCTGTTTATGGTCATGGATGTCAACTTATGTGTATAAGCTGACGTGGTTGGATTCCTGGGGAAGGGGGGAGAGGGTGCCTGGAGTATATATATACTGCATGAAATTTCTCATTTTTTTGGACTTGCTGTGGACTGACCACCAAGTGCCTTCTGCTATCCGGAGAGCAGAATAAACTTTCTCTGAATCAACCTCGGTGTCATTTGACTTCCTTCCTCCCGTCCGGGAGCAACGCAGACCCCACCAATCAGTAAAGTCTAAGAAGGCTACAGCGAAGGCTCTTGGTTGTCTCCTCTTTTGCTGCAGAAATGGTTTTGCATTCACTGCATATTGTACTGTAGGATGTAAAGGTTTTGTTGTCTGCTGCTTTAGCTGACTGTGCAACATACACACATTCACACTCACCTCACCACTGCTGCAACTCCCATTACACCAAGGAACGTGAGATCAAACTTTTTTAAAATTATTTTTTAAATGATATTTATTAAAAATTTAACAGTTACAGAAGAAATAGAGAAAAAGCAAAGTACAGTAAAAAAGGAGAGAAATAAGAATAGAGAAAAATTAAAAAATACATAAAACCACACCTCCACCTCACTAGTGAAAAAACAAAAACATTTAAAAAACCCTTCCATTTTTCACAGTTCTATCCTTCAGTGACTTATTTCCCCGACCTCCTCCCACCTCCCTTTTTGTATTCCAGTTAATAATTAAGTCAGCAAATTCTTTCCATCTTTCATTGCTTACTATCATTTAATTATCTTCATCCATTTAAACCTTATCTTCCCATCAACATCTTAAAAATTATCTATACTTCAATCTAAGAAAGAGAAAAAAAGAACCTTAAATCTTATACCCTTAAATCCTAAAATCTTAAGTCCTTATCATATTTCAACTAAAGTCATATAAATTCATTCCACCATCTCCCAACATTCCTTAGTTATACAATATTATACTAAATAATGTTTTAAAAATTCCCAATCTTCTTCCACCATCTCTTCGCCCTGGTTTCGGATTTTATCAGTCTTTTCTGTCAATTTTGTCAGTCTTTTCTGTCAATTCAATATAGTTCATCAACCTGGTGCTCTTGTGTCCGTGGCTCTTAACTCTTCTGGAACGTGAGATCAAACTTGGCTCTATTAAACAGGATGACTTGACTATCTACCCAGAATCCCTTTCTGCAGCCTTTATCCCATTCTTCCTCTATCTAGGTCCAGGAGCATATATAAACCCAGCATCTTTAAGCAATCTCCTCCTGCCCTCCAATCATAGGACCCAACTCATAGGGGCTGAGGGGTCTTTACCCCCCCCCCGCAATAAAATAGTTGAGGGAGCTGGGCCTCTCAAAGTTGATCAGCATTGCTATTCAAATGGTGTGTGTGCACCGCATCATGTGATTGATGTGGGACGGAGCTCCCCCCCAATATTTTATTCAAGTTAGGCACCCTGCCTCCAATTCTACCCCCCAAACACCTCATCGCAAATTACTGTTCAACAGAAGACATGTGGAGAGCTACAGTTTCCCTATCCCTGGTGTAGATTCATCCTTAATATAGTGGGTATTATACCCTTTGGTAAAAGGCAAACAGGGGATGCGGGTGGCGCTGTGGGTTAAAGCCTCAGCGCCTAGGGCTTGCCGATCGCAAGGTCGGCGGTTCGAATCCCCGCGGCGGGGTGCGCTCCCGCTGTTCAGTCCCAGTGCCTGCCAACCTAGGAGTTCGAAAGCACTCTCTGGTGCAAGTAGATAAATAGGGACCGCTTACCAGCGGCAAGGTAAACGGCGTTTCCGTGTGCGGCCCTGGCTCGCCAGAGCAGCGATGTCACGCTGGCCACGTGACCCGGAAGTGTCTTCGGACAGCGCTGGCCCCCGGCCTCTTTGAGTGAGATGGGTGCACAACCCTAGAGCCTGTCAAGACTGGCCCGTACGGGCAGGGGTACCTTTACCTTTACCTTTAAAAGGCAAACAGCATCTCTTTGTATTCTCCTGTTGTGTTTCTTCCTACATAGCAAATAAATTAAAATATTTATTACAATGCTAGGTCATGTTTTGGTGATTTGACCATTCCCCTGCCACAACTTTATACATATTCAGGGGATTTAAACATTTCAGTTTACTTCATTTCTGCTTTTATGAACCTCACCAACTCCCTGGCTTCCAGCCTGTAGCTCTGTTTTCTCTTACTCTGAAAAGGCCATTTGCTCCTAATCCCCCTTCCCTGCCAAGCCTAATCCAGCCCCCAATTGAACAGCTCTACTGAAATCCCCTTCCGCACGCTCCTTCCTTTTCAGCACTAAAAAAAAAATTTAATCAGAAGGAAAGAAGCACCAAAAATGAGAGTGCAAGGGTACTGTCAAAGAGACATTTTCAATATTGCTGAAGAGCTTTCCTTTTGTTTACTGTGTCAAAATATGTGTTACATCTAATGTATTGTCAGATCACAAAGCGATAAAAAAAAGGCTTTTTAAACATAATGACTGCAATGCTGTGTGTTCACTTAGGGCCAAACTATATATGATGCTCAGCCAATGTAGTTTATCCACTAGGTTTCGTTTACAAAATGTACCCCTGGAGGCTTCTGTCTAAAGTGAAAGAAACACAGAAAGACGATCTCCTTAACCTTTCTCCCTCTGGTGGCTTTTCTATGGAAAAATATCCCTCAAACTGCTTTTTGCCCTTCAGGATTCAAGAGATTGATAAAGCTTGGGGGAGGGGGACAGAGGAAGGCATTGAGGACAAACCACAATGAATATTGTGTGCAGTTTGCCCATCATACACCCCCCCCAATACAATTTTATTTTTGGACTCCTCATGCAGTAAAACAAGTTCTGTTCTAATTGGTTCCTCTCTCTGGACCCAGTAATGTCTGACATAGCACAGTGTTGGGGTGATGTTGTTCCCCTAGCTTCCCAGCACACAGTCGCTGTTGGAGAGTGGCAAGGCAGAGGGGAGATTGGTGCTGTGCATGCACAACGATGGAGCCAAATCAATGCTCCAATTGCAGCATATGCACTGCGCCCACCTCACTGCCACGTCGCCTGTCAGGCTTGATGAATCCTCTCCCTTCTCCCGATGGCACCAATAGGCAGGGAGGAAACAAGAAAGTTCTTACGTATGATTTATTCAGTCATCAGGGTGAAAGACAAAGAATTCCAGTCCTTTCTCCATAATGGAGTTGCTCGCACTGAACTCCCCCCCCCCCTTCCCCTCTCTAAGAACAACACCTGCTTCTACGGCATCTGTCTGTGGGCAATTGTCTCTGGGCTCTTTGTTCTAGCGCCCTTAACGAACACCGTTTTTTGGGAGAAGGGGGGTTGGGTATGCTGTCTCCCTCCTTCTCCTAACATAGCATAACTTGGCGGTTTCCCTGTCTCTGAGCTGCTATCTTCCTCAAAGCTCTGCTGTAATTTGAGACTGCCTTCCTTTTCCCTGTAATCTACAGGAAAAGGGCGGGGGAGAGACACAAAGCAGGGCTATCCCATTGCTGAGCAATCTGTTGAAGCATCTTCTCATCTATCCACCATCACAGGCCCTGAAGTCAGTAGGCATGCTCTTCTCATAGTCATCCCAGTATGTTTAGCTGACTGTATGGGACAGGATAGGGTCCTCTCTGTTGTTCCTTGCAGGCATGGATGACTTTAGGGATGGAGAGAAATCTGATTCAGTTCACATTTAAAGGCAAACTTAACTTATTTGCACCTTCCAAAACAATACAAGAACAAAAAGCCAGCCATCCTTTGAATTTCACATTTCTCCGAATTTTGTAATGCAGTTCTCCAGTCAAGTAATGTGTGCAAACATGCACATTCAGGGGTCTATTGTCCCTAGAGATGCACATTTGGTGAAAATAACATGCAGAAATTACTATTTTAGGGAAAGTTATATTCAAAATATATATTTGGGAGAAATTCACATCCAGATGCAGATGAATTTTTGTGCTGGCTTTTTAAAATGCAAACTGATGTGGAAATTTGGGGAACTCAATTTACAACTGTAAAAATGAGAAACAGAGAGAACTTAAAATGGACAAATTGGTTCATCCCTAGGTGGTGAAGTTTTGATGAGTTTTAACCCCCAAGTGAAAACATTTCTGTTTACCTAGGCTAATGAATGAGAGCCACCATTTCTAGTGGTAGCTGGATTGCTGCAGTAGTGTTTTGATTCTTACTGGTTGTTTTATTTAAATGCATTTTATATGTTGGAAACTGCTGTCGGATTTCTGGCATGATGAAAGGCAATAATAAAACATATTAATAAATCATTCTAGCAGGGAGGAGAGGGTGAAAACAGGGGTCAAACATCTTAACCTAGCATTTCTCAGCCTTGTGCTCCCATCATCCTGAGCCAGCATAGGTTTATGGAAGTGGTAGCCCATAAGTTTTTAGATTAGGAAAAAAGACATTTAAACAAGCTGAAAACAAGTCAGGATTTTTATCACTAATATTCCCACAGGTTTTGAAACAAACGAAGGAAAATACCTATTTAATTCATCAAAATGAGAAGTGTGGAAAATCTTTTGTAAAGAACTTGTTTGGGTTCCCTCCCCCACTCCAAAGAAGTGGTCTTATCTGCTTTCCAGAAAAATTAACCTTTGTGATATCTAGTAGCATTGGTTCAGTTTTACTCACTAGCATGAAACCTAGTTTAAAGTCTCTGGTCTTCCAAAAGATACCAGGTCTCTTTGTTTACTTCCCTGGAATGCTGTATAAGATCACTAAGTTTATGTCACATTGCATTGCCTTGCCTTTCTGTTGTTAAGTCAGGGCGACATGGCATAGCAGGCAATGTGAAGTGGTGAGAAGTAATTCTCTGTGACATGAAATGTTGCTAAAGAAGTGCCAAGTTGAACATAGGAGCATGGAAGGAGTTTTGCTCCTCTGTTTTCTCTTTTTCTTTTCAGTGCACGCCAAAGAAATATATTTTTCAAGTAAGGATGCAAATTGACTTACCAGGACTTTGATTGCTATAATAAATGCTGATTAACTGTCTTATATAGCCCTTCATTTTTGAGTGGCCTAACACACTTGCAAATATCAGATTTCAAAAACAGAAATAGCCAGCCATCAGTAAGCAGGTTCTTATTTAATGGTGCACTCTGAAGTTTTAATTCCATTTTTCTAAGACCTAGAGAGCATTGGCTCTTCACAGAATTGAGGCCACAGTCAAATCCTGGAAATTTCTGTCTGTTAAGGGTGCTGAGAGTTGTGAGGAAACTGTAGTTCCCTTCACAGTGCTACAATTCTTGGAGTTATTGTAACAATGAATCCCGTTTCCCACAGAACTCTACAAATTGTAGCTCTGTGAGAGGAATAGGGTTATTCGAACAGCTGTCAGCACCTATAAGAAATGACATTTCCTGGAATGATTTGGAAAAAATTATGACTGTAAAAGTGGTACAGTAGTGGGTGGTGCTGTGGTCTAAACCACTGAGCCTCTTGGACGTGCCAATCAGAAGGTCGGCAGTTCAAATCCCCACGACGGAGTGAGCTCCCATTGCTCTGTCCCAGCTCCTGCCAACCTAGCAATTCGAAAGCATGCCAGTGCAAGTAGATAAATAGGTACTGCTGTGGCAGGAAGGTAAATGGCATTTCCGTGCACGCTGGATTCCGTAACGGTGTTCCATTACTCCAAAAGGTTTAGTCATGCTGGCGACGTGACAAACGCCAGCTCCCTTGGCCTGAAAGCGAGATGAGCGCTGCAACCCCCTAATTGCCTTTGACTGGACTTAACCATCCGGGGGCCCTTTACCTTTTTAAAGGACCCCTGGATGGTTAAGTCCAGTCAAAGGCAACTCTGGAGTGTGGCGCTCATTTGAGGAGCTCATTTGAAGGAGCCGGCGTTTTGTCCACAGACAACTTTTCTGGTCATGTGGCCAGCATGACTAAATTGCTTAAATGGCAGGATTTTGATTATTTGGGGTGTGAAGGGAGAAATACAAGCTGCAGAGGAATTCCTGGCCAAGCTAGGGCCATTAAGAAACAACACAAGACCATTGATAGCATTGATAGAATAGCAATGCATTGTCAATGTAAGAGAACTGTCCTTCACAGACTGGGGGTTTGGGAAGCTGTCAGGATAACTAAGTGTGAGGTGACAGTAAAAGAGAGTTTTTAGCAAGGAGTTCTGGGAAGAAGGAGGAGGGGGGGAAAGACTCATCTTGGGCAGTCTGGCTGAAGGCTGGCTGCAGTGCTGTGGGAAATGACCGTGCTGTAAGATCTGGACTCCCTCCATGCAGACTGAAGAGGTAGATACGTGAATAAACCATATTTCTTAAAGTCTCCACTGTGTCTCGACTCTTGCAGAAAGTGAGGTGGTACATGATTTTTATAACAATATTGTTGCGCACCACCCCAATCTTTGAGCAGCACAAGATTTCAGGGGTTACAGCCACTTAACCAGGGTTTGTGTTTCCTTTGGTATGAGATACAGACAAGGCTGTGTCTTTACGATATATGGATTATTTACACATACACACAACCTGTGCCTATGATGGAGGGGTTCACAGCATTAACACCCCAGTAGGGTTTTCCTTCTCCCATGGCTGCAGCCTTGTATTCCAGCAAAAATCAGGCATGGCTCTGATCCTCTGCCTTCCCAGCCTGTTGCCTTGCTTCCAGCTTCCAGCTCACATAGCTCAATTCTCAACTCTTGACTTTGTCTTTCTAATTACCAGCGAGTTGAGGGAAGGGCCCCTCCAGACATTTGTTATCTAGCACAGAGCCACTGTCTTTGTTTTCTTAATGACTCGTTGCCTCACCAGGAAGCTAGCCAGGCTATTCCAGGAATTAGAAGGGTATTGGCATACAGCATATCCCCCCCACCCCCACATCATAACAGTGTGATGTGGATATGGCCTTATTCTATTATTATTATTATTATTATTATTATTTGAATTTATATACTGCCCTGACATTTGCGTCAGGAAAGCTCAGAGGGAGTATTGTGGTTTAGGAGGCAGGTGTCAAATCTTTTACTTGACTGAAGTAATTATTGATATATTCAAATAACAATCAACAGAGGGAAAAGTTACCCCTGACTACCTGGTGCGTGGAGTCATTCCAAGTTTATTAAACAAGGTTTCGTTCTGTCTCTTTATAGCAGTTGTTGTGGAGTGGATAAAGATTTGCTAAAGATCTCGCATCCCTGTGTTTCTAAACAATGAGCAGTCTAATCCTTTTGGCAAATGGAACTAAAGCCAACGAAGGAGGCACTCTGAAGCGTTGGCAAATTTTCTTTCAGAAGTATGCAATGAATTTCCACTTGCTGGTTCTGGAATCACACATAGCGAGCCAGCTGAAAGGGAAGGATGACAGGCACCTTTGTCTAACAGAAAGCTGTTTCTGAGTCACAAGTCTGTGTGCTAATTGTTTAAAATATTATGTTTAAAGGTCTGGTCTTTTCCTTCTTTCTATTTTGAGATGGAGCAAGTTGTTAATCCAGTTAATCCAGTTAGAAATAACTGGCCCTCTTTAAATTAAAAGCTGTTCATTCGTGGCTCATACCATTGCTTTGCCAGACTGCTCAGCTGGCTAATAGCAAGCTGAGGATTGGCTGACAGCTGTTACAGAAAATTGCCTCTCTCCTCTGTGTGTTTGTGTGTTTCTTCTCTTGCCTGTTGCTATCAAATGCCTCTGCTTGATGCTCTTCTGGCTTTAGCTATGTCTGGCTCTGGCTTGCAGTCAGAGCTGCCTGCTTGCCTCTGATATCACTTCAAGCCATCCATCCCTGTTCACTACAGCACATGGTAGGAGATGCCTTTTCGGAAGGCAAGCTTGATTCTGCTCCTTGTTAACACCGACAGCCTTGGTGCATGTGGAGCAATGAGGGCCAAAGCCCCTCCATAGAAAGCAGGTAATGCCACTTGTACACTATGTGTTTACCTATCCCATCATACTGATCACTGCAACATCCGGGTGAGCATACCTTCAAATGTTTTATAGTTGAGACGTATATATCATATTTTTAAGGGACGCGGGTGGCGCTGTGGGTTAAAGCCTCAGCACCTAGGGCTTGCCGATCGGTCGGCAGTTCGAATCCCCGTGGCGGGGTGCGCTCCTGTTGTTCGGTCCCAGCGTCTGCCAACCTAGCAGTTCGAAAGCACTCTTGGGTGCAAGTAGATAAATAGGGACCGCTTACTAGCGGGAAGGTAAACGGCATTTCCGTGTGTGGCTCTGGCTCGCCAGAGCAGCGTTGTCACGCTGGCCATGTGACCCGGAAGTGTCTTCGGACAGCGCTGGCCCCCGGCCTCTTTGAGTGAGATGGGCGCACAACCCTAGAGTCTGTCAAGACTGGCCCGTACGGGCAGGGGTACCTTTACCTTTTATATATCATATTTATAATAAGAGGGGCCAAAGGGCCAATATAAAGTATTGGGGCAGGGGAGTTAAAAGGGGGTCTGAAATTCCCCACCATCACTGGGCCTCGGGCCAGTATACCTGAAGGAGTGTCTCTACCCCCATCGTTCAGCCCAGACGTCCAGCACCAAGGGCTTTCTGGTGGTGCCCTCACTACAAGAGTAGTGTGGTGTAGTGGTTAAGAGCAGTAGATTCGTGATCTGGGGAACTGGGTTCGCGTCTCCACTCCTCCACATGCAGCTGCTGGGTGACCTTGGGCTAGTCACACTTCTCTGAAGTCTCTCAGCCCCACTCACCTCACAGAGTGTTTGTTGTGGGGGAGGAAGGGAAAGGAGAATGTTAGCCGCTTTGAGACTCCCTCGGGTAGTGATAAAGCGGGATATCAAATCCAAACTCCTCCTACAAGAAGCAAAGTTATAGGGAACCAGGCAGAGGTCCTTCTTGGTAGTGGTGCCCGCCCTGTGGAACGCCCTCCCACCAGATGTCAAGGAAATAAACAACCACTTGACTTTTAGAAGACATCTGAAGGCAGCCCTGTTTAGGAAAGTTTTAAATTTTTGATGTTTCATTGTGCATTTAATTCTGTTGGGAGCCGCTGAGAGTGGCTGGGGAAACCCAGCCAGATGGGCGGGGTATGTATGTATGTATGTATGTATGTATGTATAAATAAATATACTAAACTTTTGACAAATATACTAAACAGTTTGACAATGTTATTGCCTCACACCAGTTGTCTCCTCCATATTTGACGATTCCTTTGCAGCCTGCCCGTTCACCTATGCCCACCCTGGATCTACTTTTAAAGGGACTTTTGTAGAGACGTGGGTTGTGTTTTGGTCCAAACCACTGAGCCTCTCAGGGTTGCTGATCTGAAGGTCAGCAGTTTGAATCCTTTGCGATGGGGTGAGTTCCTGTTGCTTTATCCCAGGCTCCTGCCAACCTAGCAGTTTGAAATCATACCAGTGCAAGTAGATAAATAGGTACCGCTGCAGCGGGAAGGTAAACAGTGTTTCCGTGTGCTCTGGCATTCATCACGGTGCTCCATGCGCCAGTAGTGGTTTAGCCATGCTGGCCACATGACCTGGAAAAGCTGTCTGAGGACGAATGCTGGCTCCCTCAGCCTGAAAGTGGAGATGAACGCTGCACCCCATAGTCAAATTCAACTAGACTTAACCGTCTGGGGTCCTTTACCTTACCTGTGCATGGGGAGAGATTAAAAGAAGTCTGGGGCACCAGTTTTAAAATCAAGGCCTAAAAACAAAATCCCACTCAAGATCTCGCTGCTTAAGACACTGGGCACAATCTCCATGGAAGTTTTATTTAAAATAAAATATGCTAACAATTTTATTAAGGAAAGCACATTTTGCATCTTTAATCACAGAGCAGTAATATATTTGAATGTAATTTGGTGCATGCTAGAAAGTGGAATGTGAGATTAATAATAAAACCAGTGTATTAAAAGACAGGGGAGTTTAGATTTAAAACTGGGATTTGTGTTGTGAGAATAAAATGATCAGTACTGGAATATTAACTACCTTGTTTTGCTGGTGTGTAGTTTCTTCTTTTTTAAACTTCCGTAATTTAAAAAGAACACTGATGGTTTACTGGGGTATTTTTCGAAACTTTTTTTATAATTAGATATTTATACACAGTGATTTCTGTATCTATTGGGCTTTAATTAGTTGCTCAGCCTCTACCAGAGAGTTTTTAATAAGATTTTGAATTCATTTGCTGGAGCATCTATTAAAAGTGACATTGTAATTAATTGTTTATCAGGGGAAAGAAAAAAATAATAAATGAACAAAGAGTGAGAAAACTCCACCCAAATATTCGTTTTTTTTGTTTCAAGAGCTACGTATTTCATGATGACATCAAGATACCTTTTCTGGTTCTCGTATTTACCAAAAAACCTGACAGTGCTTTTGAGTTCAGACGGATTGAGAAACAGATGGCCTGTCTGTAATACAATTTTAACTACCTGTTGTAAGTTTAGAATTTCACACCTGCTTTCAGCCACAAAGGATTCAGGGTCCTAAACACTGAAAAATCAGATCAAACCTTTCTTGACTGCAACAGGCAGAGTTGTCATGGCAATGGAGCTAGGATCAGCTCAACATTCCCACCACCCTATGCTGGTGAATCCACTGAGGTTGGGCCATACCAGACCTGTTCCATGGGACCTGACCAGTGCTGAATCCTGTCGTGGTGCAAGCGAAGCTGTCAAGGTCTCACTGGCCAGCCAGGGTGAGGATTCTAGTCAAGCACACTCTCTGACCCCCTCCTTTTTGGCAAGTTGTTGGCACTAGAAGAGACCGACTTGCCCTCTCTTTGGTAACACCTCCTATAAAACCTAAGTGTAGTGTACATTTAACTAGTTTTTGCTGAGTTGAACTACATTGGCTCATGAAGAAGGTAACTGCTGAAACTTGCATTTTGCATGTCGAGACCCCGAAACCACACCCTCGTTGATGAATAAGACACAAGCACACAGATATTAGGTTAATGTTACTGGGCATATTTAGGCCACAACTTTATTGGTTACAGAATGTGAGCAGAAGCAAGGTAAGAGGAAGGTCTCTGGCTCGCGCCTCAGTTTAAATGGGGCCCGGCCATGCCTCCCCAGCCAGCGGATTGGCTGGCTGGATGATGACATGGCTGGGAACCTCTGGGTGATGTGGGACTTCATCCCCCAGCCCCAGAGGGGAGTGGGTGGCCACGTGGTCCACTGCAACTCCTCCCCACTGGGAAGTGAAACGGATTTACCACTTGCAACTAATGCATTCAGAATTTAGAGGATTTTATGAGCAGAAGATTGTGGCAGGGGGGTTTACATTTTGTCTTTGACTGCTAATGTGGATTTATATATCTTAGGGGAATGTCCCATGGGCTTATTTCTGGAAAACCAAGATTGTTACCTATTATGTTTGAGTCACAGAGAATCACAGAGAACCTGGAGAATCAAGGCACACCTACAGAGTTAATATTTCAGTGCATGGTTTCTATGGACTGGTGGAGGAGAGTTTGTATATCTTATGGAATTATGGTGGCTTTATTCTGACTGGTATTAATGTTTTGTTAGCTAATGCCTCGTAGACCCTTGTTTTTAAATAAACACGTTGAAACCTTAATTTGGGAAGTCTCAGACCACTTTGTTGATTCTGTTTTTGATTCAAAATTTCCCTTTCATGATATTGTTTAAATACACACGCAGAGTACTCACTGCTCAGATTGAAGGCAAGGCACTGTGCAACGTAGGCTTCCTCAGTTATTAGGTTTTTGAAACTATTTTTGTTTCTAGTAGTTCCAGAATTTGAAGCAGCTCAAACCCATTTTTACTTAGGTCTCCGTGTCTCTCCCTGTCCTTCACATCAAACAGCCATGTACGATTCTGGTAGGCCTCACTCTTTTTGATAAAACCATTTGTTGATCTGAGGGCTCCTCTGCATGCTCTTGGCTCCCTGACATTTACAAACACTGAATTCACCACAGAAAGGATGTAATCTGTGAGATTACAGAATAGATAGGTCTCCGAGTTCAGTCTGCAAGTTAACTCATTAACATGCTTACAGAATTGTCAATTCTCTTGAACTGTAGAGGCATGAGCATACAGTATACGCCTCACACAATGTAATGTGTGAGGTGGGCATGATGTGGCCTATTCGTATGTAAATACAAATTACATAGCCTTTTCCTTTTGTTTTGAGGAGGAAAAAAATGTGCAAATCAGGCCTCCAGGCACATAGGCCTTTTTGTGCAATAACCACATTGATGCAATAAATGTGCCTGGTAGGAATGAGGAGATTGCTGATACTTTTCTACCATGCTAAAATACTACCAGTCCAGTAAATGCATGCCCTCCAACATTTCTCTGATGAAAATAGGAATGTATAATAATAATAATAATAATAATAATAATAATAATAATAATAATCATACCTCACCCATCTGGTTGGGTCCCCCAGACCTTCAGGGCGGCTTCCACCTTACATGAAAAGATAATATAACATTAAACATTCAAAAACTACCCCATACAGGGCTGCCTTCAGATATCTTCTAAAGGTTGTATAGCTACTTCTCACCTAGGCTCGGGGGCGTGGGGGTTCACATAACTCCATAACCTCCAACATTTTTGTGATGGAAACAGGTATGTCTTAAGGAAAAGCTCAATGTTCTGGGTTCAAATCAGAAACTGGGTTGGCTTCTGTAAATCTGGGACTGTCCCTGGAAACTAGGGACACTTGGAGGGTCTGTAAATGCATTAACTGGGCCCAAGTCTCTTTGGTACTGCTAGTATAATAGTATGTCATTGTGACGACATGACAGCACGTTTTCCCCTGGCGCCATTGCACCTGCCCTCACTTAAATATAGTGCACCCACATCACAGAACAGCAATTCCAAGAATTCCTACAAACTACCCCAGTTTAACTTGTGGGGGACTTGTGTGAGGGAAAACTTAATAATTTGGAGTCTCAGGCAGGATTTGGTCAAATAAACAAGAATGATTTTATTAAATAAAGGAAGTTTATGACACAAAGTTGGTAAAACATAAAATACTTCAGATTATAATCTTATTTCACTTCAGTTCTTTCTCAGTTGTTGCTGCTTAATACTTTGGTTCTTAAACAAGGTGGTACTTCCTGTCAGTTACACACCCCTTAGACAACCCTATTCCTGAGGTACTCCAAGTAAGAGACCCAAGGGATCTCCACACCCCTCTTAAGTGGTTTGGGAGTCTTCTCTTTTTGTAGAAGAATCTCTCCCCTCCTGACTGGAATGAGTCCTAAGTAGACTGTATTCTCACAGCTTCTACTTCTCTTGGCTCAGCCTCAGCCTCCCAGTTAATTCCTGGCCTATTACTCTTACAGGACACCACACACTGTCCTTCACACTAAGCTCAGAAACTCTCTAGCTTGTGATATATTCTTCAGAGTGGATGTTTCTACCCAGAACCAACTCTCTCTCCTCTTATTCCCTATCTCCCTCCCTGTCTCCCAACCTATTCTTCCAACATCTATCCCAACCTAAAAAACTGTTTCTACAAATCCTCCCCCTCCTGGAATCCCAGCCAATCATAAGCTGCCATTCGTTAACCATTTGCTGTCCCGGAAAAAGTAAAAGAAAGCACATGTAGACCCAACCTGCCCAGCAAAAACAAACTTTTCCGTCACAGTAGTCTACTTTCCTTTGGACCACATCAATGAGGCCGAGAGGGGGTCTTGACATCTGGACACTAGCCCAGGGTCTCCATACACACTGCCCAGGCTTGTGGCCTGGGGAGGTTATCAATGCTAATAACATAGTGGTTTGACTTCACCTCTAGAGGTGCACTTGATTGTCTCCTCAAGACAGACATGCCAACAACAATGTGTTTGCCTTGAAGCACACTCTGAAGCCTCAGTGGGACACCCTCAGTGGGACAAGGAATGGATACAGTAGACTCAGTGGCGTAGCGTGGGTTGTCAGCACCCGGGGCAAGGCAAGTAATTTGCGCCCCCTAACCTGTGGATTTGCGCCCCCTAACCCTAACCCCCAGATGTTGCGCCCGGTGCGGCCGGCCCCCCCTGCACCCCCCACGCTACGCCACTGATTAGGCTTTCCCCAGTTTTAGCTCTTCTACAGATGCTCATTCATCAGTTTCTTCTATCCCCTTTTGGTTGTAATTTCCTTTAAAATAATAGGATAGATTTCTCATTCAAATATGTAATTAGATAAGTAACTATAAACATAGTTTCAAGATACATATTTATCCATGTAGTTTCTTGAAATTTGTATTCCTTCTAAACACATTTTGATATTTTTGATTTATTTATTTTTTGGAGTTGAGAACAGCATCGCAACATTTGGAGAAGGCACAGTTTGATAGATAGTTATGGCCCACACGTTTTAGTCCAAAAAATGCAGAGCAAGATTGGGTCAGAAATGCACACAGATCAATTTTCTAAAGCATCCATAGCGAATCCTCAGAGGAGATAGCTTACAACTGTGTTATTCATAGCAAGGTGTAATGCAAACAGTGCATTCTTTTAGGCTTTAAAAACAATCCTGTTAGCTCCAATAGTTATTCTTCTGGGATATTTGTGAGATGTAGTAGATAAACAAGGCAACAGGGAACTAGTGCCTAATGTAATTATAACTGCAGTAGCAGAAGTTGTTAACAAACAGAGAAAAACAGATTTCCCTTTAATCAATGAATGGGGGGGGGGGGGGAAGAACCTCAATTGTTTATGGATAAATTATATAGGTATCTTCCAACAAGCAATTTTGGTACTACTACACTACATTGAAAAGGGATGTGGGTGGCGCTGTGGGTTAAACCACAGAGCCTAGGACTTGCCAATCAGAAGGTCGGCAGTTCGAATCCCCGTGACGGGGTGAGCTCCCGTTGCCCGGTCCCTACTCCTGCCAACCTAGCAGTTCAAAAGCACGTCAAAGTGCAAGTAGATAAATAGGTACCGCTCCGGAGGGAAGGCAAACGGCGTTTCCGTGCACTGCTCTGGTTCGCCAGAAGCGGCATAGTCATGCTGGCCACATGACCTGGAAGCTGTACACCGGCTCCCTCAGCCAATAAAGCGAGATGAGTGCCACAACCCCAGAGTCATCCGTGACTGGACCTAACAGTCAGGGGTCCCTTTACCTTTACATTTCTTTTGCAAGTAAATAGAATTAATTTATTCACTATTTAGAATATCATAAAAGCTGTTAACTCAAATATATATATAATTTTAGTTAAAATGTTGTGTGTTACTCCTTGTCTTTTTTTTTCATTCTTTTTCACATGTTACAAATAATCCTTATTATTTTTCCTTTGCTTTTCTTCAACCAACTGTAAGCCATTTATATTACCCCAAAGTAGCTACATCAAACATATGATGGGTTTCAGTTAAGTCAGACTTCTTCAAAACACTCACTCCTTCAAAACCAACACATACGCTGGGTTTGCTTGTTCCACCGCTGAGCCATGTGTATTATTATCTGACACATCTGATTTATCTCCAGGTTGCTTTTCATGCTTGGATATTTGCAGACTGGGTTTAGCGATCATGCTGTATATATCAGGAGATCATTTTCTCCGCCGTGAACAACAGACCTAGCAAATCTGGTTTCTGCAGAACAGGATTCCTTGGGAAAGAAAGAATAAGTTCAACCCAAACATAATTCAAGTGCTAACCGTTATCTTTGGCTAAACTTTATTCCTTAAGTCATAAAGAACAGTTGTTAACCTTCTTGCCATGGGCATTCATTTTGTTCTGTTTAATGTTTTCATTTATTTTTGCAAGGAAACCATTATTATCAGTGAAGACGACAGGTCAGACTAAAAGACAGCAGCCCTCTGCAGTTTAATTCTCATCGTTAAAATGAAAAGTCAGCTATACGGGGCATCACAAATGAGGCACCAATAAAGACATTCTGCCAAACAACATCCTTTTAACTGTCACACATCCTAAAGAAACGTAATCATTCACATTCCTTTGTAGTAAGTGTGGGAGTCTATTAATACCTCATTTTTCATAGCTATTTCTCTGTGCAACCAAGGACCATAAGTATAACTGTACATATTTCAGAAAGGAAAAACCAACCATATTGGCAATATTACAGTACCTTGCACAACTTCTAATGGAGGAACCCGCGTCCAACCAAAAGGTGGAGCAGCTTTTGCTGGGGCTGCAAATGGCGCCGCCCTATCACACACCATGTTTGTCTCAAGCAAAGCCATAGTTCATAATAGCCAATCTATTTGGCACCTGAGATGTGAGACTCCCCAAAGAGCATCTCCCTGGGAGTAAAATATAAATTAGTTCATTTATAAAAGTACTTCTGTACCACTATATCATAAAATATTGGAGCAGCTTACCACGCTAAACTGCAAAACGCTGTTTAATAATGCAAATAGAAATACAGATCAACATTGAGGAGACTGGCTAATGTAAAAAATAATAATGCATTGCTGCTGGCCTAGTGAATCTCTGCTGGAAGAGTATTACAGTGGTACCTCGGGTTACATACGCTTCAGGTTACATATGCTTCAAGTTACAGACTCCGCTAACCCAGAAATAGTGCTTCAGGTTAAGAACTTTGCTTCAGGATGACAACAGAAATCGTGCTCCGGCGGCACGGTGGCAGGAGAAGGCCCCATTAGCTAAAGTGGTGCTCCAAGTTAAGAACAGTTTCAGGTTAAGTACGGACCTCCGGAACGAATTAAGTACTTAACCCGAAGTACTACAGTACATCGTATGGAACTGGCAACACTAAATGCATACCCTCCAATATTCCTCAGATGAAAATAGGGACATTTCTCACTCCCCTCCAACTGACCTTCCTCAACCCCCCATTTTTTGTCCAGTCCTCCTCATTTGCTCTCTAGCAGCCACTACAAGCTGTCCAATGCCAGCAGCATCAGCCATGGAGAGGCAACGGGATGCTCAACTTCCAGCTGAGGCAAGTTGGAGATCCTCAGGGTATTTTCCAACTCTACAATTCTATGATTCTATGTCAGCACAGTAACCTTGAACCTGGCCTGGTAGCATATGGGCTGTCAGCACATAAATATTACTTTGCTGCCCTTCTTCCATGACAAACAAAACCAGCTGCTTGAGGCAGCCACCTCACTCTGCCTAATGTAAGGGTTAGATGTTAGAAAGGAGGGACGACTGCATAACAGTGGATTTTACTTTTGTCCCAATCTCATTACTGGCTGTTATCCATTCTGGTAATCAAATGTACATGCATATCACTGGATTGACAGTTACACTATCACAAAGGAGTATTGATCCAGATTACATCTCTTGCAGAAAACACATCAAAACCCTTTAGTGATCTCTGTCGTGTCCTGGAGGTCAATATACGTACTATGAACTGATCGTTGTCATTAAAACAGAGGGTGCACTGGTGCTTAGTATATTTTAATGGATTTATGCACACTTTCCTGTGATTTGTCTAGAAAAAGCATATTCTACCTTCATAATGTGAATTCTCAATTTGACAAGAGAAAGGTTTTATACAAGCCCTCTTCAGGGCTTTCAGGGCAAATGGATAATGTCTTAAAGAGGCACACAGCCCCCCCCCCCCCCCCGCAATTCCTACGCAGACTTTCCTGAATAGGAGATGCCTATTGAAGTCACCTATTGTGGAGCGTGACGACATCCTACATTTTTATGTATATAGGAAGATTAGGAGGAATTCACACTGATGCTACATTCAGACTACCTCTTATTCTGTCTTCCCGACATTTCCTTTCTTGTTAATTCGCAAACCTGTTTGTATAGTATTTATTTTGTATATTTGCATCACGTTCATCCTTTAAAACAAAGTCCATGTTTTATGTGATCTTTCACATAATTTTGGAAATCTAGCAGAATCCAGCAGAAGTCTAGAGCCCCATAAGGGCTGCCACTTACACGGTGACCATACAGGCTGCCACATGAGCGGCATCCCATACGGACTGCGTATGTGAGCCATCCTGTAAAGACTGCCCCCCCTTCCTGCACCCCTGATCCCAAGTCACATAGGAGGTATTATTTAATACCTACTAACTTTTTAGTCAAGAGAGTTCTGTTCATAGAGAGATAAAGCATACAGAACATTACTGTCAGTAACAGAATATAAGCTTGCATCCAAACATATTTTAATTTAACATAACAAAACCCACTCCTCTACACTTGTACAGTTTCTCATTTTCCACTATGTTTCTTGTTGACTAGACCAATGAACTTTGGTTTCCCCCTCTCTGACAAGTTTTCAAACAAAGAAATCTCCAAGGAGAGTCACAAGTAATTCCTAATACTGTTTCAGTTTTATTTCAAAGCAAGCTCAGATTGTGGTTTTCCTTTAGGTCACGCATGAAAGATTTAGACAAAGAGAGCTCTTGAGCCTCGTGTAGCATTATTGAAACCAAGGGTTATTCTCCAAAGTCTGCCATGAATTTGATAGGTCACCTTGGGTAGATCACTGTCTCTCAGCCTGATATCCTGATCTGCTGATCTGCAACACAGACCTACCTTTTAGGGTTGCTGTAAGGATAATAAATAATAAAAATAATTTAATTTAATTTAGCTTTATTTGTACCCCACCCATCTGACTGGGTTGAGACAAAGAATGTGATGCAATATATATATATATATATATATATGCTTTCGTAGATTTTCACGGGTACAGGAATGCAGGTTTTGGTGTCCTCGGGTGTCTTCCCGTGTAAAAGTTGGGGTGTCTAGGCGACGTTTCGACGAGGTCTCACTCGTCATCTTCAGGCTGGTGCTTTCGGCTTCTTGTTACTGGAACAGAGCAGGATCTCAGTGTTTGAGTTCCTATAAATACTGTTGAGGAGGTGTGGTGTATAGCCTCCAATGTTCTGGGCAGAGAGGAGGTTCCCAGGCTAGTGTGCCTTTTCTTCTTTTGTTCCTTAATTACTTGAGGGATATCTTGAGTGATTTCTTGAGTGATTTCCTGAATCCCACTTAGGTGGGTCATTAGGTGTGGATTAGTTGCTAAAGCCTTCGTGTCTTGAACTCTTGAACTTTGTGAAGAGTTTTTCTGAGAAGATGGCTGTACTGCACTTGGTTGTGCTCTGGCTTGGCTTCGTGTATAGGGGCGAGCTGTGGTTTTGTGGCCTGTGCCAGCCAGATCTGTGTAGGGATTGCAGGGGGGTGCAGCATCCGGAGGTGCCACCCTGGTTTGGCTACTGGATGGTGTCTGTAATTTATCTGTGGAGAGGGTCTGGGTTTGGGTCTGGTGTGGTTGATTGGTGATGGCGTTCTGTGTGCCTCTGGATCTGGTGTCAGATTTTGTGGGGAGGGCTAATTTCCAGATGTCTGGCAAGCGGGATGTGTCGTCACGCTTGTTCATGTTGTGAGGGTGTTTCTCTATCTCGATGGCTTCCATGATTATTCTCTTGTGGTGATGTTCCATGTTAAAGAGCAATTTGGAATCTGCAAAATTAATTTCGTGTCCTGTTTCTTTCATGTGTTGGAAAAGAGAGGAAGTTTTTTCTTCTTTTTTGACGGCATTCTTGTGTTCTGCGATCCGTGCATTTATTCGTCTGTTTGTTTGTCCAATGTACGTTCATAGAAACAATAAAGAAGCAAAACCTACAACCCAATGACCTACTTGTGAGCTTCGATGTTGTATCTCTCTTCACACAAGTGCCCATTAATGAAGCCTTGACAGCCATTCAAAACAAATACAATCCCCCCGAATACATCTTGGACCTGACCAACCACTGCCTAACCAACACGTACTTCATCCACAATGGACAAAGATACAAACAGATAGAAGGAGCACCTATGGGATCACCCCTCTCACCGGTCATCGCTAACCTGTACATGGAACACTTTGAAACCAATGCTTTAGACAAGTCAGAACACAAACCCAAACTTTGGCTCAGATATGTTGACGACACCTTTGTAATTTGGCCACACGGGAAGGAAAAACTGGATAGCTTCCTCACACATCTCAACAGCCTACACCCCAAAATACAATTCACTATGGAAATAGAAGCCAACAACCAACTTCCCTTCCTTGACGTCCTAATCTACAAAAAACCTGATGGCTCCCTAGGACACACTATCTACCGGAAAAAAACACACACCAACCGCTACTTACATGCACAATCACACCACCACCCTGCACAAATAAACTCCGTAGCCAAGACTCTCATCTCCAGAACCAAACGCCTGGCTGACGAAGACCACTTGACAACTGAGTTACAGAATCTCTCAAATGTGTTAATTGCCAATGGATACCAGCAAAACAGGGTTACGAAGCTAATCCAAAAAGAAACACCCCCCAAAAACCAAGACACAGAAGAAAACAATGGCATAGCCCTCCTTCCTTATATCAAGGGCACTACAGATAAAATTAGCAAAATCCTCCATAAACACAATATCAAAACAGCCTTTTGCACCAACCAAAAAATAGCCAATATCCTCAGAAACCCCAAGGATAAAATTCAGTTGGAAAACCAAGGGGTCTATGAAATACCCTGCAAAGTCTGCCCAGCCACGTACATTGGACAAACAAACAGACGAATAAATGCACGGATCGCAGAACACAAGAATGCCGTCAAAAAAGAAGAAAAAACTTCCTCTCTTTTCCAACACATGAAAGAAACAGGACACGAAATTAATTTTGCAGATTCCAAATTGCTCTTTAACATGGAACATCACCACAAGAGAATAATCATGGAAGCCATCGAGATAGAGAAACACCCTCACAACATGAACAAGCGTGACGACACATCCCGCTTGCCAGACATCTGGAAATTAGCCCTCCCCACAAAATCTGACACCAGATCCAGAGGCACACAGAACGCCATCACCAATCAACCACACCAGACCCAAACCCAGACCCTCTCCACAGATAAATTACAGACACCATCCAGTAGCCAAACCAGGGTGGCACCTCCGGATGCTGCACCCCCCTGCAATCCCTACACAGATCTGGCTGGCACAGGCCACAAAACCACAGCTCGCCCCTATACACGAAGCCAAGCCAGAGCACAACCAAGTGCAGTACAGCCATCTTCTCAGAAAAACTCTTCACAAAGTTCAAGAGTTCAAGACACGAAGGCTTTAGCAACTAATCCACACCTAATGACCCACCTAAGTGGGATTCAGGAAATCACTCAAGAAATCACTCAAGATATCCCTCAAGTAATTAAGGAACAAAAGAAGAAAAGGCACACTAGCCTGGGAACCTCCTCTCTGCCCAGAACATTGGAGGCTATACACCACACCTCCTCAACAGTATTTATAGGAACTCAAACACTGAGATCCTGCTCTGTTCCAGTAACAAGAAGCCGAAAGCACCAGCCTGAAGATGACGAGTGAGACCTCGTCGAAACGTCGCCTAGACACCCCAACTTTTACACGGGAAGACACCCGAGGACACCAAAACCTGCATATATATATATATATATATATATATATATAAAATTTCTGTTCACTTCTTTTTTAAATACCACTTTTCTGAGGCCCCCTTTTTTGCAAGTATTTTGAACATAAGGTGATATTCAGTGCTAGTCATACTCAGAATTGATCCATAGAAATCATGTAACTTAAATCCATCGCTTTCACTGGGTCTGAAAGGACGTAATTGGTTATCATCCTTAGCAAATATTAGTCACATTTATGGTACATTATGAGCATGATATTAAGAAATAAAGCACTATCAAAACAAATCAATGTCAGGGAGGGGGTTAAGCATGTACTTCTAGATCTCTCACTGAATACAATGAGACTTGACAATGTTTAATTGTGGCTGGATTGTGCCCTAATTTATTTATTTGGATTGTAACCCATAAATCCACTCCATAGCATTGCCAGAATAAACCTATTCTAATACTTTTTTTTAAAAAAAAGGAATAACTACATCAGAATGTTAAGGAAATACAATTCTTAGTACAGTGTTATGCATTTCTGCTTATAAGAAAGTCTCACTAAATGCAATAAGTTTTACTCCCAGGTAAGTATGAAGAGGATTGCAGCCTAAATTCTCATCTGCACCTTAGTCTGGGAGTTGCATTGCAAGTGAGTTCCTCCTGACACTCAAAAAGACCTAATTCCTCAAGTATCCCTCAAGCACTCACATTTGATGTCCAGAAGATGACCAGAATGGCAGCTAAGTCTTACTTTTAAGACTGCAGATGGGACAGCATTTCTTCACTGGACATGAGGCCAAAATGCTAGCACAGGGAGGCACAGATCTGTCTCTGTGAGACATATCACTGTCTGCTTCCTGACCATAGCATCTGCCACCTCACTCTGCCCAATTCTAGGGCTAACCCCAGGACCTCTTTACATCCAGTGTTAGGCAACCACACTGACTTCTGTGATCCAAAATATCTTTGGTCCTGCAATAGAGATTTCTGATTTTTTGTATACACTATTCCATGATGTCGATTTTGAGCAGAAGATGGCCCTCACAGAGGGGAAATGGTTGCCATTTTGCCGTTGCCATTTCTCCATTCAGACTCTCTAGTTTTGAAGTTGTTTTCTTGTTTGCTTTTTCTTTAAAAGTGTGCTGTGTAATACCTGCAGAGCAATCCAAACTAGAAGAAGCCAGGGCAATTTGCTGGTGTAAATTATGCTGGCGTAACTTGCCCCTATTCCAGAATCCACTCAGGAGTGCAGCTAATTCCAGCTAAGCCTGTCCGAGCCTGGAGGATGGAAAACAAGCCTTTAAAATAGAGTTTGCTTCATGCCACTCTTTTCACCAATGTAACTTTTGCTGGGTTGCTAGGACACATGGCCAAGCTGAACAGAGATTGGAATAGGGGTAATTCTCCACCTCCTGCCCTGTCTTCCCAACAGCACCACCCTGGAACACCCCTTTTTGAGACTTACCTGGCTAAGTCAGGATAGATGATTTTTGTTGGCATAACTGTCAGGATGCTCCCAGTGGCTCCCAGCTGGTTGCCCAGAAAATTATAAAGACAAGGAAAAGTTTCTTACCATCCTTTTTTATTTCAATCTTTACAGAGAGAGGCTATAGAACCCAGCTTCTTGGATAATGGCATTGTCCTGAGTGAATCTCCACCCCTCATCTCCCCCACTTCCTCATTCATGACTTCTACAGGTGCTGCTACCTGCCCTCTGTCTTTGAGGTCTTTGCTCTCCTACTTCCAAGGCTCGCCGGGTTCCGGGAGATGGTGGGTCTGGAATGCTTTCTAATGACACCGTGCTGTGGCTCTGTCTACTCCTCCTCTCCCATTATTTCCCAACTTTCCCCCTCATCTGCCTCTGAGCTGTGACCTCCCTCAAACCCCTGCTGTCAATCTATACAGTGGTACCTCAGGTTACAAACACTTCGGGTTACAGACTCCGCTAACCCGGAAGTAGTACCCCGGGTAAATAACTTTACCTTAGGATGAGAACAGAAATCACGGCGCGGTGGCAGTGGGAGGCTCCATTAGCTAAAGTGGTACCTCAGGTTAAGAATGGTTTCAGGTTAAGAACGGACCTCCAGAACAAATTAAGTTCATAACCAGAGGTACCACTGTACTGCCTTCCTCTTCCTCCACCATTACGCCTCTGCCCAGTCCCTGACATTAACTCTGGCTAAAACAGGGTTGCATCTACACAGTTATTTAAAAAATGCTCTGAAAAGGCTCTGAAAAAATAGTTTTAAAGCTCACAATGGAAAATTTTATAGATTTCTGCAGCTCCATCTGGTGTCACAGTGTTATAATGCATTTAAAGCATTTTATTTTTATTAATGTAGCTGAGTCGCAGGGTGAGCGACTGCAGCCAGCATAGACCTGACTGAGCCAGCTCAGCCAGAGATCTGAGCTTATGCCAAATGTCGTTCATTCCAGTGGATCTTGGGTTTGGATTGCTCCCTTAGTTTGGTCCTTGTTTTTTCCTTTTTAAAAGTAATTTAAATATTTCACATATAGGATGCTGACAATTGTTCCAGGCCATGAAATATATTTCATATGAAATCTCAAGGGGAGGGGATGGTGGGACTCCAATCCAAAAGTTATTTGTACAGATATATTTTAAATTGCTGGTTTAAAATCTACATTTTCTTCCAAAGTACTATATATTTTGAAACTTCCAGTACCAAATGATGGAGCGTATTCTTTTTATTTGTTCTTGTGTATTTTTACTGATAATGTATGAAATGCCTGTGGCATTTTTTCTTACAGTGAAAAAGAAAACAAAATGTCTGTTTGTGTTCATTAAAACTGGTACATACAGCCGGGAGCAAGTTAGACAGATCATGCTTTATCTATTACATATGGAGGACAAATAATGCTTCAGAATGTGCTGTCCTTTCTTAAAAGGGGGCAATGGTGCAAACTGTGCTTTTTAAGCAAATAGTTCTGAGACTTGTCACGAGCAACAGCTTGCAGTGGGTAGGCAAAGATGTTGCGAATTGGCTCATTTATTCACATCCTAACTGCACTCCAAAATAATAGGGAGGGAGGGAGAGAAGTCTGGATATTTTAGAAACAAGTACTGAAGAACCTCTTACCAACAGTATAAATATTATTCATACATTTTATTTTTTCACCCAAAGGCCATAACAACAAGAGCTGAAAACAAACAGAACCATTTGCAAACCCCATAGAGCCGGTGCTCATTTAGGGCTGCATCTAACTAAAGCACATTCAGAGAAATCCATCGAAATCAATAGCCTTAGGTTAGTTAAACCAAGGAGGAAATTGGGTAGCAGAGCTGGTGTAGTGAATGGGCCCAGATCCCATGAGAGCAGTGGGAGCAGTTTGAGATCCAACGGACCCTGTCCCAGCTAAGCCATGTAATTCCCTGCCCCTGGAACCCTATACAACTGATTCATATACAGTGGTACCTCAGGTAACAGAAGCTTCAGGTTACAGACGCTTCAGGTTACAAACTCTGCTAACCCGGAAAAAGTACCTCGGGTTAAGAACTTTGCTTCAGGATGAGAACAGAAATCACGTGGTGGCGGTGCGGCAGCAGTGGGAGGCCCCATTAGCTAAAGTGGTACCTCAGGTTAAGAACAGTTTCAGGTTAAGAATGGACCTCCAGAATGAATTAAATCCTTAACCTGAGGTACCACTGTATTTGCGTGTGAAGACCCCCAAGACCTCTCAAAGAAAGACACAGTTGACACCAATATTAGTTTAAGGTTATTCACATATTTTTGGCCACAACTTTATTGATTACAGAATGTGAGTGGTTTACTTAGGCATTGGTTTGACTAGCTGCACCTACCCAACCAGCAGGGCAGCAATGACAACTGGACACCAGCAGAAGTCAGTAAAGGTAAACATACTGGGGGAGCATTGGTCCTACCACAGATGCAACCTGACCCCAAAATGCTCCCAGCTGCTCTGGCGTGGCCCTAACCTGTGGAAGGGGAACCGACAAAAGCATGGGGAGCCGAGCACCTGGATTCCTTTAACGGAATACCCTATTGCACATTGGGAGTGGCAGGTGTGATAACCTACCCTCCACCACACCTTGAACCAATGCCTAACCACCAAACCTTACAAAGTTGTGTTGCTTTGCTACATGGCAGGTGAAACCCAAGTGGCACCAACCAATCAGCCAAATGGGAAAATTCCTACCGGGCCCCTGCCCCCAAAGCAAATGACCCACGGTGGCATAGCAAGGTCATAGGTAAAGGTAAAGGGACCCCTGACCATTAGGTCCAGTCATGGCCGACTCTGGGGTTGCGGCGCTCATCTCGCTTTATTGGCCGAGGGAGCCGGGTACAGGTTCCAGGTCATGTGGCCAGCATGACTAAACCGCTTCTGGTGAACCAGAGCAGCGCACGGAAATGCCGTTTACCTTCCTGCCAGAGCGGTACCTATTTATCTACTTGCACTTTGACGTGGTTTCGAACTGCTAGGTTGGCAGGAGCAGGGACCAAGCAATGGTAGCTCACCCCATCGCGGGGATTCGAACTGCTGACCTTCTGATCGGCAAGTCCTAGGCTCTGTGGTGTAACCCACAGTGCCACCTGTGTTCCAGCAAGGCCATAGCAAGACCCTAAATATAGGGAGTGTGGGTGGGTGATCCGATGCGGGAGGCACTAAGAGGAAGCTCAATGCAACATGCAGCAGTATAAATAGGTCCACCGGCTGCAAATTCTCTCAACCCCATTGGCCAGAATTACCCCAGCAACATAGGGACCCAATCAGGTTGTTGTGGCTATCCAAACACTCCCACCCACACAAACGGCAAGGGCAGTCTTAGTGATCTCACCGCAACACATGTTCTCCATGATGAGGACACGATTTGGTGGGTGGGCTTTGCACCAGTGACACAACAGTCAACAAGAGGGCAGCTGGGCTGGGCCAAGAGAGATCTTTGCTGAATTAAATCCCCCCTCAAGTCTGCCATAAAGAGGTATGATGCATTCACATTCCTGCTTTCTTCCATAGAACTCAACATCACATGCATTGGTTTCCAGGCAGACAGCACTATTTTTCTAGAAAAAAGGTCCTGGAACTCATCATGAATGCCTCCCTTGTTCTCTTAGAATGGCAATGGAACCCACCTGAGGAACTGAGGTCCAGTGAGTTCTGGCTGGGCGGGGAAAACCCTGGACCCAGAATTTCCTAGCTTTTCTCTTGTGCCATCAGACCATGCCTTCAGACCATACACTTGGATACAAATGGTCATCTAACGAAATGCAATAGGACTGGGAAGCCTAATCAAAAAGGAATCCAAAGGAGAAATGCTCAAATACTTGAAGACACAAAAGCATCTCTATGACAACACACAGCATTCATTTTGACAACATTGTATGTGGTATTGTCCCTATCACAGCAAATCCGGCCACTAATGAGTACGGACAACATAGGAAATTATTTCACATCTTAATGCACACCCACAAAATGATTTGCGCCTCTACAAGTCACAGGGTTCCTGCAAATTTGCAGATGCCTCCCTCTCATGTGTGGTGTTGTGTTGTTTGGGCTATATACCGAGGTAGCTCTAACAAAGGAATGAGGAAAATAATGTAAAATTACTACAGAAACTCAATGATACAACTAAGGAAGTAGTTAGGACATGCATTGACGACAGCCTGAGAAAACAAAAGAAATTCCTCCCCCAATACAAAACTGGACATTTGCCAGTATCAGAGATTAATTATAGGGACTGGATAAAAGTAATTAGGAAGTATAATTAGGATTTAACTCCCAAGTGTTAATTAAATGATACAGTAAAAGGCTTCTAGTGACTTTATTTACATAGAAAACAGAATCAAAACATTGGCGTCTCAAACCCCATTCGGCATAACTAGCTGCAATATCACCGAGAAATGCTGATTATGAAACAATTCTGTTATTTAAAAGAAGTTCCCACTCAGATTCATGACCACAAAGCAAGGACACTTCTTGGAAACAGCCCATTTCAGGGACTGGGTATGCTGTTTTAAGTCCACAGTAACATACAGTAACTCTGATGGATTCACCTGGTTTATTACACAGCAAAAGCATCCTAAGGGCACAGGTGTTTTCCACAGACTAGCACAAAAATAGATAGTAATTTTGCACCCCGCAGCTAGCTACTGCAAAGTGCTGGAAAGGTGATGAGGAACGAAGGAAAATTCCCCAGGATGTACGGAATACCAACACTGGAGCCACCAACCTACTAGTCTGCA
This sequence comes from Podarcis tiliguerta, assembly GCF_965153285.1. NCBI lineage: Eukaryota > Metazoa > Chordata > Lepidosauria > Squamata > Lacertidae > Podarcis > Podarcis tiliguerta. Next base: position 87,698,497 of record NC_139537.1, read on the forward strand.
ATAATAATAATAATAATAATAATAATAATCCACATCTTTTCATCTTATCAGGACTAATGGTTGTATCCACAGTAAGTAACTAAGTAACTTGTTCCATCAACATAAGGATTCAAGCCTATGCAATAGGACTTTCCTCCATCTTTCCCCTCTCTGCACACCCTTAATCTGTTCTGGGGGTTCCCCAAACCTTGCAGAACAGATTTGGGGAGTATATGGACTGTGTATAAAGGAAATTTCATCATTCAAGCATAAGTTCTTGTGCTGACAGAACATGTTAGTTGGATACTGCCCTTACTTTTGCATGGCCCATTACTGAACAGCACTGTAAAGTATATTGTTACAAAAGCTGGGCGCCCATCTCTCTGCCAAGTGGTTGCAAAAGTCCATGGGGTTCCTTGCACTCACCCAGGGTCTGTGTTCCTTTGGAGAATTGAGAAGTGGCATAGACTGCTGTAGCTTTAAGAAATATGATTTATTCACCTGTTTTTACCTTCAGCCAGCACAGAGTGAGTCCAGATCTTAAAGCATGGCCATTTCAAGAGGGGCTTGTCCCCCATAGCAGTGCAAAAACAAATACAATACTTTGTTTTGCAGATACAATACTTACAACATATAGAGTGCAACAGGCTGAATGGTAATGTTAGTAACAAATTTATTTACTGGTTACTTCCTATCATACAAATCAAGTCCAGGATGTATACCATAAATAATCCTTAAGCAAGGTAAAGGTAAAGGTAAAGGGACCCCTGACCATTAGGTCCAGTCACGGACTACTCTGGGGTTGTGGTGCTCATCTTGCTTTATTGGCCAAAGGAGCCAGCGTACAGCTTCTGGGTCATGTGGCCAGCATGACTACACTGCTTCTGGCAAACCAGAGCAGCGCACGGAAACACTGTTTACCTTCCCGCCAGAGCGGTACCTATTTATCTACTTGCACTTTGACGTGCTTTCAAACTGCTAGATTGGCAGGAGCAGGGACCGAGCAACGGGAGCTCACCCCATTGCGGGGATTCAAACCGCTGACCTTCTGATCTGCAAGCCCTAGGCTCTGTGGTTTAGACCACAGCGCCACCCGCGTCCCTAAGCAAGGTATATAACCTATTTAATTAAATCCAATGCAGATACAGTGGTACCTTGGGTTAAGAATTTAATTCGTTCTGGAGGTCGGTTCTTAAACTGAAACCGTTCTTAACCTGAGGTACCACTTTAGCTAATGGAGCCTCCCGCTGCCGCCACCACACAATTTCTGTTCTCATCCTGAAGCAAAGTTCTTAACCTGAGGTACTATTTCTGAGTTAGCGGAGTCTGTAACCTGAAGTGTCTATAACCTGAAGCATCTGTAACCCAAGGTACCACTGTATATTTCTTCCTTTCTCCATACACTCTGGTTTTTGTTCATGCTGTATATTACACAGTCTTCGAATGTGGTTAAGGAAAGGTCCCCAGAATGTCACGGACAATACAGCTGATGAGGTTGGTTAGCATAAGTAGCAGACACAGGCAGGCTGGCTCAGGCAGCTGGGTAGGGTAGAGGGTAGAACAAGGTTTCCTCATCAGCTGTATTGTCCATAAGATTCTGGGGACCTTTCCTTAACCACATTAGAGGACAGTGTAATATATGAACTAAAACAAGGGTGTATGAAGAAAGGAAGAAATATATCTGCATTGGATTTAATTAAATTGGTTATATACCTTGCTTAAGGATTGTTTATGGTATACATCCTGGACTTGATTTGTATGATAGGAAGTAACCAGTAAAGAAATTTGTTACTAACATTACCACTCAGCCTGTTGCGCCCCACAGCAGTGCGGCAAAACCTTCAGCTAGCCTGCCCAAGATGGATCCCACTCTTTCTTCCTCTTCCCAGAACACCTTGCTCATAAACTCTTGTTTCCTGTCATATCAAAACCAAACACCAGCACCTTGGCAACATCCTTCTCCCCAGAGCAAAGGACATCTCAGATGGTCTATCAACTCCTTTTGTCATGTTAACAGATTGGCCCTTCGCTAGGCCAGCCAGGCTGGTTTGCACAAGCCAGCCCAGGGATTCCCTGTCCGGCACAGCTCTACAGGTTGTACTTTCATTCATATCCCAATTAACCAAAATCCTACCACTTATTAATTTCTATGGGTTGTGGGGTTTTGTTTTTTTTTGGGGGGGGGGTGTCCATACGCCTACAATTCCAAGAACGGATTTAATATCCAGGGGGCAATTTGGGTTTTCTGGGAAGTTGTTGAGCCCCACAACTTTTTGTGTCTGGATTTTTACTTCTTGAAATATGGCAACCCTACTTGATTGAGCCTTTGTTCCTGCCACTCCAAGCTTTGCTCATTGTGATAGATTCTGCACTGCTGGGGGTCATGTCATATCCTGCTTACAGACTCATCTGTCACGGGTTTTATTAGCTGGTGTCCATATGATGTCTCTCTCTTTATGGCTGTCAAAGGTCTGCAGGTCAAAAATTTACTGTCTACTTCAAGGGGACTTGATTTATTAATCATAGAACAGTTAAGGCTGTACTGCCTCCATCTCTTCAGTCATTACAGATGCCTGCAGATGTAGCACAGAGGTGAAATGTTTCTGCTTGCTCAAGTAGGTCCAATGAATTTAGTTGAAGCGTGTTAGCGGTAGCCTGAAAGACTTGGCTGTTGCACAGCAAACATTATGGAACAGCTGTTCCTTGGGTAGAAAGAGACCTAAGGATGAAGATGGTTCAGGATGCCCAAAACAAATGTATTAGCAGTAGGAATGCTTGAGAAATGTGATCTTCGCCAATTCTGATAAACTGACTTGATCCACACCTCCTGGATTCTACATGTTAATTTATTTATGTTTACTCAGTTTTACCCTTTCCAGATGTTCCAACACAGATCTTGACTTAAAACTCTACTAAAAATGCATGTTTTGAGATATTTAGAAATATGTATTTGATTAATGCAGAAACCAGATGGATCAAACTTCTGGGTGGACATGTAAGAGGCCAAAAAAGACTGATTCACCCATCCTTAGTCTTGTTACTTGATGAGATAAAGACTGGCAAATAATGAACAAGCTTCCTGAAGAGTTTCACCGATCAGCTTGCATCCAATAAACTATGAGTGGAAGAAGAGAAAGCATTAGCGTTATATTTATGGCATGTCATTTTAGGGGGTGGAAATTAATTTTTGCAAATTTCTTCAGTGAGGGGTCTTAAAAATATGTTTTTGGGTGTGAGGATAATAAAAACAATATTGATATATATTATAATTGCAAGTACAGTGGTGCCCCGCAAGACAAATGCCTCGCAAGACGGAAAACCCGCTAGACGAAAGGGTTTTCCATTTTTTAATGCGCTTCGCAGGACGAATTTCTCTATGGGCTTGCTTTGCAAGACAAAGATGTCTTGCAATTCTTGCGATTTTTTTTTTGCTCCCCACCCCCTTTTTCTAAGGCACTAAGCTGCTAATAGCCTTTTAGCAGCTAATCCGCTAATCCCTTAAGCCTTTAATAGCCGCTAATAGCCGCTAAACCGCTAATAGCGCTAATCCGCTAATAGGGTTGCTTCGCAAGACGAAAAAACCGCTAGACGAAGAGACTCGCGGAACGGATTCTTTTCGTCTTGCGAGGCACCACTGTACTTGCAATCATTTTTAATAATTTTAATGCAAATTTACATTTTTTATTAAGACAAGTTTAAATGTATTGGAAATTCCACAAAAATGTTCATTTTTAAAAATGCAGTTATTTACCAAGTAAAATTAAATCATATTGATTTAACCAAAATATATTTTGAATTCCTTAGTCAGGTTACAACTTGTTAGTCCCACTCGTTGAAAGCTGAAAGCTGAAAAATTCAACACACCTGACTAGATCCTAGCTTAGTTGTTAGAGCATGAGACACTTAATCTCAGGGTTGTTGGGCAAAAGATTCTTGCACTGCAGGGGGTTGGACTAGATGATCCTCAGGGACCCTTCTGAATCTATAATTCTATGCTTCCCTTGGCTGGTACCTTCCAGATGTTGCTGCATTACAACAAATATCACCCAACAACATCTACAGGGCACCAGCCTGGGGAAAGCTGTGCTATGCTGTACACTCTTGTGTGAGAGCCATCATAAAAGCAGTGTCACAATGTATTAGAAAATACATTTCAGCTTAATAAAAAAGTGAACATGGGTCTTCTAATCTCCACCTCCCACCTAAACAAGCTTTTTTTTTTTTTTTTTGAGAAATGCTCTTACATTTTTGTTGTTATTTAGTCGTTTAGGCATGTCCGACTCTTCGTGACCCCGTGGACCAGAGCACGCCAGGCACTCCTGTCTTCCACTGCCTCCTGCAGTTTGGTCAAACTCATGCTGGTAGCTTCAAGAACACTGTCCAACCATCTCGTCCTCTGTCATCCCCTTCTCCTTGTGCCCTCAACCTTTCCCAGCATCAGGGTCTTTTCCAGGGAGTCTTCTCTTCTCATGAGGTGGCCAAAGTATTGGAGCCTTGCCTCAGCTTCAGGATCTGTCCTTCCAGTGAGCACTCAGGGCTGATTTCCTTCAGAATGTATAGGTTTGATCTTCTTGCAGTCCATGGGACTCTCAGGAGTCTCCTCCAGCACCATAACTCAAAAGCATCAATTCTTCGGCGATCAGCCTTCTTTATGCTCTTACATAAACAATAATAATTGCAGCTGCATTGCAAACATGAAATGATTGTTTTCTGCTGCTCTGGCTTCAAGTTACTAGAAAGGAGATTCCAACGAAACATCAGGAAGAACTTTTGGATAGTTAACTCTGTCCAACAGTAGAATGGTCTCCCTTGGGTGGTGGTGGACTCTCCTTCCTTGGAGGTTTGTATGCAGAGGTTGGACAACCATCTGTCATGGATGCTTTAGCTGAGATTCCTGGACTCAATGGCCCTTGGGGTCCCTTCCAACTCTATAATTCTATGATATAAGAGACACTTCCTGCACTATACATTTAAAGCAGTATCATGCAACTTTAAGCAGTCATGGTTTCCCCCCAAAGAATCCTGGGAACTGTAGTTTGTTAATGGTGCTGAGAGTCGTTTGGCATCTCCTATTCCCCTCACAGAGCTACAATTCAGAGAGTTCCCTGGGAAGAAGGTGCTCTGGTCCTCTTATTCCCACCAGGCCCAGTCAGAATGGTCTGGTGCCAGTGATGATGAGATAGCCCAACAACATCTTGAGAGCCACTGATTCCCTGCTCCTGCTCCTGCAAGTACAATGCAAAGGGTTCCCAATTCTACGAGGTGACATTTTTGAACTCTACCATTTTTCAGATGGTAGGCACACAGTATGTTAAAATATTTGCCGGAGGAATTAAATAATAGGGAACGTGCCTGGCATGCAGCCAAGGTATTCTTGTAGGGTATCAACATTATCACTCAAACCAAGGTGTTACTTTTGTGTTTTTGATCTTTTCAAGTACTTGGCACCAACAGCAGTGTTGATTGCAAAAATGAACTGGCTGGCACAGCTAACCTATAACTGTGTTCTCTTTTCATTTGACAGAAAAGGCACTTAGAATGTTTATCCTGTGCTGTACAGGATGCAGAAAAATTGATGGGTTTCTTTTTTTCAAAAAAGAAAGAAAGAAAAAAGAACTTGATTTCATGCCAGAAAAGTAGAGAATCAGAATTTATGCTGCTGCTCTGAAAGGAAAGAAGAGAGGCTAGAGGACTGTACATTATTTATCACAGATGGAATAGAAATGCATATTGCCATAAAAGAAAAGACAAAAATAATGGGGCGTTTTTTGCCTGAAATCATGTCCACTCTAAATACTGTGAATTAAACATGCGGCTGCAGTACAATGGTTAAGAGCACGAGTTATGATCCGCCAAGTTCTTTCCTCACAGCTCAGCTTAGCTGTCAGCTTGCTCAGCTTTTAGGGTTACCAGCCATCTGGCCAGTTTTTTAGTGGTCTGCCAAGATTTTCTCATTCCCCACTGGCTCCTGGTCCCAGCAATACAAAAGCCAGTTAAAGGACATCCCTTTCCACCCCACTGACAGATTGTGAATGCCTGAAGAACACTATCCATTAGATTGCAGAAATGAGTGCTTTCTGAGTGCTAATTATGTGTTATGCAGGGTGGGAGGGGACCTGGGCAACATCCAAACACACCCTTTTGTTGATGAGAACAGGAATCATATGGGCATGAGTCTGAGAACAGGCAGAAAGAAAGGCAGAGGGAGGTGATTTTGCAAGTCTCATCAATCTTGCTTTTGCTTTCTGCAGACATTCTACCGGAACATTCACCTGGAAATATCAGCCCAGGTGAAATCAGTGTCTGTCCCAAACCTGATGTCCCTCGCAGCCTTTCTCAACCTGTGGGTCCCCAGATGTTGTTGAACTACAACTCCCATCACCCCTAGCTAGCAAGGCCAGAGCTCAGGGATGATGGGAGTTGTAGTCCAACAACATCTGGGGATTCACAGGTTGAGAACTGCTGAAAGGGATGCTGACTCTCTGGACAAGATGCTGTTTCCATGTTGATAGCTGGTTATATTTCATTCCACTTTTAATTTGTATACCGTCTTTCTATATTTCTATACACAAGGCAGTTTACCGCAACAGCAGCAACAACAAAAACATAGACCTTATAATAATCTGATCCAATACAAAGCATCATAATAAAACATAACTTTAAAATAATCATCTTATATCAATATTCAATAATATATTATAATATAATAGTACACAATGCAATTAACTCTCAAGACACCAGCAAATAATAATTAAGCAGAAATCCACTCTTAACAATGGCAATAAATAATGACTAAACTATGATCAATAAAAATAGTTGCAAGGAACAATTAGAAGAGGGGATCCAGTCATGTAATAGTGAAACCAAGGATGCAACCCAGGAGAGCTCTTCAAGAGTTTATATTCTTTTCCTTGTAATATACACTCAGAGCTACCGCCTGATTCATAGTAACGTTTTGTGACCTAGAATCATAGAATCATAGAGTTGGAATAGACCACAAGGGCCATCGAGTCCAACCCCCTGCCAAGCAGGAAACATAATCAGAGCACTCCTGACATATGGTTGTCAAGCCTCTGCTTAAAGACCTCCAAAGAAGGAGACTCCACCACACTCCTTGGCAGCATATTCCACTGTCGAACAGCTCTTACTGTCAGGAAGTTCTTCCTAATGTTTAGGTGGAATCTTCTTTCTTGTAGTTTGGATCCATTGCTCCGTGTCCGCTTCTCTGGAGCAGCAGAAAACAACCTTTCTCCCTCCTCTATATGACATCCTTTTATATATTTGAACATGGCTATCATATCACCCCTTAACCCCCTCTTCTCCAGGCTAAACATGCCCAGCTCCCTTAGCCGTTCCTCATAAGGCATCGTTTCCAGACCTTTGACCATTTTGGTTGCCCTCCTCTGGACATGGGTGCTGCCAAGGAGTCAGGGCCACATTACCGATATAGCATGCACAAAAGCTGCTGATCTAGATCTCCTAAGTCCACTTAAATCCATCTCTTCCGCTATTGCCAATCAACAACTGCAATAAAGGGTCAGAGCTGGCATGAGAAATAACATAGGAATAATTATGACATTACTAGGGTAGGATCTGAAGGCACAGGAGGCCTTTGCCTTGCAGAAACTCAGCAGGTCTATATCTTGTCCATGCCTGGATCAGGTAAAAGAGAGGTCATACTTACCGGCTACTCATTTTCTTTTTTCTTTTAATTTCTTTTAATTGATTTTCTTTTTTCTCATTACAAATATTCAGTCATACCTCAGGTTACAGATGCTTCAGGTTGTGTTTTTTCAGGTTACGGGTGCACCGAAACCCAGAAGTACCAGAATGAGTTACTTCCGGGTTTCAGCAGTCACGCATGCTATGCGCAAAAGCACTAAATCGTGTTTTGAGCATGCGCAGAAGCACCGAATTGCAACCCACGCGTGCGCAGACACGGCGCTGTGGGTTGCAAACGTGCCTCCCGCACGGATCACACTGTACTTATATCCATAATATACAATTCAAATAACATCTCCCTTCCCTCCCTTTGGACTTACCTCAACTCCCATTTCTGATTTGTTATCTTCATTATTGTATTCTGCTTTTTTTTTTTACAATGTATCATATCTTCCCTTTATTGCATTATTTGCTCCCTATCAATAAGATTGTGAATGTTTATTTAAATCCTGCCATCGAGTTAATATTCTTTCTTTGTTTCTACAAATATAATATAAAAGGTTCCCATTCTTTTTCAAAGTCACTATTGCCTTTTTCCCGAAGTATTTCCATCAGCTTTGCCAGCTCCACATAGCAATTTTTCTTGCCATTGCTCTTTTGTTGGAATTACTCCAGTCTTTCAGTTTTGTGCTATCAGTATTCTCGCTGCCATAGCAGCATACATAAATAATGTCATTTTCTCTTTCGGCAGATATTGACCTATAATGCCCAACAGTAAGGCTTCTGGCTGCTTAACAAATGTTATTTGAAACATTTTTTTTTTCAATTCATTATATATCATTTCCCAATAAGTTTTAACAACTTTACAATCCCACCAAATATGGTAAAAGGTACCTTCAACTTCTTTGCACCTCCAACATTCCCTCTTTTCATTTTTATATTTTTTTGCCAATTTAACCAGTGAAATATACTATCTATACATCATCTTCATATAATTCTCTTTTAGCAATATACAAGAGAAAGATAAGAGGGGCAAGGTGTGGAAAGCTTGAAGAATGCAGACCCTCCAAGTGTCTCTGGTTTCCAGTGGCATTCCTGGATTTACAAAAGCCACCCCAGTTTCTGATTTCACCCTGGAATGTCCCGCTTTTCCTTAGGACATCTCTATTTTCACCAGAGAAATAAATGTTGGAAGGTATGGAGTTATGTGTCCCCTGAGCCAAGGAGATAAGTAACTATACAATCTTTAGAAGACATTCAAAAGCAGCCCTGTATAGGGAAGGTTTTTTTAAAATGTTTAATGTTTTATTATGCTTTTATATATGTTGGAAGCCACCCAGAGTGGCTGGGGCAACCCAGTCAGATGGACTGTGTATAAATAATAAATTTATTATTACTATTATTATTGAACAGGACACCCCTATTTTCCAAGTGAAATCTTGGAGGTTATGTACAGTTTCCCCATCCCTGTAACAGATATTCCTGGGCCAAATATACAACTAACTAACTAGGCCTGACCCAGCATTGGTTTCTGGAAGGCGATGTAATGACTCAGCTGGGTGCTTCATCCCACACCACCTGACAGAGAGCAAGTATTTTGATATTGCTCCCCCGGGCTATAATTAGAGGGCTGATCATACACAATGGATGTTCAGTGATTTGTCAGCAGTGCCTCAAGGCTTCTTTGCAGCCTCGGGACCAAACCCATGGCAAACACATTAGGGAGAGACAATTAAAAATACAAAAGACAGTGATCTACTTACAGGCTGAAAGAACAAGATGCTGTAACTGCTTTGCTGAATCCAGACCTCCAGCTCTTCATTATCCTTCTGTAAAATGCAGGCCTGTATGAAATATCCGCTGACTGATGAGTCTTCCCGTGACACTCTCAGCACCTGAAGCTCTCTTTGAAGAAAGAGGCAATGAAGTTGCTGAAGGCCAACCAGGATTTAGATTTGAACATTCTCTTGAAGCAGCAAAGGTTCCACAAAATATACATAAATTTCTCCAAATTCTTTGCTCCTTGCTGCAGCACACTGCATTAAAACTATTCAGCAGTTTTTAGGGGAACAGAAATCCAGTAAACAATATCACCTTCAGAACAGCGTGGAGCATTTGGCATGTTAGGCCTTGAATGTTTTCAAAAATGAAATAGCTAAATGCTTCCTGAGACAGTTTTGAAATGTCTTATTAACTCTGGTGCTTGCAAATTCTTTTTAAAGTATTACAATGGAATATTGCAGTAGTTTGCTTAAAATGAATAAATCTTCAGCTTCCTATGCAGTTGTTGTTGTTTAGTCGTTCAGTCGTGTCCGACTCTTCGTGACCCCATGGACCAGAGCATGCCAGGCACTCCTGTCTTCCACTGCCACCCGCAGTTTGGTCAGACTCATGTTTGTAGCTTCGAGAACACTGCCTAACCATCTCATCCTCTGTCGTCCCCTTCTCCTTGTGCCCTCCATCTTTCCCAGCATCAGGGTCTTTTCCAGGGAGTCTTCTCTTCTCATGAGGTGGCCAAAGTATTGGAGTCTCAGCTTCACAATCTGTCCTTCCAGTGAGCACTCAGGGCTGATTTCCTTAAGAATGGATGTGTTTGATCTTCTTGCAGTCCATGGGACTCTCAAGAGTCTCCTCCAGCACCATAATTCAAAAGCATCAATTCTTCGTCGATCAGCCTTCTTTATGGTCCAGCTCTCACTTCCATACATCACTACTGGGAAAAGATGCAGTAAAGCATACTAAAACTTCCATCTGCTAAAAGGGCAGACGATATAGTAGTAACATCATTTGAAATGCAAAATGTATTTGATGCATCCAAACAAACACATGTTAAAAGTGTGTTGTCCATTCTGTGTGGGTGCTTTTCTTTCTTTCTTTCTTTCTTTCACAACTGAAATAAAAATATTGCAAGAGATTAAAGTTTTAATATAAGAAAAAAAGAAAGCTAATATGATGTCAATATCTGACCAAATCTTCACTGGCTGAAGGAATGAGTTGGCAGAATATTGAAAAGTCTGTTTTTGCAATAGGGGATAACATATTTCTTGCAAAAGAATTTTCCGATATGGTTTTGAAAAATTTCTATTTCAGGCTCCTAATACTCTGGAAGCTCGATTCAATTAGTATACCATTAAGATGCATATTCAAGTCTTAAAGAAATTCATTTACTCCCTCCTGTGTTCTTTTAAATGAAAGGGTTATAAAGTTGCACTGGCTTTTTCTATTGCAGTTTTTTTATGCTATTCCTTAACATTTCTCATGCAGAAATTATTAACAAAAGGCATACTTGTGCTACAATTAGGCTCAAAGAATGTAAATTTTATACTGATTTTCTGCTGTCAGCTGCAAAGTAGGCACTCTGGCAATTTTATCTGGACCAATTTCGAGCTAAAGGCAGGGAACGTGAGCGTTTGAAGCCCTCTAGGATGCCTCTTTATATAGGAAAAACCTCTATTTCTCTTTTGTTCATGCTTATCCCCATCCCTCCCCCCAATAAAATCTCACATTTCAAAATAGCTTTTTCAGCTTCTGTTTCTGGGAGCAGTCCTTTCTTTGCACATTAGCTGTGAATTTTAGAAGTAACACAAGTTTCTACATAGGCTAGAGGGCACTGATAAATGAATTGGCTTTGTCCTTGTGATTTCCCAGAATAAGACATATTTCTTTTACTTTTTTTCCTGAGGGGTGGGGTTTCAGATTGTACTAACAGATTGGCCTGCACATTCAGCTTATTTCCTAATTACTTACATGAAATCACTGTAAAAAAAAAAAAAATCAGGCTCCAAAGCCACCTACTATGTGCAGACTGCATGATGCAGATCTCTTTTCCTTTGTGGCATTACAACTGCTTTGATGTGGTCCGGTGCTGTTCCAGAAATGCAATACAAGCATTTGCATGGCCAGGTCATTAATTTCTCCAGTACAGTGGTGCCCCGCAAGACGAATGCCTCGCAAGACGGAAAACCCGCTAGACGAAAGGGTTTTCCGTTTTTCAATGCGCTTCGCAGGACGAATTTCTCTATGGGCTTGCTTTGCAAGACGAAAATGTCTTGCGATTCTGGAGATTTTTTTCCGCTCCCCACCCCCTTTTCCTAAGGCGCTAAGCTGCTAATAGCCTTTTAGCAGCTAATCCGCTAATCCCTTAAGCCTTTAATAGCCGCTAAACCGCTAATAGCGCTAATCCGCTAATAGGGTTGCTTCGCAAGACGAAAAAACCGCTAGACGAAGAGACTCGCGGAACGGATTCTTTTCGTCTTGCGAGGCACCACTGTACTGCCAGCATGCTCATGTAGCATGGGAATAGATCACAACAAACAGGTCCCAGGCTGCAAATAACATATTTGAACTGGCTATTTCCAATTGGAGAACAGCCTTTACCAAAGGTGTCATGGGCTTTGAAGACGCTCAAACTCAGGACGAAAGGTAGAAATGTGCTAAGAGGAAGGCACGCTTGGCAAACTCTCACCGTGATCAACTCCCACCCAGAAACCTATGTCCCCACTGTGGAAGGATGTGTGGATCCAGAATTGGCCTCCACAGTCACTTACGGACTCACTGTTAAGACTTTGTTCATGGAAGACAATCTTACTCAGCTACGAGTGGAGAAGAAGAAGAAGAAGAAGAAGAAGAAGAAGAAGAAGAAGAAGAAGGAGAAGAAGAATTGAATTGGCCTCCAGAAGGATGATAGGATCAAGATCTCATGACAATAATCAGCAGAACCTCCTGTCATTCAGAAATCACTCCTCTTGTTTCCATTTTGTAAAGGTTTTTGGTAGGCTAGAGCCAGACAAGACCAAGCGGCCTCACTCTTGCCTTGGAATACAGATTTACCTGATGCCACTACTCAGCTTCCCTGCTTCCAGCCTGTTAATAGTCTTTATAAGAAGGAAAACTGGAAGCTGTTGTTCACCAGCTTTCATTTGATGTCTCTGGCTGTGTCACAATCCTGCTGATCTTTCTGCTGCTCCTTGCTTTGTTCTGCTTTAGCCCTCCCTGAACCTACAACTATCCTGTGTACAACCTCTTCCAGTTCTCTGCATGTTTACCAGATGCTTCCTCCTTTATCTTGGTAAGGTGCTGACATCCTGCTTTGCTCAGGACATCTCGGTCTTGCCACTAGCCAAGTCTTTTCTCAGTTGCACCATAGACATAAGGATTTGCAGTGCATGCCAGAGTTCACAGTTACAGCTACCAAGATTAAAGGATTGCTGGAATAATGAATGACTGTATGTGTTTCAGGACATCTCCCCCTGAACTCCCAGAAACCTGGCTGTGTAGTAGGCATTTGGAGTGATTTCTCACTGTATGTTCTGAGAGTGGAAATGTGACAGTAGCCATTATTTGTTGTGGAGGAAAAACCAGAGGTATTAATTACTGCTGCTCCTGCACATGATGAAGTCTAAATGGGGTTGTTAGGCATTGGCTTTGGAGAGGGCCAGGAATTTGGGAATGAAATTGGTTGGGGTTTAATGTAATTGGAAGAGACTACATGTAATAAAAGGAAGGCAGGTCATGAGCCAACAGTGTGATGCGGCAGCTAAAAAAGCCAAAGCAATTCTGGGCTGCATCAATAGGAGTATAGCATCTAGATCAAGGGAAGTAATAGTGCCACTGTATTCTGCTCTGGTCAGACCTCACCTGGAGTACTGTGTCCAGTTCTGGGCACCACAGTTCAAGAAGGACACTGACAAACTGGAACGTGTCCAGAGGAGGGCAACCAAAATGGTCAAAGGCCTGGAAATGATGCCTTATGAGGAACGTCTAAGGGAGCTGGGCATGTTTAGCCTGGAGAAGAGGAGGTTAAGGGGTGATATGATAGCCATGTTCAAATATATAAAAGGATGTCACATAGAGGAGGGAGAAAGATTGTTTTCTGCTGCTCCAGAGAAGCGGACACGGAGCAATGGATCCAAACTACAAGAAAGAAGATTCCACCTAAACATTAGGAAGACCTTCCTGACAGTAAGAGCTGTTCGGCAGTGGAATTTGCTGCCAAGGAGTGTGGTGGAGTCTCCTTCTTTGGAGGTCTTTAAGCAGAGGCTTGACAACCATATGTCAGGAGTGCTCTGATGGTGTTTCCTGCTTGGCAGGGGGTTGGACTCGATGACCCTTGTGGTCTCTTCCAACTCTATGATTCTATGATTCTAGGTCGAACTGAAGGAAAACAACAGTAGTCATGAGTTCCTTTTTAAGAGCATTTCATAGAATAGAATCAAAGAACTGTAGAGTTGAAAGGGATCTTGAAGGTCATCTAGTCCAACTCCCTGCAATGCAGGAATCTCAGTTAAAGCATCCATGACAACTTCTGCTCAAAAACCTCCAAGGAAGGAGAGTCCACAACCACCCAAGGCAGGGTGTTCCATTCTCGAACAGCTCTTACTATCAGAAAGTTTTTCCTGATGTTTAGTGGAATCTCCTTTCTTGTTACTTGAAGCCATTGGTTCAAGTCATACCGTCCAGAGCAGGAGAAACAAGCCTCCATGTGACAGCCCTTCATATATTTGAAGATAGATGTCATATCTCCTCTCAGTTTCCTCTTTTCCAGGCTAAACATACCCAGCTCCTTCAAATGTTCCTCATAAGACTTGGCTTCTAGACCTTTGATCATCTTTGTTGCCCTCCCCTGCACATGTTTTTAAATTTTGGTGCATTCTCATGGGTTGAATCCAACAAAGTCATTCCATGAGTGGAGCAATTTCATGACCATGCAATGGAATTTCACTCCCTCCTGCCACTGCACAATCCCCATATCATCTCCAAATCTGCAGCAACCAGAGCAGCTTTGGAAAGTTGCATGAGATTGGAAGTGAGAGCAGAGCGAGAGTAAGTTCTGTTACATGACCAGACTTGGCTTCCCTGAAAAATTTTCAGATGTTTCATTGCTGGTAGAACCTCCAAATTCACTTTGGACATCACTTTAGTTGAAATCCAGTAACCACATTGGCATTTGTCCAACACAATGTTCCAAACTGATAGAATAGTGTGTGTGTAGCAAATATTTACTAGTTTTGTTTTAAGCTTTCTGATTTCAGCATTTACATTTTCCGATTCCCGTATGCCATTGAGCAGATATGCGTCCTTTTCCACAGCAGTACAAATGTGTGACTTCTTTGATTACTTGGCAAGATTCAACTGCCATTTCTCAGGTCACATATGAATAACAGCAAAATAAGTTCCACTCACCGTTTTGCTTGTTAGAGATGCAAAATGTTTCCTTCTTTGCATAAGTCTTGTTTACAGACAAAAGAATTATGTTTCTCGCTGCCCTGAAATTATTGGGTTTTAAGCAGGTAATGAATTCTCTCAAACCACTTTTTGCAGGTAATTAACAAGCTGGATAATCTGCCAGAAACAGGCTTTAGTACCTCTGGGTGCCAGTAAATAGCAGGCATTTCTAATCCTGTGCTAGAACTGCAAATAATGAATACAAAAATTAGTATGCAGATCTCACCACGATGCATTTAATGATTTGCGAACAACAAGTCACTATACAAGGGCAAAGGATTATGCATTTACTTATAGGCAAAATTGAGTTTTAAGAGGTGGTGATGGAAACACAATAAGAGACAAACTATCCTCCAATATCTTTCGAAACTAGATAACTTTGGGTGGGTAGGCTAAGATGGATCAAATCAGTAAGTCGCTAGACACACATGCCCTATCCAGAGATTAACAGGTACAGTGGTACCTTGGGTTACATACGCTTCAGGTTACATACGCTTCAGGTTACAGACTCCACTAACCCAGAAATAGTGCTCCAGGTTAAGAGCTTTGCTTCAGGATGAGAACGGAAATCATGCTCCAGCGGCGCAGCGGAAACAGGAGGCCCCATTAGCTAAAGTGGTGCTTCAGGTTAAGAACAGTTTCAGGTTAAGAACGGACCTCCAGAACGAATTAAGTACTTAACCCGGGGTACCACTGTACTTCAAAAAATGCAAGCAACTCCCACATGAGGATATTTTCCAAACCATCTTCTCTTCTCCCAATCAGTCTCCCCCAAATGCAGTAGTAGTTTTTAAACTTCTAGAACAGTGGTTCTCAGATGTTGTTGAACTACAACTCCCACCATCCCTGAGCTCTGGCCTTGCTAGCTAGGGGTGATGGGAGTTGTAGCTCAACAACATCTGGGGACCCACAGGTTGAGAAAGGCTGTTCTAAAAGAAGAAAGCACATATTTTGGGCTCCATGATCTCTTGTGGATCATGTGACTTGCGCAGAAGCACAGGTGGGAAGGTGTGCATCCCATTTATGGAACTCAAGATACTGGAGGGTATGACACATTTCAACAATAACAACTATGGGGAAGGGCAAGAACTGTAACTAGAAAAAGGGTAGAGGATTGTACAGCTTGAACCTCACCGTTTGAGCCAAGGGACTAGTCCAGTGAGCTGCCTGGGATTACATGCTCCCAGGACTCACAATCCCATTCAAAAGGAAAATGCAAACTGGAAATATGGCTACATTGCATCTGTGGAATGAAAAGTGAAGAGTGAGCTGTCTCTGCACTATAGAGCTGAAGCATTATATGTTGTTCTTGCTGTGACATTTTTCATTACATTCAAATAAATAAACAAATAGCATTTAGGAAAGGGACTATTTAGATAACAAGGGCTGTGGGGAACCTTTTCATGGGGAACCTCACAGGCTGATATATAGAAAATGCAAAGGGAAATACTATTAAAAACTCAAAGATGTAAACTTGGGCTGGATCTGCATGGACCTTTTAGACGTTATTAGAACGTCAAATCAGGAAATGTTCTCTTTTGCTTTCTTCCCCATTTCCTCCCTGGTTTCTGGTTGCTCTGCAACAGCGTCTGGTGTCACATTTTAATAACATTAAGAGCAGAACGCCATGTAGCTATACAGTTATCAGAACCATTCCTTAACTCTTTCTTAGCGTTAAAAACCATGAGTGTAGATCCGCCCCTGGAGACACTGGATCAGCTGCAATACTATTGGGCAACACCTGCAGAAGGTGCAGTGCTAAGCCAAATATTCCCTCTTCAATTTTGTGGGGTCATTGGTTCCCCACAAACGTGTGTGGGAAGCAGTTCTGCAACTTTCAGGGAAAGACAAGTTCTAAGAACTTTTTGTGGGTGCTTAACAATAAAGAAAAGGCAGCAGAGTTTTGTCTATATATAAAGTGGAAACTGAGGCCACTATTCTTCCTAATATGCCCCAGTGGGAATGACACCCAGGGGTGGGGTGAGGTGGGGGAGGACAGGTTGCCTGGTTTGGCCAGTGGAGGCAGCCATCGTTTTCCCGAAGAATATCCCTAGGAATCACACTGTCATGCATTAGGGCAATTCCTTCTCTTCACAAAACAACCGCGGAAAAGTTTGGAATGGCACTTATAGTTATATAACTTCCTTCTAGATACTGCATCCAAGATGAAGGCATGGAAGCATAAAGATGGGTGGAGACACTTTCTTCGACTATATATAAAAAGATTTGATGAAACAGTTTTCTCAAGTTTGAATATGTGTAACTTCCAAATTCGTAAAACATTGGATTCTGGAAAGTTCACCCCATGCTGTGAAATCAAACCCTAGGCAGATCAAAACCTGCCAAATTCACCAAATGATTCTGGTAAGTTTTCAGCTCAATCTCTAGGAATTAATCAAAATTTTGTTACCACCAGATTTTTGGCAGCCCCTCTTCCAAAAGACGAGATTTTAAAACAGCAATTGTGGTGATTTAATATGCAACATCAATCTTTCTTACCTGATAGCACTTAATTACCCTTGTATGATTATCTGTCCTCTTCTTTTTAATTATCACACTCTCACAAACACTGCTGTGTTATTTTCCCTCTAATTAGTTTTATTTGAAAAAAGCTAATGACGTGCTCCTTGTTTTCTTACTCTGAGCATGCAATTACTACTGATCCACAGAGAACTGAGATAGATACTAGAGTGGCTAATGATCGTGTCAGAAAAATATCTGGTCTGTGCATTCTAAATGATCATGCAAATTATTGGGTGGCCCGCCATTGAGTTTCTTTTGCAAGTCTTTGACTATAATGAAACCGACACCCCTCAGACCTTTGTGGAGTCTTTAAGCCATAAGGCTCAAGGGTGATTTAGCAAAATGGCCCTTTTCTTGTTCGTTCTGCTTCCTTTCTCTTCACTTGTGTATCTCATCATGAGATCATTCCTGTGGGCTGCCCTGCTATAATTAGAACCGGAACAAGTTTCAATTAACCCTTTAACTACATGACATGTTTATTCTTCATTATCATTGTGCCCAAACTCTCAAATGGCTTTCCATTTTATTATGGTATCCATTATGTCATCTAAAACGAACCAAATCAAGATGTCACTGCACACAGGCATAGATCTACATGAAATGTTGGTAGCAAATGGACTCCCCTCTCATGTGCAATTCATAAAAAGCATGTGTTAAAAGAGAATGCTCACTGGACATTTTTTTCTTCACCCTTAACACTTCACTGATAAAGTGTTTCACTTGGAGAACACTGGTTTTAGCCATACACACAGATATGCAAAAAATATCCCATCTAGATCAGGCTGGAGCAGGGTCTCGGGTACAGAAGTTCTCAAGATCTTTGGATGCACTGTTCATGGTATTAATGGCATTTGAAAGGCACCCAGCTGGCTGCGCTGGTCTTGCCAGTGGTTCGCTCTCCCTGCTGCCACCTAACAACCCTGACTCTGTAAATGCAGATTTCAAAACAGCACTGGAAAAACACATGGGCAGTCTTGTGCAAATCTGAGGGAATACACAAATATAAACACACATTCTTCCATTCAGGAGTGAGCCGGAAATGTTAAGAGCAGCACCAGAAAATATATTAAAAGCACAACCTTTTCAGATGGCTCAGTAATATCTGGTGTAGAAATTTTTACTGTGGTTTGCTTGTGCAGTTTTCTGATTTTGTGCAAATCTAAGGGATTAAAATTTAGTGTGTGTATACACACACACACACACACACACACACACACACACACACGCTAATCTGTTCAGGAGCATCCTGGAAATAGTTTTAAGCATGACAGGAAAAGGAATGAAAGCACTGTAGTGAGGGTGGAAAGTGGTAGCAGAAAGTAAGACTTGATCCACCTATGCAAAAACTCCAAAGCAAATTGTTTGCAACCCTGAGTATATCTCTATATAAGGTAAAGCCAAATTTACATTGAGAATAGCATTTGAAGAGAATATGATGTGGACTGTGCAAATCAAATGGGAATGCAAACAACTGCAAACACACAGTAAACTCTGCTGTAAACTACACATCAATACATAATGCAAATAATCTATTCCTAAAATTAATTTTTATACATTTCCCCCTTTATTTCCTGCAGAGTGAGAGAATTCAAGAGTGAGTGTGTATCATCTCTGCAGACACATTAACCATCTATACATAATGCAAGCAATCCCTTCTAAACTTTAATTTTCTTTCTTTCTTTCTGAAAAATCAGGACACTGATTGACTGACTGATACACTCTTAATTTCCATACAAAAATCTGAGACTTTGATGGATACTTTCATTATACAGCCGAAAAGAGAGCTTGCTTGCTTGCTTGCTTGCTGATGTAGCACAACCAGTGCTGTAATTTGCAAATCTTTTTTATAAAGGATGTCAAGGCATCATGGTTGGGAGGGAGGTATTTCCAGGTAGATTCTGCCATTTATTCCAATGCAGTATCTATACGCAGGGGGGGGGGGAGTATATTAAACAACCAGATAGGTCACAAATAAACTGCGATCCAGTTTGAACATTTACCAGAGGGTAATTGAATTCCTGGGGTAGAGGGGACCCTACTTCTAACCCAAGGAACTGGCACCTGCTGTAACCATCCAGCCCCCAACAGAAATTACCTTCTCATGGTGGTCAAAGGTATCAGAAGCTGGTGCAAGGTCCAACAGATCAATGATACCCTGCACCATCTAGTTCTCCAGTCATAGATGTTTATGTCCATGAAGAAAGGACTACCAATGAATGTCATCTAAACCATTTTACTGTTTACAGGGCTGGCTCACGACATTTTTCTTCCTGAGACAAAATACAAGATGGCCCCCTCCCATGATAGGTACAGAAGCCAACTTGACTGGGAGTTGAATCTAAATTCCACACCGATGATGAGACAGCATCCACCACATAAATGTAGGACAAGAGTGCTATTTCTTTAGAAAAAGAGGTGTCAGAACTCAACATGAAGGCCTCACATGTTCTCTTATAATGGCAACGGTGCCCACCAGAGAGGTGCCAGAAATGAGTTCCAGCTGCAAAAAAACCTCTGAAGGGCAGCAGGATAGCAGCTGGGAGAGCTAAATGCAACACATCTTGCCACCACCCTCCCAACACTTTTCTGCCCTCCACCCCCCTGCGGCACAGCGGTATAGCATGGTGGGGCACAGGGGCAGTTGCCCTGGGTGCAAAATTATGAGGGCTGCAAAATTTCAACACCTGGTGTTGTCTCAGTATCTGTCAGGGACTGGGCAGAGGAGGAATGGTGGAGACTGTCTCCTCATCCTGACCCCTCCAGGGAGGAGGAAGACAGTGTAGATTGACAATAGAGGTTTGAGGAAGGTCACAGCTTAGAGACAGATGAGGGGGAAAGTTGGGAAATAATGGGAGAGGAGGAGGCAGGACTGGAACGGCAGCTGGCTGACACAGTGTCTTTAGAAAGTATTCCAGACCCTCCATTTCCCAGAACCCGGCGAGCCTTAAAAGTAGGAGAGCAAAGAGCTCAGAGGGCACATAGCAGGACCCATAGAAGTGACAAATGAGAAGTGGGAGAGACAGGAGGTGGAGATTCACTCGGGATGCCATTATCAAAGAGGCTGGGTTCTATAGCCTCTCTCTGTAATATTGAAATAAAAAAGGACAGTAAGAAACTTTCCCTTGTCTTTATATTTTCCTGGGCAACCAGCCAGGAGCCGCTGACAGCATCCTGACAGTACCACTGTGCACTTCCAGTTCTGGACTCCATTGTAAACAGCTTCTCTATACGAACCAGGAAGTGACAATGGAATGACTCTTCTTTTCTTATCCCTGCAGCTGCGATCTTCTGGGTGATGACGATACCATTAGGCAGTTGAGTGCACATGCGTAATCCAACCATTTCCCTCCCACACACCCCTCTACCTTGCCACGGGCGCTGGCAACTCACGCTGTGCCATTGCTGCAACCATCCTTGAAGTAGCTGCCTCAATCTGCTTGCCTTTCTTGCTTTCCTTCCTATTTGACACAGATCACTTTCATTCCCTTACCAGCTTCTGTTTAGCACACACAGATTTCAGCTAATCACCCAGTATGAGTGAGTCAGAAAGGAGGCTCACTTTTCAAGTTAAAAGCATGAATGACTTTTTTTTTTTTTTGTAAGTACAGCTGTTAACTAAGGACCTGTTTTGGCTTCAACAAAATACATTGAATAACCTTCATCTACTCTGCAAGTCACTTTGGAACGGCAGGTGCAAGAAACAAAGCAGCCGAATCTGGGCTGAATTCAACAGCTGGGTCCCATCAAAAGCAGCAGATATCACCTTTTCCATTCAAATATTTCTAGCCAAGAAGCTACACCTGGCCAGCTACATCCCTGTTTGCTTCCAGCTGAGTACTAGCAGTGGAAGAGGGTGGGAAAGAGGTTTCTTGAGCCCTGGAGGAGCTATCATCTCCTCTGGCACACACACAGCTGCGCATGTGGGAGGATGCATCATGCACAATGACGGCTCATCTTCAGACATATTTCATCATGAGCCAGGGAAATTGATTTTAATGGCCTCTAGGAAGCATGTGCATGTTTATATATATATTTAATGACAAAGTGCTTCTGTTTACTGCCTTTGTAATGTCCGTGTTCTTTGGGGGAGGGAGGTGGCACGAATGGCAGTGCATTTGCCGTTCTGAAAGATTCAAGATGTTCCGATTACTTGGATTTTTTTGCTAGTAATTAGGAAGCAATTTCCCTCTGAAAAGTGTTTTCTGTTAATCCAAGTAGCAGCAGGTAGTGCATAATTGGGGCCGTGGTGCAGCTTTACTCATACAAAGCCATACTGGGACGGCAGTTGAGGGATACAGGAAAGAAGGGGGAGCACACTGATATTGCTATTGAACATCCCTCCCCGTTTATCTATTATTTTTCTTTCCTTTAAAAAATAGAATAAATATGCTGCTATAGCTGTACTAAGCACAAGCATCTTTTTTGAAAGCTATATATGCTTCATTGGCTCATGCCTTCTCATATAACACACTGATTTTTCTCCAATCTACCCATGAAAGCAAAGCAGATTCTCCGAAGTTGCTAACTTTAATGGAATCGCTCAGAAGAGAAGCTGCAGGGAAGTGGATCAAACAATTTTGAGATGAATTTTGCTGTTGTGGAAGATTCTTACTAGCTTTATGTTACTTAGGCTGAATGTATTTTTAAAAACCAAAAAAAGGAAACAAACAAACAAATAAATAAAAATTAAGCAATGTAACTATAGGGCATGAGTCAACTAAAGATAATCATCTTAGTTGGATTGCTCCCATAGACATAAATATACCAAAAGATGTATGGATACTCATGAAATGAAGTAAGAACATGGCAGATGAATCTGCATCATTATGTTGATAATGCCAAACAAAGGCCAAATCTCAATAAAGTTGATTTTTTTTGTCTACTTTAATACACATGTGTCCAACAGAGTCTTGTCTCCTGACCAATTTTGTGTCACTCACACTGTGGTAGGGTTGTGTGTCGAGGTCCCCAAGCCACCCCCCAAATAACTCACAACACACATAATTTTTGTTTAAGGTTTTTGGCATAATTTTGGCCACAAATTTATTGAAATACATAAATGTGAGTGGTTGCTTAGGCATTGGTTAAGACTATCTGTCCCCTGCCTGGGGACAGAACTGACTTCCGGACACCAACAGAAGCCAGTAAGGGAAAACACTATTGGGGAGAAGTGGAACTGAGCCACAGGCCCTCCCCCCTCCCTGCATGCTCCCTGGGGTTGCTGGCCCTAGCCCCATTCCCGGGATCTGGATGAAAAGATGGCAAGTCCCTGAATTCTTTTAACAGAATTCCCTTTCTGCAGCAGCATTGGAGGGGCAGGCCCAGCCAATCCTAACCCCTCCTCCAACCAATTCCTAAACCAATGCCTAACCGCAACCTTACAAGTTGTGACGTTTTGCTATGCAGTAGGCAAAAACCAAATGGCCCAGCCAATCAGCCAGATGGTCAAAATTCCTACCAGGCCCCTGCCACAAAAGCAGACGACCCCATGACAGGCATAGCAAGGTCAACGCGAAACCCCTAAAATTAGGGCAGGTGGGCTGGTGATCCGATGCACGCAGTGAAAGAGAAAGCTCAAAGCTGCGTGCACAGAACTTAAAACGTTCGGCCCCTCCCACCAAATTGCAACATAGAATTTACCCCAGCAACCCAGCCATCCAATCGTTGCCACAGGTCAGCTTAGTAACCCTGCCTGGCAACAAGGGGTGGCATGGCAGACCCCACCGCAACACGTGCTCTCCATGAGAGAGAACATGCTTTGCCATACATGCCAAAATCTACACTTTCGACATGGGTTGCCATACATTCAAGACACTGTTTCCAATTGCCGGATCCTAGCAATATCTGAGAAAATTCGGCTGTATGGCAACCCTACACATGTCCCCAGAGAGTCCTCTGTTTCTGACCTGCTGCAAGTTTCTTGGGCTTTGCGCACAGAGAGGTTGATACGAGTCCTCTTGCTTGCATTTTTTCAGCCAGTTCTTCCCACATTTACCAGAATGAAGTCCCACTGAGTTCCAAGGAAGTTTGTGTAGGATTGTTTGTGTAGGATTGCTGCTGTATTCCATATTTCTTGGCAAGCCAATTACATGCATCGGGCGTTGATCTCCTTCCCCCACACCCCAGCAGTTCACAATGCTTCATTTAGCAGAGATATAAGAACGGAACAATATTCAGTCCAGTATTTCTCACACTTTTCATCAGGATAATCTGATTATTCACATTATTTTAGAATAATGGTGTCGCCGAGAGTGCTATAGCCTGGCATGCCCCTTCATTTCTTCTTATAACTTTTTCTCTAGCAGCTGCAGATTTGCAGCTTGTGGGTGCAGCATGAATGATTCACACTGGACGAAAGTGTTGGGTGAAATTAGGTCATAATTTCATTGATTATACAGCAGATGTGGTTGGCAGAGCAGTAGAGTGAGGATCAGATCATCATTCCAATCTGCCTTGGTTCAATGGCTGGGATTCTCCGCACTGGACCCCACCTACCTCTGTAAGCAAACAGAGGCCAGAACATAGGTTGCCAAGCCAGGCATCACTGGCCATTTTAAACCAGTGCATACTATCTGGGCAAAAGAGGTCCACACAGCCATACCTGATCCAGGGAGCAATGGATCACCAGGCTAACCACAAAGCATGCCATGGCTTTGCTAAGTTGGATCCTCCTAACAGAGGGTCCATGTTGTGCTTGGCCCTGAAACTCTTCCCTAACTGGCTTGTGGGCGGGGCTTGCCCAGCTCCAAGCTGGTGGTGCCACAGTTATGCCAATGGCTTTTAGCCAATCACCAAGCATAAGGTTGGTATTTATTTGGCAGCACGACATAGGGACCTCCTTTTGCTTCGCACTGCCGAACACCCGCCCACCCACCCACCTGTTAATTAGGTCGTGTTTGGCTTGCTTTGGACTTCGGTTGGTCGCCTTCTTTTGGAATGGGGGCCAGGTAGGATTTTTTTCCAATGTGGCAGATTGGCTGTGGCCACTTGGTTTTTGCCTACCTCTTAACGATCGTCACAACTTTGTAAGGTTTGGTGGTTAGGCATTGGTTTAGGGGAATGTGGGGAGGTGAGGTGCGGCCATCACCTGCCCCTCCAATGAATAGGGTATTCCGTTAAAGGAATCCGGGGGTCTGAATCTCGTCCGAAGCCCAGAGAGGGGCTAGGGCCATGGCAGGACCCCCGGGTACCCCAGGGGTGAGCACCAGTCAATATACGCTGATGGAGCTCCCCCTGCTGGTTGTTTACCCTTCCAGGCTTCCTGCAGGGTGGGGCAGGTGCCAGATATAGTTTGATACCAATGCCTAAACCAATACCAGTCACATTTGTGTATTTTAATAAAGTTGTGGCCAAAATTTGCCCATTAACATTTAAACTAAATTCTGTCTCCACTGTGTCTTTATTTCCATGGGGGATGGGTTTGGGGGCTCAAAGCACAATTCTCCACCATGCTGAATCCACTTGGCAGGTGTCTGGATAGAACTGTTGAGAGGAGAATTCTCTTCAGCTAAGCTTACGGACCAAAATGGTCCCGATTTACCATACAACCGAGACTGTTACCCACTTGACCGCCTGACTCATGAGATCCTGTGAGATATTATGAGGGGGGAAATGAGAAGCAGGAAGGCCAAATATCTACCCACTCCACAGTCCCAGAGCTGCTCTGCTGCTCTGCTTGTGGAGCAGCTGCTGTTCAGTATCTTCACATTGATTCAAAGAAACCTTTGCTAAGCATTTCCTTTCTGAAGGAATGTGAAAGTGAATGTGTTCATTTATTAGCTATGCACTCATGCAATTCCTTTTCAGTCTTGCCTTTTCTCCATTCTGGGTGACATCTGTCCTTCAGGAGAACAAGCCACCGAAACCAGATGCTGAAAAGGCCTCCTGGTGTACGACTAATGCGTCTCTTGCAGACATGATGAAAGTAGAGTCCCTAGGAGCTATTATCGAGCAAAGTTATGCCAGTTTTCTGTTGCTTCCATGCGCACACTTCCTATTGGCTGCTTTCATGTAGAAGAGGAAGGATGGAACCTCTCCCCTGTTCTGCCTCAAGTGTTTTTATATCACTTTCTTCCCTTTGTAGATGTCCCAGCGGAAACAGGAAGACTGAGAGGAGGCTGACAGAACCACACAGAGCAAAAGGTGACAGGGTTAGAGATGAAAAGAATACCACTGCAGTAAAGAAGTTTAAGGGATGGGGGGGGGGGGAGGAAAGCAACATACATTGGCCAAGTGATCCTTCACTAACATTTTGCAGTCTGCAGCTACAATAAACTAGCAGTCCAGGAAATGGTGGCATGCTGCTACCATATTATTAATATCAATTAATTTGTTTCATTTATGAATCACTTCCCACAAGGCACCCAAAAGTGATTTGCAATATAATATGATAACATACAGAGGGACACGGGTGGCACTGTGGTCTAAACCACAGAGCCCAGGGCTTGCCAATCAGAAGGTCGGTGGTTCGAATCCCCACAACGGGGTGAGCTCCCGTTGCTCGGTCCCAGCTCCTGCCAACCTAGCAGTTCGAAAGCAGGTCAAAGTGCAAGTAGATAAATAGGTACCAGTCCGGCAGGAAGGTAAACACTGCCAGTGTGGTGTAGTGCATAAGAAGGGTTGTCTTGTAATCTGGGGAACCGGGTTCGCGTCTCCGCTCCTCCACATCCAGCTGCTGGATGACCTTGGGCTAGTCACACTTCTCTGAAGTTTCTCAGCCCCACTCACCTCACAGAGTGTTTGTTGTGGGGGAGGAAGGGAAAGGAGAATGTTAGCCGCTTTGAGACTCCTTCAGGTAGTGATAAAGTGGGATATCAAATCCAAACTCTTCTTCTTCTATGCACTGCTCTGGTTCGCCAGAAGCGGCTTAGTCATGCTGGCCACAGGACCCGGAAGCTGTCTACGGACAAATGCAGGCTCCCTTGGCTAGTAAAGCGAGATGAACGTGCAACCCCAGAGTCATCCGCGACTGGACCTAACAGTCAGGGGTACCTTTACCTTTACCTTTTTATGATAACATACATAAAGCAGCTGCCCTGTCTCACACCCAGGGAAGGCCAGCTTTTTGCCAACTTCAGGCTGTCAAATTCAGGGTACCTGGCAACTTTCATTGGGCTCACCTGGGCAGGAACACCACCCAGACTCCTTCTCCATAGAAGGTAGTAGCACCCTAAAGACTCCCAAAGGATTTCTCCAAAGGGAAATTTATTTGGTGGCAACCTCACCAATGGCAACCCGGCCATCTATATATGCCAGGGGTTTCTGTCTTCTGACACAGTCAGTCAGTGATGCAAAAGGCTTCAAAACATGATGTCTTTTTGAAAATCATTGTCCCTCTGCTCTCTTTCTTGGGGGAAAAGGCATTTCTTCCAGCACTTAGCGAAAGGCCTTGGTTGTCTCAGGAGCAGCGTCCAAGGAGAACACAAAACATACACAGATGGTCAGGTACTCACTGCCAGGGCATATCTTCTCTAGCCCTGTGCTGTAGCAGCACTTTATAGCTATCCCATATTGTGGTGAGCATCATAAACTATCCAGGGAAGAGCTGAGACACACTATTACTCCATCACTGTTCTATTTGTGAAATTTCACTGGCCCTTACCAGTGAAATTCTTAGCTGGGATTCTCAGGTTTCCAAAGTCGACATCAATTAACAGATTCAAACTCACAGAACTGTATAAAATAAAAGTAAAATATCTAGGCATGAAGGAGGGGGAAAGAACCCACAGATGTGTAATAGCACACATTTTCTTCCTCTTTATTGGCTCTCAGGCATCGGCTTGCTGCAGATTTCTAAAGTTGCACATTATACGATGGTATGTAATACTGTCTGTTTCCAGAAAGGCAGTTTTAGGAATGTGAAGATAGATTTATATGAGGGTGGAACAGTATCTTGTTCTTTCTTTATTATAGTGGTTTCCTAGTCAAGATGTCCAGATGGTGCATTTACCCATTGCAGCCTCTTTGTTGTTTTCTTTTCTTCTTTCCATCCTTTTAAAACTAAGAGATGAAGGTAGAATTGGTAAGCAAAAGAAGCATAATGGAAGGAAGATATCTTATACAACCAGTTTTCACAAGAACAACAAAAGTATCGTCTCCAGAACTGGGGTGGGGAACATCAGATATACACAGTCTGGTGGACCGCAAGCCTGCAGGCTGAATTTGTCTTCACTTTTAGCTATATATGGACTCAGCTACACAGCTGCAATTATAACGTTATACATTTGTTATAAAAATGTGACACCAAATGGTGTTGTAGAGCTGTATGGCAAATTGCATGTATATTTTTATAACTTTTTTCCATAGCATTTTCATTGCGTTTTTTGTATATATATCTGTGTATATACAGCCTAAATTTCACCTTGCAAATGATGGGCACCCATTCAGCTACCTTACAAAATCACTCAGCAGTCAAACAGCTGCTCATTCTACACCAGGGGTCAGCAAACGTTTTCATCTGGGGACCGGTCCACTATCCCTCAGACCTTGTGTGGGGCTGGACTTTATTTTGAAAAATATAAATATCCTGCAAGCTGGTCCTGCAGCTGCCTCCGGACCTAGAAGAGGAATGCACTCTGCATGTGCTCAGGAGCATGTCTTGGCATAGCCCGCTCACTGGCATTGTTGACGAGCAGCAGCCAATCCATCGCCCTGTCCCCGTGGAGCTCCCAGGTGGCATGCACCATGTGCTGCGGCCCATTGTCCAAGGCCAGGTCAGCAGGAAGGCTGGGCAGGTGGTGCGTAGCTCACCCTCCAGCTGCTCCAGCATGGCCGCTGAGCGCGCCACCAGCAGCAGTGCTGAGCCAGGTGCCAGGCGTGGGGCCAGCAGGCGCGCCAAGCTCCGACTTAAGCCCTGCGACGCGCCCATCATGATGCCCATGGCGCAGCCCAGACCCGCCGCCCGCCCACCTGCGATCCATGGTCGCGCCGGGTTTACCTAAGCCTCGGGCAGCGAGGCTTCAGATTGGCTGCAGGAACTTCCTGCAGCCAATCCGAAGCCGCGCCAGCACCACCGCCTGCCAAGAGCCGCCCATGTACTCCACTGAAGAAAAAGCAAGATATTAAATAAAAACAATAAATCGGGCAATGACAATGCGTGCCAACAGACCAGAAAAAGCCTGCTGCTCCATCAAGTAGACAAGTGTGACCCACAAAAGTCACCCAATGAACCTTTTCATGGCATGGAAATCAGCGTTAGAATATCATTCTTGGGGTAAGGAACCTGAAGGTTCTCCAGAGTTCTTGGACCTGTCAGTCCCATGCAGCATGGCCAATGGCCAGTGATAGGGATGGATGGGCTGTGGTCTGCCAATATCTGCAAGAAAACAGGTTGTCTTACCCTGATCTGTGCACCCCCAGCACAACAAATAAGGGCTGGTAGAATAGTTGGCAGCTCTGCTCAATATTCCACAGTTGCAATGCTAGGCCAAAAGATATCCTCTAAAGAGAAGACCATGATTATCAATATCACCACTGTTCTCTATGCCTGCTGATTTGCTCTAGCTGGGCAAGGCTGGGAGAAGATGGAAATTTAGTTGGCAACATCGCCGTTTCATCGGAGAGCGCCACAACATATTGGTTATAAAATAAAAACACATATGAAAGCTGTAGTTCATGTTTTATAATCTTGTAAAATAAAAATTTAAAAAATGATGAGGCAAGGAAATAGCTTGGGAGATAGTGTATCAGTAGTTTAAGATTTTCATATCATTTTAATGGCAGGCTCCTTCTACGTTACACAGCATGCCAAGTTATTTTACATTCAGAAGCACTATCATTTACAGTTTAGTGCAAGTACCCATGGGGGCAAAGCTAACATTTCAATATTCACTGAATAATTAGCCAAAATTGCCTTTTGATGCAATTCAGGGGGATAAACGATTCCCTTAAAAGTAGACAATAGATTGCCAGGCTGCTTGAGTTTAAGTAGCCTCATTAATTTACTAATATTAGGGAGCATATGGGCTGTTCCTCTGAACGGAACATGGGACTATATTATACAAGTGGTTTGGGGCATATTTTGGGATATTGGCGAAAGAAAAAAAGAGAGGTAGAAATCTAAAGCAAGGTTTGATGAACTTTCCCTTAATTTCAAACTATCTGGAAAATGGGCTTTCTTGTTGCTACATTGCAAAATAACTATAAAATGGCTAAGCACATTAGGATATATGCAGCTTGGATCCATTAGGCAAAATTCATTTTTATTTGTATGATATGTATGCCTATATAAAATTGCCTCTTAAACTTGAACTTGGAGTTATAATGCACTCAAGAGAGAGATGGTATAATCCACATAAGAGCTGGGACATGTGCTGTGGAATTTCTGAGTGCTTCTTTATGTAACAATTCCATCACAATCTTCAATCGCTTCCATATTACCTTTTTTTTAAAGCATTCATCCAGATTTGTTTGCACAAACTTTGTAAGTCCTTAGTCAACGTTGCCTGTTTATTAATTTGGGATGAACTGGGCTTCGCCATCCAAGACCTCCAAATCATCTTTAATTGCACCACCTGAATTTGTCATTTTGTGAATGCTGCTATTTTGGGGTGGGAATCAATCTGGAAGTGCTCTTGGCCTGAAAAGTGGTCTGTGGCGTTTGCCCTCCTAGGTGACATCATGCTGGGTCATAAGGAAAGGGTTAAATGAGTGTGAAGTGATTGGCAAGTGGGAACCCAAGGGGAGGAGTTAGAGTTAGTGTTGTTAAGGAGTCAGTCTGGTGTTAGAGAAGAGAGAGGGAGGATAAGTCTGTGGGTTGGGATAGTTTGATGTGAGAGAGTGAGAGAATCTGTTAAGAGGAGTCAGATAGACGGTTGGGATAACCAGTTAGAAGTTATTAGGAAGGTATAGGCCGGTAAAGTAACTAAGATTAAGAAACTGACAAGAAAAATTATCTGAAACCATAAAGTTGTTAAAGCTTATAAAATAAACTTGTGTATTTGGTTTAATGTTAGCAACTGTCTGGACTCCGTGTGTTCCTGAGAGAAACGGGTTGGTGGCAGCGGGGAAGCAATCACAGTGGTGGCACAGGGATCAATAGACTGTCAAACGTCCAGGGACCCTGTGTGATCGCCACATGGTCTTCTTTTTGGCATTGGAAAGGAGTTCAGTTTGAGGCAGGGGGGAGCCCATAGCATGACTGGATTGCAGAGTACTAATTAATTAACGTAGCTTGTTCCCATGCCTGTTCAAGACATGGATTGCTATTTGCCTAAAACCTTTTTCTCCATGTTCATGAACATGAATGACTATTGGCATTACTTTAGAACTAGGGTAAATTCTTCCCACTGCAGGCTTCTTCTAGAAGACGTGTTGCTGTCAATCTACCAGAAATGGCCCAGAAACTAGCACATTTTATCAAAAGACAATGTGGGTCATGTTAGGGACTTTGGCCTAGGACTAGGTCATAGAGTACCCTTGTAATGTTCTTAGAAGGGAGCAACAGAGATGAGGCCAGAGCTTTTCTGTTTTGGGGGGAAAACAGATTTTATTGATAAAGAAAAATAAGATACAAATTGTAAGGAAGTGACCAAAAACAATGAGAAGTGAGTTTAAAATTTGAAACTGCATATGCTCAGGGTGTTTTATTTTTATGAAGGTTGCCAAAATGTTTTTTGCTTGTGTTTTGCTGAGAGTTGAGAACCTGCACATACTCAGAATAGTTTTGGTGCCCCATGAAATAACACAGTTGTCAGTCTTTAAGAAGAGTTTGGATTTGATATCCCGCTTTATCACTACCCGAAGGAGTCTCAAAGCGGCTAACATTCTCCTTTCCCTTCCTCCCCCACAACAAACACTCTGTGAGGTGAGTGGGGCTGAGAGACTTCAGAGAAGTGTGACTAGCCCAAGGTCACCCAGCAGCTGCATGTGGAGGAGCGGGGAATCGAATCCGGTTCACCAGATTACGAGTCCACCGCTCTGAACCACTACACCACACTGGCTCTGTAAGATACCTCAAGATGTATTTTCTGGTGCCTTATTTCATATATTCTTTTGGGGAGCAGGGTTTTTTGGTGGAACTGCAGCAGAGCACCTGACAACGTTAATCTGACCTTAATAAATAGTGATAACTAGTTCCGCAATCAGGTC
The DNA here is from genome assembly GCF_965153285.1 of Podarcis tiliguerta. NCBI lineage: Eukaryota > Metazoa > Chordata > Lepidosauria > Squamata > Lacertidae > Podarcis > Podarcis tiliguerta. The sequence continues at coordinate 87,729,973 of NC_139537.1, forward strand.
ACTCATCCTCTCCTGATTAGCCATAATCTACCAATTAACCTTTCCAGAAAAGATGAGCAGTATGAGGGCAAAATGAAGGCATGCTGGTATTTCCTGGCAATAGGCTGCAATTCTATGCACAAGTGTAAGCACACTGAATTTAGCTGGATTTTTGAGCAGACACACATAAGATTAGGCTCTTTAGATCCGGGCTGAAAACTTCTGTATCTTGAATCACACAAAGGATTCTCTACACAATCATGGCCTGGGTATAATGCCAATGGAGAATTCATGTGTGCACCTGCGATGCTCAACAACTTGTATGGCTCAGCCCTGCGTAGTATGTGACAATATTTTCAGGAGAGCAAAACTCCTAAATTCAGATGCTAAATTAAATGGCACAAAATCTTGGCAATGAATTATTTCCTCCATTGGCATTTGTGACTGTGCAATTTATTATTAGTTACCCTCCGTTATATTCAGCATTCCAGCATTCACACATCATTCTGATAAGAACTACATGGACAAATTGACATGAGTAATACAACTTGTGTTGGTGCTGGCATTTCAGGAGGTGATTTGTTCACTGCTTCCTGTAATCTGAATAGACTCACATGAAATCAAGTTAGCTTACACACACACACACACACACAGAGAGAGAGAGAGAGAGAGAGAGAAGATGGAGGAGTAGGCAGAGGGTTTGTATAGTCCAGAGCAGAATGAGACTTTGATGATACATTTGGAGTCGTAAGTACTATCTAAAATTGGAAATAAATTGTTGACTGTACTTGGTTTCTGCAGAAAAACAAAGATGAGAGCTACCAAAGGTCCACTGCTGCTTGGTGTAATGTCACTGTAAGTAGCCAAGAGAGTTTACGTCAGAAAAAGTTAAGTATAAAGGAAACAGCAATTATGTCTGATAAGCTGTAGCTAAAATTGGAAATAAATTACTGACAGGCATAAATCCAAATGGAAGTACACCACAGGGAACAGAAAGCAGGCTAAAACCTGTACAGGAACAAAGTCTACTAGTATCATTCGACAATGTCTTTCTTAAGAAATCGAAAATGAGGTGAGGATAAACTTGAGTAAGCGCACATTAAGCAATTAAAGCGGTGATTTAACAACTGTTGCCGGGAACTTCCTTGGAAGTTTTTAAACTTGTCATTCTACACACACAATAAATGGCTACCATTTTGCCCCCCCCCCCCAGTGCCACAAAGGCAAATGTCTTGGTCACTCATGGGGGAGGTGTGTGTGTCTGTTGCTTTGAATCACTTACATTCAAGGTAAAGTGTAGCATGGAAAAAGTTATTGGTTCAGTTGTTTCCTACGCGACAACAGAGAATTGTGAGAATTCAGAGGTCTGGAGGGTGGCAACACACAAACAGGCCTTTTCTGTTTTGTTTTGTTTTAAATAATATTTATTTCAATTTTCAGAAATACAAAAAGGAAAAAAAATTGAAAAAGACAAAATACAGTAGAGTAAGGGAGAAAAACAAAAATAAAAGTTAAAAATACATAAAAAACCACCCCTCCACCCCACCAACAAGAGAAAAAACAAAAAACAAAAACATTAAAAAAGAAACACTTCCATTTTTCAGAATTCCATCCTTCAATAACTTATTTCCTCGACCTCCTCCCACCTCCCTTTTTGTATTCCAATTATTAATTAAGTCAGCAAATTCTTTCCATCTTTCACTGCTTACTCACTTATTTATCTTAATCCATTTAAACCTTATCCTCCCATCAACATCTAGAAAATTATCTATACTCCAATCTAATAAGAAGAGAAAAGAGAAAACCCTTAAATCTTATACCCTTAAATCCTAATGTCTCTAATCCTTATCATATTTCCACTAAAGTCAAATCAATTCATTCCACCATCAGGAATAAATAAATTCATTCCACCAAACAGGCCTTTTCTGCAGTGGCTCCCTATTTGTGGAATGCTCTCCCCAGGGAGGCTTGCCTGGCACCTTCATTATGTACCTTTAGGTGCCAGGCAAAAACATTCCTCTTCAACTAGGCCTTTGGTTGACTAATATATCCTTTTTGATGTGTTTGTGTGATGGGGTGGGGGGACGCAGGGTTATTGTTTTATTTTATTTTTCGTATGTACTTTGTTTATTTATCTTGTAATTTTATGCTGTGAACTGCCCTGAGGTTTATGGATGAAGGGCAGTATAGTACAAATTCAATTAATTAAGAATAAGAACAATCTCCAATGTTGCTGTCCCTCTGTTCTTCATAATTAGGAAATGTTACCTAACTTGGCAAGGGTCACCATGTCTCAGATGGATGCCTACCAGTAGACTTCCAGTAATGCTGAAGGAATTTGTGTTTCATAAATGGCATTCTTAATTCACTAAATGTACACAAAAACAAAGACATATGCAGTTATCAGACAGGCGCTGTCTGAAAAAATGAAAGAGTGGAACTGAAAGAGGGACTGAAGAGTAGATTGTCCAAATCACACTTGGGTACAAAGTGACTATAACCCCATTAACTAGGCAGAAAGCCTTAAAACCAAAAGAGTGACCTACCATGTGGTTTAGGCCTATGGCAAGGATTATCCTTGCTCCTCCCCCAAGCTAATGTTCAACCACACATATGCCTTCTAGGAGCCACTAGTTCTAAAGCTCTTTAGTTGAAGTCACTAGGCTGTGCTTCTAGAGCAGGAATGGGGAACGGGTGAATCTCCAAGTTGTTACTGGGCTCCACCTGCCATCAGCTGGAGCTGCTGTGGTCAACAGTCAGGGATGATAAGAACTGTAGTCCAATAACATCTGAAGGCACACATTCCTCATCTCTGTTTTAAACTTGCTATGGGTTGAGAGATGGTGAAGCTCAGTGTTCGAAGCTGAGATATGAAAGGTAGGAGCTAAATGGTACCTTAAACCTAGGTTATGGGTGCAACATTGGAATGTCTTGGCACACTTTTTAAATAACAAGAATACAAAGCTGAAAATGAATGGACTGCAGCTAAAATATTATATTCATTTTTCACATGGTCTAGTCCTTCTCCTGGTCACCCCTCTAATATTCTTAAGAGCGTATCTTCTCCAGTCTTCAGAGAGTAGTTAGAAGTGGGGAGGCAGAAAAAGGTCCTCCTTTCCTTCCACTCTGCAGATTTAATCTGAAATCTTAGGCGCAGTGCTGCACCCAGAGCTCAGAAACTGCTCACGCTAATGAAATTCCTTGTCACAAAATGCACCTAGAACAATGGGAACAACACACACGCAGTGACAAAGGGAGGCCAAGTCCATGCCATATCATCAATCTGTTGGCCGCTTTGAGTATTTGAGCAAAAAGCACCCTGCAGATGTGGAGAGATTTTGAGCCTGACCAGAGTGACTTTGATCTTTAATACAAAAAAGGCAAAAGGGACCAGAAGTCCCTCAAACTCAACAATCTCAAAACTGCCCATGTTGTAGAGTGCAATCCAGAGCCCTTGCCATCGGTGGGAAGGCTTGATGGGTAGAGGGCAGAAGGTAGGGAGCGGGTAGGAAAATTTGCCAGCCCTGCCTCTGCCCTATTCCCCCAAACACCCCATTTTAGGGTTTTCTGCTGCCTACCACCATTTGGGTAGGAGCATTGAGGTGTTTCTTACTGGCTGGAATCTCCCGCTGGCAGAGGTCAGCAGTGCCAGACAGTGCTAAACAGAAATACCTCTGCCTCATCCAATTCCCTCTGTCTAGCCAAGCCTCCTCTAGTGGATAGGGAATTTGACTTACTCTGCCTTTAATAATTTTATTTATTAAAATGTCATTCTGCTGCAAAGTGCATGGGAATATTTACCGTATTTTTTGCTCCATAAGATGAACTTTTCCCCTCCTAAAAAGTAAGGGGAAATGTGTGTGCATCTTATGGAGCGAATGCAGGCGGAAGGCTCTGCTCAGCGCTCCTTTAAAGAGCTGCATGGAGCGTGTGTGCGGCTCTTGGGGGCTTTTCAGAGAATATTTTTTTCTTGCATTCCCCCTCTAAAAACTAGGTGTGTCTTATGGTCAGGTGCGTCTTATAGAGCGAAAAATACGTTAGTCCCATGTGTGTTCAACTAGGGGACTGGCCTAACCCTTTGAACACGTCTGTTTCTCATTCCCATTAAAAAAAAAAAAATGCATTATGAGCCACAATACAAACTGTGTTTACTTAGGAGCAAATGCACTTGTATTGCTTCCAAGTAAACATGGCAATTCCGAATCTCTGCAGTCATTTGTTTGCCAACCTGGCTGCCTTGGAGTGCATTGCAATTTGCAAACTTGTCTCCTTGGTCTCCTGCAGACAGGAGCAGCTACAGGGAACACAGTCACACTGTATTGCCTAGGTAACCAGACAAAGCTAGGTTTCCCATTCATCCTTCTTTCCCAAGCTGTTAGCCACACCCCAAGCAATCCTTGTTTGCTAGGGTTAAATTAGTGAAGCAGTCCATAAATTAATGCAGGAAACAATGGTAAGTGTTCACTGAAATGTTTCTTCTCAAAGTACTAGGTTAATTTAATGCACATTGGCTGAATTTTCATTACTCACCAGCTCAACCTTCTAGGGCAGCAGATTTCAACTGTTTCAGACCTGAGACCCACCTTTAATGCAATCCAGTGGAAGGCGGACACTTCTTCTTGTCCCACCACTTCCCCCCAGGAAAATTTGCTCCTTCCTATTCCCGGAAAGTGTGTTCTCCTTCAGGGAGAGCACGTGTTGCGGTGGGGTCTACTGAGCCACCCCTCTGTTACCAGGCAGGGTCTCTAAAGATGGCCTGGGGCAGTGATTGGTTCACTGGGTTGCTGGGGTAAAAGTTCTGTTGCAATTTTGGTGGGAGGGGTAAAAGGTTTAAATACTCTGCACGCAGCCTTGTACTTTCTCTTTTGCTGCGTGCAACGGATCACCCGCCCACCCGCCCTAGAGTAAGGGGTTGTTGCGTTGACCTTGCTATGCCTGTCATGGGGTCGTCTGCCTTTGAGCAGGGGCCTGGTAGGAATTTTTCCACCTGGCAAATTGGCTGGCTGGGTGGTTTTTGCCTGCTGCGTAGCAAATCGTCACAACTTGTAAGGTTGCGGTTAGGCATTGGTTATAAATGGGTGGAGGAGGGGTTAGGATAGGCTGTGCCTGCCCCTCCATGGTTGCTGCGGAAAGGGAATTCCGTTAAAGGAATCCTGGGGCTTGCCATCTTTTCGTCCAATCCCTGGAATGGGACTAGGGCCGGCAAGCCTTCGGGGAGCAGGCGAGTGAGAGTTGAGGGTCTGTGTCTCAGCTCCAATTCCTCCCCGACTTGCTTTCCCCTGCACTGTCTTTCGGTGGTGCCCGGAAGTCAGTTCTGTCCCCAGGCGGGGGGACAGATAGTCTTAACCAATGCCTAAACAACCACTCACGGTTTGCATTTGAATAAAGTTGTGGCCAAAATCATGCCAAAAATCTTAAACAAAAATTACGTGTCTGTTGTGAGTTATTTGGGGGGTGGATTGGGGACCTCGACATGCAACAGTTCCTTCAACTTGTTCCTCTCTCATTGCTGGGTTTCTAGACAGCTAAAGCCTCCTAATTCTCAGCCATGGACTGTCAACAGTTTGTCCTGGTGATAGACTTTATCAGCACCCCCTGACTGCGTGCTCTGCAGGTGATTCTCCTTTAGCAGCTGATCAATTAAGGCTTTGACTTTCACCGTTGCTTTACTTCTCCCTGCAAATCACTGCTGTGATTTCCAGCATTCTGTGTTAGGATGTTCTGATTGATTACACGACTGCCTTTATTTGCTCCCTCTTGGCTCAATCAAACCAGCTCATAGGCGACACGATCTGTTTCCCAAGACCTATTTTACATACACCCCACTTCCCTAGGTCATGAGACATTCTCGGGGCAGTGCAGCACAATTGCTATGCATGGCATTGTGCTAGTTTCCTTTGGATGAGAGAGCATTGGAGACTTGTGCTGCCTTTTTAATAGTGCCTTTATCTCAAATAATTCAAGACAACATATTGAAAGCAGATAGGCACTTGTTCAGCAGGTTCCCAGACGACAGCTGGGACACAGCTAGCACCAAGGGTCAGCATGGCTGAGAATCTGCTGATGGCACACACCCTAGTAGGGAACCCATTAACAAGAGTTCTGCTGGACTCTTCACTATTGCAGCCTGTGGTCTCCTGGGTACATGTTTCAGTATACCACTGTAGGCAGGACTGAGGTTTTGGGTACCAGCCAAGGTGCCCAAAGGGTAGGATAAAAGAAGGAAGACAGAACAAGTAACCATCCCGTGCATCTTTTCTCTGTGGTTATCTCAGCAAATATTGTTGTTGTTTAGTCGTGTCCGACTCTTCATGACCCCATGGACCAGAGCACGCCAGGCACTCCTGTCTTCCACTGCCTCCTGCAGTTTGGTCAGACTTATGTTTGTAGCTTCGAGAACACTGTCCAACCATCTTGTCCTCTGTCATCCCCTTCTCCTTGTGCTCTCAATCTTTCCCAGCATCAGGGTCTTTTCCAGGGAGTCTTCTCTTTTCATGAGGTCTCCAAAGTATTGGATCCTCAGCTTCAGGATCTGTCCTTCCAGTGAGCACTCAGGGCTGATTTCCTTCAGAATGGATAGGTTTGATCTTCTTGCAGTCCATGGGACTCTCAGGAGTCTCCTCCAGCTCCATAATTCAAAAGCATCAATTCTTCGGCGATCAGCCTTCTTTATGGTCCAGCTCTCACTTCCATACATCACTACTGGGAAAACCACAGCTTTTACTATATGGACCTTTGTCAGCAAGGTGATGTCTCTGCTTTTTAAGATGCTGTATAGGTTTGTCATTGCTTTTCTCCTAAGACGCAGACGTCTTTTAATTTTGTGACTGCTGTCACCATCTGCAGTGATCATGGAACCCAGGAAAGTAAAATCTTCTTGTCCCACATAGAGATTTCTCAGGAGACAGATGAGGTGATCAGGCACTCCCATTTCTTTAAGAACTTGCCATAGTTCAGCAAATATTACAGAGATGTAGAGCAGAAAGAACAGTGTGAAGAGACCTCCCTGCCAAAAGGGCAGGGAAGACAGCACAAATGTACAGCTCTAGTTCTCCTGCCATTCAAAGTGTTTTTTTCACCTAGGTGAGTGCATGCATCAACCCCATATTGTACAGAATCCAAATAGTGCCACTGAATTTTCACAATATAATTTTTTGACCATCATTAAAGGCCTCTCACTAAGTAAACTGTGTCTTTTTTAAAAAAATCAAGGGTGTATTAAAGGGTGTGTAGCATTTACCCATCTCATTTATGTATGCAATGTGCGCATATATATATATATATTTCACACACTCGTGGAATTTTTAAATACCCGTTTTTTCTTAAACTAAACCAAACTTTTAAAAAAATTACAGCCTTGTTCCTTTTCACCTGTAATTGCAGAGCTTGTGCAACATGGTTTAGCCCCAAGCAAAATTTTATGATCAGGTTATAAACCTGGAAAACTAGAGATTTATAAGGGAAATTGCAATTCAATGTTACTTTTGTGACTGCATGGCCATAATTTAGGATCCTGTTCTTTCACGTTGTAATAACTATTTATCCCTTAGGGAAAGGGGTTATGTTTTTTAAACCTCTTCTCCAGACAATTAATGCCAGTGAATTATAATATCCTTTCTCTGCTCTTTCATAGGCTGCTGCTGCTGCAAGCTTTCGGATTCCAAAATTTGGATTGACTAAATAATAAAATGCTCTGGAAACTACTAGATGGCAGATTGAAGTGGTGTCATGTTGCTCACCTAACCACGAATCTGGACTCTTATATTTAGAGAAGTTTATCTAGATGCTAGGCTGGACCTCAAACAGAAGTGATAATCCTTTGACAGAAAGGTGCATCTCTGCTTACCATATCCAAGTGATCTGTTTCTACCATATCCAGGTGACCTGTTTCTATAAGGAGAGATAGTGCTAATAACTACTGAAATATGAAAAATCCATCTGCCTGCATTGGTGTGTGATTTCCTTGGATTCCTACAGAGATAATCTAGTAGGCATCAATGGCTGCTACTCATAGCAATTATATTATTTTCAGGATGAGAGGTAGTATTCTGGGGATCATGAGAAGAATAATTCTACTGCACTTCCACCTTGTTTGTGGGCTTCTTCTGGGCATCTGGTGAACCTCTGTGAGAACAATATCCTGGACTAGATAGAGGGCTGGTTTGTATTCCCAAGACCTATGTGGCTGAGAAGGGTGGAGTTGGCCTCAGCCAACCATTCCCACCTGGGTACTTGGTGCAGCACCAGAGCAGAATTGACAGGTGGGTGGGTTGAGGTTTCTTGTGGTCTATAAAAATGCCATCCCTCTCTCCAGGTTTCCTGTCCACTTGAGTTGAGATCTAGAGTGTCTGCACCTGATGTTCAGCAATTGAGACAGAAATTAGGAATTCTGCTGCTTTTCCACCCAGCTTGCGACCGAAGCAAAACTTTTTTGGTGCTAAGCAAAAACTTTCCTTTCTTATCCAGGCTTTTGGCCCATAATTGGAAGTGTCTGTTTTTTTTAAAAAAATAGTAGCAGTAGCAGCAACAACAACAATTTCATTACATATATGCCACCCATCTGGCTGGGTTGTCCCAACCCCTTTGGGTGGCTCCCAACAAAATATTAAAAACACAACGAAGTAACAGCCATTTAAAACTTCCTTGATGCCTTCAGATGTCTTCTGGAATTCAAATAGTTGTTTATCTGTTTGACATCTGATGGGAGGGCATTCCATAGGGCTGTATCTGTGGCCTCTTTTAAGGGGACTGGATCTATGAAGACTTGTCTTTTATTTATACAAGATGTATGGGGGATGTGTGTGTGTTTAGTTTTTTATTTATTGTGATTCTTATAATTGGCTTTAGTATTTTTACTGTGTCTGTAAGTCACCTCGAGTCATTTCTATGAGTAAAGCAACATATATAATATAATATAATATAATATAATATAATATAATATAATATAATAATATCACTAACATAACATAACATAACATAACATAACAACATAACATAACATAACATATAATAGGTGGGATTTTTCTAGGTAGCAATATGTAATGTGCACACAGGGCCAGATTTAGGTTTAATGAGGCCCTAAGCTACTGAAGGTAATGGGGCCCTTTATATGTCCAGCTGTCCATTGTCAACAACAAATTATTGCTTTTTTTGTGTTGAATATATGTTGTATGGTAATTTATGGACCTAATAAGTATCTAAAGCCATTTGTACGTAACAAAGTATGTATTTTATCAAAGTAATTTTATTTTATTTGTTTTTTATCTTATATTTTGAAAATATACATCCAGTTTTTTCCCCTTTAATTTTTTTTTGGGGGGGAGGGGCAAGAGAGTGGGGCCCTAAGCTGTAGCTTGTTTAGCTTATATGTGAATCTGGCACTGTGTGCACAATTGATCAGTTTGAGTTGGTGTTGCTGGAGTCAGTGGCGTAGCGTGGGGGGTGCAGGGGAGCCAGCCGCACCAGGCGCAACATCTGGGGGGGGGGGCGCTCACACTCGCAGCTCTCTGCCCCTACCTGGCTCACTCTCTCTCTCTCTCACTGCAGTGCTGGCTGTGCGAATCCGATCCGAGCCGCCGGGTCGCCGCCCACTGTGGAGGGGAGGGTGCCAGGTGTGCGGTGCGGTGCGGAGAGAGAGCGAGGGACTATCTGGGGGAGGGACTGTGCAGCGGGGGGGGGGGGGGGCAAATTACTTGCCTTGCCCCGGGCGCTGACAACCCACGCTACGCCACTGGCTGGAGTAGATGCATTCCACATTCACTTCTCCATTTATGAAATGGGAATTTTAGTGACTCTTTGACCCTAAAGAAGCCTGTGCTTCTTCACGAGTGAAGCAAGTATAACAAGAGAAGTTCACCTCCAAGTAAGCTGCAACTGGGAACAGAGAGCCAAAGAGCAGCAGGAGGTGAACCAAGGCAAAAGCATGACTGAGCTTCACACAGGAGCTGCTTCATTGCCCATTGTTCTATTCCTCTGGTTATTGGCATGGAAATCTTCTTTAGAATGACACCTTTGTCACAATATAGTAGTGCCCTTCAGGAGAATATGCCACAGAAATTCTGTTATTGGTTGCATTCCTTTATTCTGCTATCTGTCTGGGTGGTGCTGTGGTCTAAACCACTAAGCCTCTTGGGCTTGCCATTCAGAAGGTCAGCAGTTTGAATCCCCCTGATGGGGTGAGCTCCGCTTGCTCTGTCCCAGCTCCTGCCAACCTAGCACACCAGTGCAAGTAGATAAATAGGTACTGCTGCGGTGGGAAGGCAAATGGCATTTCCTCGAGCTCTGGTTTCCGTCACGGTGTCCCGTTGTGCCAGAAGTGGTTTATTCCTGCTGGCCAAATGACCCGGAAAGCTGTCCGTGAACAAACGCTGGCTCCCTCGGCTTGAAAGTGAGATGAGCGCAGCAACCCCATAGTTGCCTTTGACTGGACTTAGCCATCCAGGGGTCCTTTCCCCCTTTACTATACAGTGGTACCTCAGGTTAAGAACTTAATTCGTTCTGGAGGTCTGTTCTTAACCTGATACTGTTCTTAACCTGAAGCACTACTTTAGCTAATGGGGCCTCCCACTGCTGCCATGCTGCATCATGCAATTTCTGTTCTCATCCTGAAGCAAAGTTCTTAACTCGAGGTACTATTTCTGGGTTAGTGGAGTCTGTAACCTGAAGTGTATGTATCCCGAGGTACCACTGTATATGTGTTTGTGTGTGTGTAGTTCTACACTCACCTGATATTTTGTGAGAGGGTGGCATATAAATACTTTCATAAATAAATAAGAAATGGGCACAATGTGTCATTTGCTTCAAAGTCTAGCAAGAAGTAAAATCTTATAACTGGACCAGAAATGGCAGAGCAAGGCTAGAGGGTTGGTTAAGTTGGTTGATGTCCAGGAGAGCTAAACTTCCTTTTTTTTACAAGGGACAAAAGGTAGATTGGGAATTAATGTTACAATACAGTTTTCCAGACAGCGATGTGTTTTATGGCGGGGGTAGGGGGTGGGAGAAGAAGAACCAAGTGAACAATGATGTTTGCATATATATTTAGACTCTACCTGCAAGCTCTTGTCCTCTATGGTTTTCAGTGTTTTTTTCTGTCGAATGCTGGAGTTAAAGTGCTTTCTGAAGCAGCATAATAAGAACATATGTTTTCTATACAGAGAAAAACACATACACTCCAAATATATTTGGAAATACATTATTATCAGTCAACAGTGTTCTGACTTTTTATGCCATCAACTTAGCTTTTATGTGATGTTACCAAGCAACAGAAGTTATCTATTCTGCTGTTATTATACACAATACTTTGGTGTTTCAATGAAATCAGATATCAAATGAGTAGGATGAAATTTTCCCCATGAACCATGTATCACTGATGGATAAAAGCAGTAGAAATAAATCAGACGTATGCTAGACTCCCCTATAGGTTGTAAATTTCAATAACTACTGTTCTGCCTATGTTGTGTAAGGGACTGTTCTTTCCTCTTTCTCTTTTTGATACTGCAACAAACCTTATCAAGACTCTATCAGACAGTGGACATAATTAAAGCTATATTTGTGATATGCCTCGGAGGTTCGAAGGGAATTTATTGTGGTAAACCCCAACTGTGTGTTTCCTTTTTTAAAAAAAATGTACTCCTGTCAAGATCTGAGCAACCCACAAAAATTGCTCTTTCAAAAGTAATTTCTTTTTGTTATCTAATAATTTAAAATCTGAATCCCATAAGGCACTGAACACTGCTTTTTAATTTTATCTCCCAACTTTTCCCTGAGGAAGTGTTGGAGCCAAACTAGATAGGGTGAATTGGCAGATTATTGAAACATAATTTTGAGATGATGTACAGATGATTTAGTCAAACGGCACATCTCTATTCTGGAAATAAGGTGGTTTCAAGTGGTCAGTTGTTAACAAAAGAACATCAGATTCTTAAAAGTTTCAGCAAACTGCTTTTCAAAAAGAATGCTTTTCACTTTCCCTTCACATTAGTGATTTCGCTACCAAAAGAACAATTTTGCTGTCAGGTTAGAATATGTCATCTCAGAGACGATAGCAACATCTCCTTTGATGTTGAAGAGTAAAAGAAAAAGCAAATTCAGGTATATTTTGTACCCAATGACTGTTTTAGTAGCATAAAATACTGCCTTTAAATTGTCTGCTTTCAGATTATCCTTTTTACATTGACTTGTTTGCTGTGGAAGTCATGGGAAGTCTGGGAATGTTCTGGGGACACATCCTGGCTGCACTCTCATTTAATGCACAGAGTCTTAACATTAGGGAAAGGATGGCAGCTGCGTTGGCAGGTGCTAGAGAAAGTGAGCGAGTCTTGAGGCACTCCAGGACAGAGCTGCGCATGTCACGTGATAGTCCTGCCCCACCTAAACCAGGTGTGGGAAACACTTGACCCTCCAGATGTTGATGAACTCCAACTCCCATCAACCCCAACAAGTATGACCAATGGCCAGAGATGATGGGAGCTCTAGCTCTGCAACATCTGGAGAGCATAGGGTTCTAAACCCGTGTTTCCCAAACTTGGGTCTCTAGCTGTTTTTGGACTACAATTCACATCATCCCTTAAAACCAACTTTAATTTTTTAACCAATTTTTTTAATGTATGGTGGAGTTGCACAATGTTATACAGTGGTGCCTCGCAAGACGAAAAGAATCCGTTCCACGAGTCTCTTCGTCTTGCGGTTTTTTCCGTCTTGCAAAGCAAACCCATTAGCGGCTTAGCGGATTAGCGCTATTAGCGGTGTAGCGGCAATTAGCGGCTATTGAAGGCTTAAGGGATTAGCGGATTAGCTGCTAAAAGGCTATTAGCGGCTTAGCAGGCTTAGTGGATCAGCTGATAAGCGGCTTAGCGATCAGCTGTTAAGCGGTTTAGCGATCAGCTGTTAAGCGGCTTAGCAATCAGCTGTTAAGCGGCTTAGCGATCAGCTGTTAAGCGCCTTAGCGGCTTGGGGAAAAGGGGGGGAGGGGAAAAAACCCGCAGGAACTCGCAAGACATTTTCGTCTTGCAAAGCAAGCCCATAGCAAATTCGTTTTGCGAAGCACCTCCAAAACGGAAAACCCTTTCGTCTAGCGGGTTTTCCGTCTTGCGAGGCATTCGTCTTGCGGGGCACCACTGTACTCCTTTAATGGTGTTTCACACTATTTCCAAAATTATGCAGCAATCTCTTCCATCCAATTCAGCTCTGGCCTAGCGATCATCAGACTCAAATTGAAGGAATAACCTTAAATGCAGAGACTTATATTGTTTTTTTTCTATTGTCAGCAGCTCGATTAACAATAGCCCAAGACTTGAAACAATGTATAGAAATCCCCATTGACATCTGGGTAAATAATATCTGAAATGCCTTACTCACCACAGAAAGGTAATTAAAGGCACTTCAAAAGCAGACACTTTTGGCGAGACTTGGCTTCCAATCTTTTCCTTTATAAAGGAGACAGAAGATACTTTTATTCCAACAACAACACAAGAATCTCTGTGGAGAGGATACTTGAATTGACGATGCATAAATAAACATATTGCTTGTGTACTGTGTACCACATATGAAGCTTAATGAGAATGTACCACTGGACGGAACTCTGTAGTTATATGTCATTCTTGTATTTGCATGAAAACCAATAAAATTATTGGTGGGGGAGAAACATAATTTCTAACTGCAAAATGGCAACAGCACAGGCATTCTCGTGGGCTACCTTGCCCACAAGGTCTCACTCTGGTACAATGCAATGCTCCTCTGAGGAGGGTAAAAAAGTAAAGGTAAAGGGACCCCTGACAACTCTGGGGTTGAGGCGCTCATTTCACTTTATTGGCCGAGGGAGCCGGTGTACAGCTTCCGGGTCATGTGGCCAGCATGACTAAGCTGCTTCTGGCGAACCAGAGCAGCGCACGGAAACACCGCTTACCTTCGCACCTATTTATCTACTTGCACTGGCATGCTTTCAAACTGCTAGGTTGGCAGGAGCAGGGACCAAGCAACGGAAGCTCACCCCGTCGTGGGGATTCAAACAGCCAATCTTCTGATCCGCAAGCCCTAGGCTCTGTGGTTTAACCCACAGCGCCACCCACTTTTTATCCGAAGAGGGTAGAGACTGGCAGTTCTGCCACCGCTGATGCAGCAAAACGTTTTTTTTAAAAGTGGAGGAAGGAAAAGGCAGGGGGAAGAGAGATGGAGAGTCTGCTAACAGAAACACTAATTAATATCGCCTCCATCCTTTCCTTTCTTTGTTCAACATCTGTCTCGCTCATGGTTCTGCATGCATAAAAAGCAAGTATACTTACGAAACCTTGGGGAAAGTGAAACCTTTTCTTATTTAATAAGAAAATTCTGAGCTCTCATGAGGTAAATTTGACCCTCACCAATGTAGTTGTGAGGGTAAGAATGGATATGCATTGCTGAAAGGAATGGATACAGATCTGGTACACAATCTAAAATGGCCTCCTAATTTATGACATTTTGTTTGTTTATTTAAAAAGCAAAACAAGCAAACAAAGCAGAACTACCTAAATGGACACATTGGGCACAACATGAAGGAGATTACACTTGATTATTTGTTATGCATCTTATTAGAAGTTCCAAAAGAAGTGAAATTGAAATGTCCCCCGTTTTGTTTCACATGCAGATTGTGGCATAGTTAATCATAGGATCAGATGGATGTCCTTTCAAAGATGCGAGTATAAGGGCAAATTGATTCATGGCTCATGTTATGCAATGTCAGCATCTATTGTTATCTTTTTCCCTTTGTCCATGTCATTCCTATTAATAGCTTAAGTGGCACTCTGCGCTTGCAGCTTTCTCCTTCCTTGTCAGTCACTTCAGAAGTTGCTTTGCACAGGTAATTTCTCTACTGTGGATTTCAACATAATACATCTGTGATTAGTTGAAATTGGCAGCTCAAGCTCTCTCTCTCTCTCCCCTTAAATACTCACATTGATTAAATATTCTTTCAGCTTTGACATTGTCAGGTTCCATTGGCCAAATTCAGGAACATGGCAAAGAAGTTGTCCTTTTTGTGTGTGTTTCTTCTGTGTCGGCTTGTACATTTTATTTTAATTTCCATTCCAGCAATTCAGGCAATTGAGTAAGAAAGAAAATTCTGTTGCGGCATGCAGAAGGCAAGATTAAACATTGACTCACTCAGCTACTTAACAAAAAAGGGCGAAAGCACATAGTAATAGAAATACCATCTACGTTGATTTAGAGTGTTAGTCTCTCAGCTTTGTTCTCTCTAAAGTGCCTAGTGGATTACATCCTTGTGAATTACATTGCGGCTGACCCAAGTGTCAATGATCAAAACAGCATTCCGACAAACAAATAGAGCTGATTTGATTTGCAGATGAAATCCATGTACTTTTTGCCTTTGACAAATATACGAGCCGGAACACATATGCTGGTATGTAAATGTTAGATTCATACATTTCTGAATTACCTTGCTATGGTCCAGGATGTCAGAGGACTCCAAAGAAAATGGAAAAGGAAGCATAAATGACTGCAGTTCATGTGTTCTCCTGTGGTCAGAAATGGAAACCAGTCAAGCAAATGTGACCTGCATTCTTCACACTGTATTCTCCAGCTCCCTCTCCACAGGAGCAGACTCCTTCTTCCTGGACTAGGCCTTGGACACTGCTTCCACTGACGCCCAGCTCTCCTCAGTCCCTGCCTCCTTCATCATTGCCACCTCACAGGCCAGGCAAGCCCTCACCTCTCAGCCAGCCCAGGGATGAAGCACAAGTGGGTGACCGAGGACACTGGCAGACGAAGGTGGGGTGGGGGTGGGAGGTGTTAGTTTCTGTTTGCCACTGTGCAGCTGTTTTGGAGTCACAAGACTCTGTTTACATTCAACACATTCCATACTGTTGGAAGTCTCACGGGAGATGGGAGACGGATGTGACGTACTGGTTTCCTGTTCCTTTGTTCCTTTGTTTCAGTTGTTCTCTGCTTTCATAGAGAGAGGATGTATTTTTCTTTGCTGTCTGTGAGAAATAAAACTCTTTAGCCATGTAGCCATAAATCTCATCACTTCCGTGTGCTGCTTTGATTCTCTGCTGAATGGCAGGAGCTGGGCCTGAGGCCTCATCAAAGGCTCAGGTCGTTAATTATCGTCAGAGGGCGATTCTGGAAGATGAGCTTTATCAGCTCGGTCGTAACAGAGATGCCGACAGGAGGCGGCCCACCCCAGGTGCCTTCCGGGGGGAGTGACTACATGCCCCCCCCCCGATGCTTGACACACACCGCGCACCACCGGGATGTGTGCCACTTGCCGTGCATCCCTGTGACATGCAGCCCCCCATGGTCAGCACGCCCCATCCCTTGGGACATATGCCAGCTACACCCCCAGATGTATGCCACTCCTGGTGCCACAGCAGGTAGCTCCACCACTGACCAAGGAGAAGGAGACACAACCCAGAAGGCACAGCCCAGGTGTAGCCTAATTCTTCATGGCTCCAGAAGGTGGCAGAAGTTCAGCAGTGAGCCTTTTTTAGGGGGGGACATCTTGTTGCACCCCTGTCATAATTTTGCTCCTGGGGCCACCATCTCCTGCCCCCTACACCTCTGGGCATATGGAATTATAGGGTCTGGACCACTGTCAAGTGCTGTTGCATTCCAGTACTAAGCCTAGGGTCCAATACATCCAACGGATTCTGGGCCAGCTAGCTCAGTTTCACCCGTTCCTCATCATCAGAACGCCTTGTTTTGAGGTCTTCTATGGGCTTCTGCTGCCGCTGGGGATGCGGGTGATGTTGTGGTCTAAACCACTGAGCCTCTTGGGCTTGCCGATCAGAAGGTGGGCAGTTCGAATCCCTATGCTGGGGTGAGCTCCCATTGCTCTGTCCCAGCTCCTGCCAACCTAGTAGTTCAAAAGCACGCCAGTGCAAGTAGATAAGTAAGTACCGCTGTGGCGGAAAGGTATAAACAGTATTTCCGTGTACTCTGGCACTAGTCACAGTGTTCCATGTGGCAGAAGCGGTTTAGTCCTGCTGGCCACATCACCCAGAAAGCTGTCTGTGGACAAACGCCGACTCCCTTGGCCTGAAAGGAAGATGAGCGCTGCAACTCCATAGTCACCTTTGACTGGACCTAACCATCCAGGGGTCCTTTACCTTTGCTTTACCTTATTGAGGAATCTACCAATGGGTCTCACTCCTGCTCACATGTTTGGCAGCAGGTGGGAGCGAGGCATGGCCTGGAAGGCTGAGCAGATGGACACATGCTCCAGACAAGCATAAGGATGTTGCTGCTGCTGCTGCTGCTGTTATGCATTGTTCTGTATCACCACCATCATCACCACCAGTGCTTTTTTTTCCCCTGTCAGAGCTCACTAGAGATCTGTTCTGGCATCTTTTTCTAGAAAAATAGCAGTTCTTTTTCTTCTTCTTCTTTTTCTTGTTGTCACGTGTGACTTCCAAACTCATAGCTGTTATACATTTATACTTTTGATCCTTTCTTTTTGATAGCTTTTGATACTGGTCAACATTCCAGTTCTTCCATAATGAACAACAACAACAAACAGACCCTTAGCACAAAAAGCAACACTCAGGTTGAATAAATATTTACTCTCAAGACTTCAGTTACAATGGAGGACAAGGGAGATAATGCAGAGCCATTAGCATAATTGGAAATGAGGTGCTCAGGGGCACTGCGCAGAAATGCCGATCCGAGTATGCTATTTAAAAGAACAATTAATATAGCCAAATTTACTATTAATGGCTATTTTTTCAAGCTATTGTATCGTTAACCTTTTCCAATGTAATTGTTTTCTCAGTATCAAATTGAACTCAATTTGTGTTGAAGGGGATAATAAAATCTAAAAATAAAATAAAAATCAAGCAAATGAATGAGAGTCTGCTAATACATTGGGTCTATATTTAAAAAGATGTCTGAGGTTCCCAGGGTTTTAAGAGTCAGAAATATTTGTACTTGTACCTGATAATTTGGTCAAATTTACAATGGGGGTGATGCTTCAGGGAGGGGCATATTTATAACAACTGAAGTAGCCGTGAAGCAGGTTAAGTGGCTCCCTCAATTTGGGGAAATGTCTACTTAATTAACCTGAGCTGCTCCTATTAATTAGCGAAATTTTCTATGATCATTCCATTGCCACAAAGGGTAAGGAGATAATTCCTTGCTATCCATGGCAGAAAGAGATGGTCTTAACTAAAATAAATGGCAGAGATGGTTTTAAGAACTCGCACCTAACCCAAGGGCAGCAAACCTATCAGTGTTCTTCAATCTTTGGTTCCCAGGAGATTGATTGATTGATTGATTGATTTTGCATTTTTTTGAACCACTTCCTAGCCTGAGGCTGTCATAGTTGTGAATGATAAGATAAAAATAAAGCATTCTCTGGCTGAAACACTGTGAGTCTCGTTACAGTTGTTTTCCGATGAGCTAATCTTCTATGCCACAGTAGTCCCAGTATGTTAAGGTGGAACCCAGTGATCTCTCTGCCATCAGCAGCATCATAACACAGCTCAAAATAACTTGGGGTCAATTGAATTTGGGGAAATAGTAGCCAGAACATAGGACTGTATTTATGTAGACTGCAATCCTGTAGCCATTTGCGTACCTGGGAGTAAGCCCCAATGAGCTCAGTCGGATTTACTTCTGAACAGAGATAAATTGGATTGCAATGATAGTGTTCCACTGTAAAGTTGGGATTTTATGAATGGATGGCCCAACATTAAACTGTGTGTGTGTGTGTGTGTGTGTGTGTGTGTGTTTTCTTCCTCCCAAAAAAGTCTTCACAGTCTCATTTCTGCAGAAGTTTACAAAGTACTGGTAACTCCAAGAGCACCAATTGTTGCATTTGAGAAGAGTTGTTTTTGTAAAGCAATGCATCATGGTATTCATTCATACTTCTAAGACTGTGTTTGAAGCCACATGAACTTGATGAGTTTTTTTTAAAAAATAAAATTAAGGTAGCAGTACTTAGGATACACTACACATCTTTTTGATTCCCCTATTAACAAAGAAGCCTGGCATTTGATGTGTACTTTAATCTTATGTTTTCAAAACTGTCATCTGCATACCACAAATAGCCTGTGAAGCTATTTGGAGTGTTCTGCATCTGGCCTTCCACAGGAACTGGTGTCACTTTTCTAGAGAGAAATGATTCGCCATCTGGCTGTTCATATGTTCCTATAGGGTTT
The DNA here is from genome assembly GCF_965153285.1 of Podarcis tiliguerta. Classification (NCBI taxonomy): domain Eukaryota; kingdom Metazoa; phylum Chordata; class Lepidosauria; order Squamata; family Lacertidae; genus Podarcis; species Podarcis tiliguerta. Next base: position 87,749,100 of record NC_139537.1, read on the forward strand.
GTTCATTTGTTCTTGCAGGGGATAAAAGAGAGAGAGAAAGACTTTAAAATGCCATTTTGGAATGATAGTAAGCAGATATTTAATAAATGACAGTTGGGGAAAATGTATGTCTACAAACATTTTTATAATTGACTGTTGAGCCAAAAGATTTATAAATTACAATTTTGTAGTGAGTATTAGAATATAGCACAACTGTCTCTAACCAGAGTCCTAAAGCTGCCTTACACACACACACACACACACACACACACACACACAATTTTAAAATACATATTTTAAATGTATTTCTCTCACGATACACAGGTGCAACTCATAGCAGAGAGGGCTCTAGGCAAGGTTGTATCAGCAGAATAATAAGTATGGTAAATAGAGGCCTTATCAATGTAGTCTTTTAGTCAGAAGGGCAGATTCACACCCAGCCCTCCCCAACGAGGTGGGCTCCAGAGGTTTTGGATTCCAGCTACCATCATCTCTTACCTTTAACCAAGCTGAATGGAGCTGAGGACACTTGTAGTCTAAAATATCCAGGAAGTTGGGGAAGGTTGTTATAGCTAAGCTCTGAGCCAGAAGGCTTCAGCAGACACAAAAATCAATGCTGGTCCTGCTCTGAAGATGGAACAAAAGTGTCCCACCCTTGAGAAGAAGTCTTAAGAGTCTTCCACCCAAAAGGAGGAAGTGGAGTGGGACCTTGTAGGACCTTTGGGCCAATCATGGAGAGGCAGATTTCTCACTCTTCTCTTCTGCCCTTCCATCCTTGGCAGTATAGGCCATGCTAGTTGCCCTTTGATGAACTGAGTAGGATTTTATTTTTATTCTGATGGGGATGTCTTTGATTGGCCTTTGGTGCTCCGCTTCTTTCATCAACTCCATACTACCTGGAATTCTGATTCACCATGTCTCTCGAGTCTTTCTTATGGGTGTGTGGGCAAAATGATGGTCCCTCCAAGCGTTCACATTTTCCAGGGACAGTCTCGGATTTATAGAAGCCATCCTGGTTTCTGATTTGATCCCAGAATATCCCACTTTCCCTTACGATGTCCCTATTTTCATCAGAGAAATGTTTGATGGTGTGGTAGGACATCCCTATTTTCATCAGAGGGTATGGTTATGTGACCCACGAGCCAAGGAGATAAGTAGCTATACAACCTTTAGAAGACATTTGAAGGTAGCCCTTTATAGGGAAGTTTCTTTTAATGTTTAGCGTGTGTGTATCTATATCTATATCTATATCTATATCTATATCTATATCTATATCTATATCTATATCTATCTATATCTAATCTGCCCAGAGTGACTGGGGCAGTCAGATGGGCAGGGTATAAATAATAAAATCATTAATACTATTATTATGGAATAGGATGTCCGTATTTTCATCAGAGAAATGTTGGAGGGTATGAAATGATGTTGCTATCATACTTCAAAATACATCGTAGTTGACCTGCTGCTTCCTTCTTTCCTTCCTTCCTTCCAGTGGGCTACTTTGAGGAATTCAAAAGGTATACAGGAAAAACTTTATATTGATGTGCTGCTTTCCGTTTGGTCTCTTAAGGCCTCTGTACCCAGTGGATACAACCCAACAGTGAGTTCATTTTGCTTAAATCCATTAGTTTCAATGATCCTAACCTCTTCTGAGAATGTAAGAGAACTTCTGCCAACCTTGTACTTCACAGTCAGCACTCCATGCCCACTGAGCTTGCTCAGTCCTCATTGGGCTGTTTTGAGGATGACCTTTTCAAACCACCATCTCTGATAGGGTATTTCCCCTCAATTCCGCCTCCTGCCCAACTTCTGCAAACCTTGAGATTTTCCCAAATCACTCGATACCTTACTCTTGTGCATGTGGGTGGTGCAAGTTCACAATCACACCGCTGAAGACTGGAATTTATATACATTATGTTCTCTCATCAGACCTATAGCAGGAAACAGCAACACCCTGAACTGATTGGAGGGAATAAGACTACAAATATGGCATAATAATATAGGGTTATATTCATTGTAGTGCTAAGCAAATTGTTTTGTTAGTGCAATGATTTGTCCTTGTGCAACAGAATGTTCTCTACACCTCTTCTTCCTAAACCTCTCCTAAATCTGTTCTGGTAATTTCCCCAAACTCCCAATGCAGATTTGGGGATGGTTCAGGATGCATGTGAGGGAGGAGAGAGTGGGAAAGTCCCATAGCACTACTTATAATCCTTGAGCTAGGGCAGCTACTGAGAAGAATACCACCCTATGAGAGTCCTTTTGATTCATGTCTACTTCAGTGTGCAAAAGGAAACTCTCTGCCAACAATTGCAAGTGATGTCATTGCCATTTAAAAATTCCATAAGAGTTTTGCTGTCTCACTGAAGGTGGTATGTCTAGATAAACTTCGGTCATTCCGACTGATAATGTGCTGCACCTGATTGTGAATTATCTTTTATTCCTACAGAGATTTGCATTCATTATAATTGCAGAATGCCAAAAGATTAAATTCTGAATCTCTTCCAGTGACATGTACATTTGATAGCATTATGCATTTGTGATTTAATGGTCTTGGGAAGCTTAAATTGTATTAAAGTTTTATTAACCAAGGATTTTCTCTGTGTAATTGAATAACTCCAAACATTCAAAGCTTACATGAATTAATGAAGATTAAAACCATACAATAAGTAACAAAGTGAGACTTAAATTTCACAGCAAGTATATGTAAGTTGAAATAAAGTTTGAAGAAAAGCAATGCTGACAGGTCACAGTTAGCTGTTTAAAAGTACTTTATGCATATATAGATACACTACCATCAACTAAGTATTTCCATAATGGCTTTTGGAGGGAGAAATGACATTCTTACTATATAGTTATTCCAACCTATAAATGTTTATGTGTCCATTCCATGTAGTATGAGCAAGCATTATTTAATATAGAAGAAGGCTTATTTTCAGGCCATTACATGAATCCTAGTTCCACAGATTCTATTAAAGTCACATTATGGGCCTTGAACAATTACAAACTGAGCTTTTTACATCACGCCAGCCAGTTGTGAAGCTTTGGATAGCATTTGGAGTGTATTTTGTGAGGATGGTTTTGTGATACAAATTGGCGAGCTCTTGTAAAGAGAAAATGAGTATGTAGTTTGATTGCACAGTTTGGTAGAACGTAAAGTGCTTAACTTTTATTATTCCAGGTGAAGACTATACAATTTGGGGAATAAAAATTAAGGCTGCAACACAAACCCTCTTTGCACTAGGGTGGGATGGATGTGGATTGAGCGGAGTTGATCCTCCACCCAGCCGTGCCAGCATCACTCTACTGGTCCCTGTTTTCCCCATCAAACAGGCAGGCAGAAATGTTGTTGGTGCAATCCTATTGGCCGTAGCCCATGGAAAACCCAAAAATAGTGAGGAGGTGAACTGGACCAGAACCCACTGGATCTTGACCCAGTCCAGCTGCCATTATTTCATCCAGGCCCAACCATGGTTCCAGCTCCAGGGGATGAAAGGGTCTTCGGCCCCATCAATATTTGTGGGCAGGGTGCTGAGCCCCCAAATATTGAGGAGGGCAACATTCCCCACTGGTGCTGCTGGATGCTCTCTGGATGCCATAGCTTCCGCCCGGGAGCCCAGGGGCTGGGTGGGGGCTGGGACGAGTGAGGCCAAAGATCACCCTCGTGTGCCCGAGCTTCCACCTGGCAGCCTGAGAGTCCAAGAGCCAGGTGAGAGCTGGGACGAGCGAGGGTGAAGATTGCCCTACTGTGCCCACACCTCCTGCCAGCCTGGAAGCCCAGGAGCTGGGTGGGAGCTGGGATGAATAAGGATGAAGATCACCCTCCTGCACCCACACCTCTGCCTGGCACATGTTGGACCCCCTCATGTGGGGGGCAGGTCAGCCCCCCTGAGCTTCAGACTGTGTTATGGATTGGTTGGATGCAGAGGGGTGGTGAGAGGCACCAGCTGAGGAATCTCCAAGAGGAAGACGGCTCAGAGCCAGGGGATTGGTGGTGGGATGACAATGAGTGGTCAAAAGGAGAAGAAAGAGCAGACTGAGAAGAGGCGGTGTCAGAAGCAGAGGAGGTAACAGGATTTGGTGAGCAAGAAGAGGCTGTGGCAGAGGGCAGTTCAGACTCAGAGGCAGAAGCAGAGGCTGGAGGAGAGTGAGGCCAGGAGACAGAGAGGCAGATTGCTGAAGAAGCCAGGGAGTCTCTCCCACCTGCTGCGACCAGCTTCCCTCCCCACTGGTCTCCTAGAACATGCAGAGAAGTGAACAGTGCAGAACAGTGAAAACTGCAGGTGCAGTTTGCAACTGCTTGGGAAAAACCCCTGAGATGAGGAGCCTTTAAGTGGCGGCAAGACCCTTCAGTCCTTGCAACTGCCTTTTTGAAGAAGAAGAAGAAGAAGAGTTTGGATTTGATATCCCGCCTTTCACTCCCTTTAAGGAGTCTCAAAGCGGCTAACATTCTCCTTTCCCTTCCTCCCCCACAACAAACACTCTGTGAGGTGAGTGGGGCTGAGAGACTTCAAAGAAGTGTGACTGGCCCAAGGTCACCCAGCAGCTGCATGTGGAGGAGCGGAGACACGAACCCGGTTACCCAGATTACGTGACTACCGCTCTTAACCACTACACCAAAGACCTACTGGGAAGAGCTGCTGGGATCATTAGACCTGCACTGTTTGGGTTTCTTGAATAGAGGATTAACTTCACCGGCACCATGTTTCGATTTGATTGCTGACCTGCGTTATTCATGCTCATACAATTAACACCATGTCAAATGTGCCCCTTACTTCTTTTTGAAGCTCTTTCTATGCCATTTTCTCTTCATGGACTAATTTGCCATCCAATTTCATTTGAAGTGGCTTTAAAGGGTTAGGGTGGGGGATTCAGGAAGAAACTAAAGCAGGGTGTAAGAAACCCTTCAGATGTTACGGGATTTCATTAGCCCAAAACCAACATAGCCAATGGCAGGAGTGCCAACTTGGCCTCGTGATCATGGGTGCCTGGGGCCATGGGTGCCATGCAGAGTGCATGGCCCTGGCACTGAAATTTGTGGGTGCCCGGCCCCTTCATGAGGAATTTTGTGGGTGTTCAGGCACCCAGGGCCCCAGGGAGATGGCAACTATGGCCAATAGACAGAACTGATGAGAGTTACAGCCCATTCCAGACCATTCCTGGTTACCCATTCCAGACCTAAGGGAACACTTGAGTCAAAGGGTTTTTTGAAAAACAAAACAAAAACTGGATTAGCGTAATCAAGTGAGCATGATTCTCTTCCCCACATGTTGTTTGTCCTCACTTTTTTGTCTAGCATGGAAAATAATTCCAGACATGGCCAGAGGCACTTCGTATTTTCTTTTTCCTCAAATGGATCCTCTGGCATGAAATATAACTGTTGTTAGCAGTGGAACACCTAAAAGCATACTCCTTAACATTTATCTGATGAAATAGGGATAGCTTTCAACATATATAAAAACATAATAAAACACTAAACATTGAAAGAAACTTCCCTACACAGGGCTGCCTTCAGATATCTTCTAAATGTTGTGTGGTTGCTTATCTCCTTGGCTGGGGGGGGGGGGTTCACATAACTCCATACCCTCCAACATTTTTCCAATGACATCCTAAGGAAAAACGGAACATTTAGGATCAAATCAGAAAATGAGATGGCTTCTGTAAATCTGGAACTGTCTCTAGAAAATAGAAACACTTGGAGGGTCTCAAACAGCCCTTATATTATCTCCACCACTTCCTGTGCTTGGTTAGGCTCAAGTGTAAGTAGACCAAAGACAAACAAGGCAATAAATCAAGGGTAGATCTCTTCGCTTTAAGCAGCATTCAAGTAATGAGGGAACCAAGTTAACAGGGTATGCAATAAACCTCATGTTCCAGAACCTGTAAATACCTACATGTGGTTCCCTGCTAGGCATCTGCAATAAACTTTTTTTGTTGTTTAGTTTTTTGGTGCCTCTCTAAGAGCAATGGGCTCCACTGATGTCAGTTATGCTCCTTGGGAGTTGCTATGCTCTATAAAGTCATCACTGCTGTGATACATTTGCAACAGATTTGCATTCTAAAAACCTCTTAGGAATGCTGATTAAATGCATACAGATGGCAATGTGGAATGATTGTCTAACATTTTACAGGATGTCACCTGCTTCTTCAACATTTTAGTTACATTCTTGATTGGACTACTCACTTTTTTAAAAAAAATCACGTTTAATGAAATGTGAAATAGTCTGATGGCAGTAAAATGCTTCTTCCACCAGAACATTAGGGGCAAATTTTAACAAACAAGTAGCAAGGTTTGTTTGTTAAGGATTTAATGGCACAAGGCCAGATAGGTTTGTTGTTGTTTGTAAGGAAGGGCTAGGACTATATTTAATAAAATGTGAATAACTATAATAGATTTGAAACTTGAAAAGGATGTACAGTGGTGCCTCGCAAGACGAAAAGAATCTGTTCCGCGGGTCTTTTCGTCTTGCGGTTTTTTCGTCTTGCGAAGCAAGCCCATTGACGGAGTAGCGCTATTAGCGCTATTGACATTTTACGGGCTAAAAATGGCTTTTTAAGGCTTGGGGGATTAGCGGTTTTGCTGCTAAAATGCTTTTAGCAGCTTAGCGATTCAGAAAAAGGGGTTTTGGAGCGGAAAACCCCCCCGAAAATTTTCATCAATTTTCATCTTGTGAAGCAAGCCCATAGGGAAATTCATCTTGCGAAGCGCCTCTGCAGATGGAAAACCCTTTCGTCTTGTGGGTTTTCCGTCTTGCGAGGCATTCGTCTTGCGGGGCACCACTGTACATGAAATGAAAATGAGTGTTTTCTTTCCCGGAACTTGTAATGGAACTCAGAATGCCCTTTGTAGAAATTTTGGCCTCTGAGACACCTGAAACCAATAAATTTGATGGTTCCATTTTGCTTTATCGTTAATAATTGTTTATGACTGTGTGTCATCTTTTTTTTAAGCTATGTAGGCCAGTTGTCCTAATCACATCCTATGGCAATGAGTTCAATAACATAAGGAGCAATCCTTTGCACAAGAAGGTAGGATAAAGCAAGCCAGTGTAAGTTGAGGCAGCGTAAATTTACACCAGATTCAAACCCCATTCAGCAGCAGGGCAGTGGTGGCTGCTCTGCCTAAGCCTGGCAGAGGGAAAACAAGCTTTTAAAATAGTAGTTTACAACAAGGTTTCAGGTCACATGACCCTCTGGCCCTGGCACTTGCCATGCCCCCAGAATGCTCCCTTTTGGGAACTTACACTGGCACTGACTCAGCCAGCTTCAACTGAGCCCTAGCTGAGCAAATTTTGCCAGCATATTTATGGTGGATCAGCTGACCTCAGTTGAGCCAGGAATCAGTTAACTGCATTAGACACCTGTTACATTCTAAAACAGATCTTGCCATGGGATTGCCCCTTAAATTATGCATCGCGTGACCTCATAATTCAATGAATTCCATCACCTAATTAGGCATTGTGTGAAGGCATACTTTCCTATGTCTGTTGTGGATCTACCCAGTGGCGTAGCGTGAGGGGTGCAGGGGGGGCCGGCCGCACCGGGCGCAACATCTGGGGGTTAGGGTTAGGGGGCGCAAATCCACAGGTTAGGGGGTGCAAATCCACGGGTTAGGGGGCGCAAATTACTTGCCTTGCCCCGGGTGCTGACAACCCACGCTACGCCACTGGATCTACCACTATTCATTTTCATTTGGTTATCCTAGGTTCTGCCTCAGTGTTATAAGGGAGAGTGAGCAATGTCCCATTCTCAACCAATTATTGCTTTACAATATTTTTTACTTATTTTCACTGGCCCAATGCCAATCATTTTTATGCTTCCAAAAACATGGTGTTCCTATCCAAAGAACTCTCCACCTAATGTTGTGGCATATTGAATTACAGTACTTTCCTCAATGGGCAGGGAAAGTTTTTGCAAGCAGCACATCAATTTATTGCATTTAACTTTACATTTACACCAATAACTTCACAGTAGGTGGCATTATTATTCTTGAAAATAAGGGGTTGGGGCTCATCTTTTCGGTTACATACAACCCACAGACATGACCCATAATACTTCGGAAGCGGCAGATTGAGCAGATTCACAATTGTAGAGAATGGTTTTGAAATCGATCTGCAGTGTATTTTTTTTTACAATAAATATATTTTTTAAGACTTCAGAGAGGTGTTCTTTGTCTTTCTTCCATCCCTCCTTTTTGAGATTGGCAGGAGGTAGTCGCCCAACAACCAATGCTCATCACTAAAGAAATCTTTCTTTATCGAGGAGTTGCAAGACTTGTCAGTGATTAATGTTGCGCCACTATGTCGTCTCACTGGAGTTTTGTAAGGTGAGCTATAAAATCTAATATGGTATAAGAATCAATAAACTAACTATGTAGCAATATACTTACCAGGCTGGGAGGCTTCTATCTGATTGCTAATTAATTGCCTGCAGGGCAATAGACCAATGCTTGCTAAAACACATTCGACTGAAACGCCTGAAGATCTCAGAGACTGCCGAGCAGGAATACAAATAATAAATAAAAGTAAGCATGTCAGCATAAAAACTTATCACTAAGTTTGTGCTTTTAAAATATGACAACCTACTATAGTCAGCAGAACATAAACTCTGCACTTGTGAGTGATCCTGAGAGGCCTTCTCTTATTCAATTCAATATTCCATAAAGCAGGACTCCGTACTTCAAATTTCCATTTAGTTCATTAGGCTTCAGTTGCATAAGGAGTAAAAATGACTGTTGGGTTCTGCCCAAGTTTAATGATTTCATAGCCTAAATTTGCAATTGTCTTCTCTCTCTCTCTCTTTCTCACTCTCAGCTGGATGTAAATTATTCAGTAGCAACTTGAGGATGGAGCAAAGATAACATTTGCCATAGAGATGCTCCAGAAAACATGTTGACTGATCACACTCTGCACACCAGAGCTTTGGAAAACACATCATGCGGACAGAGACTATCAAATTATAAGCCTCTGTACTCAGACTTCATGGAGTTTGCCCAAGGAAATGCACAAAACCCAATGATGGAATAAATTAAAAGAGAAGATATAGAAACATGCTACAAAATCTACTATTTGTGTTAGAAGATGTTTCACTGTATTTATTCGCATTGGGATTTCAGAGCAGCCAGGCCTTCGTAACTACCAAATCCTTGCAATTTGGTTTTTCCATTTAAATTTTCTTTAAGTTGAAGTTACTGGTATTTCAGAACTGTCATTTGGGTGGTAAATGAGCAAATGAGACATGGAGGAGACAGAAGCACAGGTAGGGAGAGGGAATGGCAAGTAATGAGAAGGGGGGAAGATGTGCAAAATGGGAGTTGGGGGAGTAAAGAAGTGAGTCCCAAAATGGAGCAATGAGCAGAGGGAGGGAAATAAGAACCAAGGAGCTTGGGGGATCATTGCATAATTTTCGTCAGTCCAAGCAATATGCTGATATGGCTTCCAGTTTTCACTCCCTCTAAATGTGAAGTGCCAATAGGACTAGATGCAAAATCAGGTCACTGAGAAATGACCTAATTTCAGCCTCCCTGGGAAAAAAAAAACTCTAAAGCTTCTAAAAATGCAATTAAAAACCCCCCAACTTTAAGGAGTCCCCAACTAAGCATGCTTAGTAGTTGTGTCAGTTGGAAAAGACTAATGAAAAAATGGGTGGGGGAGGCTTTCCTGTTTAACTTGAGTGGTACCCTAATCTCTTCTCTTAGGAAGTGATGGAACATTGAGAATCTGTGGCAGGTCCCCTTATCTACACCTACTACACAACTAATTGAAGATTGAGAAAACAGAACACTCAATGGTGCATTTCAGTATTTCACTATAAGATCCGCACATTCAAAAATGTAGTGCAAATAGTGTTGCTTTCATTGACAGGCTAAATTTAGCCGCCCTTGGCTGGCTTTGTTTTGGAAGTTTAAAATGTATTCTGTGAATGAGCCAATGACAGGGGAATATTTGCGTTCCTCATTATGTCTCCCTAAGAATGGGTAGAAACTGATATGAAGTGAGTCCTCAAAGGGAGCAAGAGAGGTTCACTGTCACCAATGAGAAAATCAAAATAATGTTATAAAAGCTGACTTGAAAATGTTTCACAGAAGGGGATGCCTTAACTGGTTCAAAAATGGTGCCATGCATTACTTAATGGAATCATCATGCTTTCTACTGCAGGAATGACGAGAAACTCCCAGCATGTTATTGTTGTTGCTATTATTACAGTTCCTTAGAAATTCTCATGCATATAATGGATCCGTTGCTGTTGCTGTCTACACCTGTAAAATCTGAAGACTTTTTAAACTCCTCTCTGCTAATGAACTATTGTCTACGGGAAAGCGTTGAAACAACCTTGGGGCAAATCCTAGCTCTCTAACAGCTGGAGTAGGGAGAGGAGGTTGAATGATCAAGTTATACTCTGTAATTAGTGATTCTTCCAACTGGAAGTGTCTAGCAAAGAAGCATTCGTCATCTTTGTTCTCTTATCAATCACTACCAGTTTTTATCTAAGGCAGGCATGGGCAACCTTGGCCCTCCAGATGTTTTGGGACTACAACTCCCATGATCCCTAGCTAACAGGACCAGTGGTCAGGGATGATGGGAATTGTAGTCCCAAAACATCTGGAGGGCTGAGGTTGCCTATGCCTGATCTAAGGGAATGAGCTATTCATTCTACATTTATTTTAGAAGTCCTCATGTCTTTGGGGAGTGTGCCTAGATAAGAATTTAACTCTGCATGGGCTTTAGCAAAAGAAGGAAAGGTGAAGCACTCCTTGCTTCTTCACAGTTTTGTGTTTTGGCATGTGAAGACCCCCCAAACCACCCTCAAAATAAAAACACAACAGACACAGATTTTGTTTAAGGTTTTTGGCATAAATTTGGCCACAACTTTATTGATTACAGCATGTGAGTGGTTGCTTAGACATTGGTTCCAGACTGCCTGAACCTGCATGATAGCAGGAACAGGACTGACACTGGGCTCCACCATATGTCAGTAAGGGAAAGCATCCTGGGGGAGCGAGAAGCTGGCTTTGATCTCACAGCTCACCCCAGATGCTCCAGGGGCTCTGGCGTAGCCCTAGCCCCTTGACAGAGTTCGGACAAAAGCAAGGCGAGCCCTTGAATTCCTTTAACGGAATTCCCTAACAGAAGCAATGGAGGGGCAGGCACAGCCAACCAGGTCCCCTCCCCAAATCATTGAACCAAATGCCTAACTGTCAACCTTACAAAGTTGTGACAATTTGCTACACAGTAGGCACCAGCCAATCAGCCAAATGGCAAAATTCCTACCGGGCCCCTGCTCCAAAACAGACGACCCCCAGACAGGCATAGCAAGACCAAAAAAACAACCCTAAATATAGGGAGAGGAGGGCAGGAGGTCTGCTGCACGTCGTAAAAAAGAGAAACTCTCCAGCGATGTGTAGCAGCTTAAATCGCCCCTCGGCAGCCAATAGTCATCCCATCCAGCCAAATTTCTGCCCCAGCAACAGAGGGGCAACCAATGGGGCGTTGAGGCAATTCATACGGTCCCGCCCCACAACAGGGAGGCAGTTTCTGGTGATCTCACCACAACACGTGCCCTCCATGATGGAGGACGCGACTTTTCAGGTGGTGGGGATTACCCAAAATCACCATGAGATATATACTACAATTAGGGCAGTTTCTAAAGCTTGAAAGTTATGCATAACCAGAACAATAATAGTGGCCAAATGTTCTTTTCCTTCAGTTCTGGCAGCCACTTTCCTTCTGTGGAATGGTGGGTTAAAGAGAGTGGGAACTGCTGAGGCAAAAAGGCCCCTCTCTTCTGCCCTGGTCATCAAAAGCTATCACGGCTGCAGATACACCACTCCTCATCCCCCTCTGCCCCAGTTATGATGGCTCTTAAGTTAATGCATTTGCAAGCAACAGCAACCACAACAGTGGGGATGAAAGAAAAAGGGGGAAACAAGCTCACTCCAAGCATACCTACACATATAGCACATTAAGAAAGGGGCATAACCTTATAGTGATTATTTATTTTATTTGATATTTGAAGCCATTCTGCAAAATTAGATTATTCTTTGGGGTCCCTGCCCCCCCATTATTGTAAGTGAAATTCAGTGGCAATACTTAAAATGTACACACTTTTCCAATACAGTGGTACCTCGGGTTACATACGCTTCAGGTTACATATGCTTCAAGTTACAGACGCCGCTAACCCAGAAATAGTGCTTCAGGTTAAGAACTTTGCTTCAGGATGAGAACAGAAGTCGTGCTCTGGCGGCGCAGCAGCAGCAGGAGGGCCCCATGAGCTAAAGTGGTGCTTCAGGTTAAGAACAGTGTCAGGTTAAGAACGGACCTCCGGAACGAATTAAGTACTTAACCCGAGGTACCACTGTACAAATCATTCCAGGGTTTATTATCTTAAAAACGAAAATGCCTTTAGTTCAGTTGGTAGAGCATGAGACTCTTAATTTGGCATTGTGAGTTTGAGCCCTAAATAGAGCAAAAAAATAAAAATAAAAATCTGCATTGCAGGTGGTTGGACTAGATTACTCTTGCAGTCCCTTCCAACACTACCATTCTATGATTCTATGATGTTTCTAGCAGTGACAAACACCTTTGGAAAAAAGATACTTTCATATTTCAAATAAATGCTTGCGTCTACTTTTGAACAAATAAAAAATGCTGCCCATTTCAAATGTTAAGAATTTCTTCATAGTTTGTGGATTTCAGTGGGTCTCCTCTGAACATGGCTTATTTGAAAAGAACCCTAATTATTTATAATAAAACAAAATAGGGAAGAAACTTGTCTCCCTCTCAGTTTTATCTATGCGTGGAGAGGGAATTTGGATGATTATTTCCTTTTTTGCGACCTTCGTATCTCATGTCAAGCAATATTGATTCTTGCTATATTTAAGTGGGCCCTGTGCATTTTTGTTATGAGGATTCAACCAAGATTCTTGCAGCAGCAGAGGTTATTTCTATTTTTATGCATTACAAATAAATGTTGGCTGAGGAATCCTTTTCTGAAAGAAATGCTTTCAGGATGATTAAGTTTAGTAATAACCTGCATGCTTGCAGCATGACAAACACAGCTTATATAAAGGTGTTGGGAAGAGTGCTTTCTTCGTGTACAGATGCTACATTTCTGTTAATACAAACTGAGTCCCAACTGTTCCAGCTCCTCGTGTAAGTAATTTATGTGGGAAGGAATCAGGGTTGCTGGCAAACTCCAGCCCAAATCAACATTTTCACCTGAATGTAGTAGAGGGTCTTTCTTTGTTGATTTCTTTCACACTTTTCACACTAGTCATATGGATTTGGACTGAGTCCTTAGAGTTCCTGAGGCATTGTGAATGGCAGTATCTTCACCATATATCAAGGACTGGAATCTTTAGACAGCTTTAATACTACAAATTGGATATACCAGAAAGTGGGGGAATCTGTAGGCCTTCATACATTCATAGAATCATAGAATTGGAGAGTTGGGAGGGATCACAAGAATCATCTAGTTCAACCCCCTGCAATATAGAAATCTTTTGCCCAGTGTGGGGCTCAAATTCATGACCCTGAGATTCAGAGTCTCCTGCTCTATTGACCAAGCTATCCAGAGATGTTGGACTCCAACTCCCATCGGTCCTAGCCAACATGAGCAATGGTCAACAAGGAGACCATATCTGCCATCCTTTGTCTTCCTAATGCCACCTGTCGCTTTGCGGCCAGAAAAGCTCAGTTTGTGGCAGTGAAATGGGAAATTAGAACTGGGCATTGCTGAATGCTCACTGTACAACTGGGGATGCTAGGAAATGTGAGAACTAATCTCCCCATGGGAATACTTTGGAGGTGATGCCTCCCCTTTATGCCATTAGGAGCATAATGGTCTGGAATCTGAATTAAGACTGCATGTTAAGGAGAGGCCAGGAGCAGTCTCAGGTTGAACTGTTGTCACTGTCATATAGCTTACTATATGTTGGAATTTTTTTAAAAAACAAAACAAAGCAAAAAAAAACATGGCAGAGCATTCAAATGTGTAGTTCCACCCCAGTCACTAGCTAGGGATAGAAGAATCTCACCATTTTACTTCTCTCAGCTTTTCATTTTTCCAAACTTATATTCAGTTCTCCACATTTATTCAGAAATTTGAGGAACTTTTTTAAAAGTTTGTTTTAAATAAACATACAGTGGTACCTCAGTTTAAGAACAGCCCTGTTTACAAACTATTCAGTTTACGAACTCTGCAAAACCTTACCTCAGTTTAAGAACGGAATCTGAATGATGGAAGGGCACCGGCGGCGGTAGGCCTCATTAGGGGAAGCGTGCCTTGGTCTAAGAACGGTTTCGGTTTAAGAACGGATTTCTGGAATGGATTAAGTTCATAAACCGAGGTACCACTGTATTTGTAAGATGTTTTGATGAATGTGTACAATTTTGCAAGAAATTTATAAAAACATAATACATTTTTGTATATTACTTACACTATTGATTTTAATGCACACTTTCCCCTAATATATGCTTTTTATATAAAAATTCGAAATGCGAAATTCAGATATGTGTGAATTTCAAAAGATGGCTGTGTTTCAGTACTCATGTTGTTTCATGAAGTGCAGATTTGATAGATTCATCTGTATATGTGAACTAAATTTAATTTCACCCCCAACCCAGCCTCTGGCTTGATGTGGTGCAGCATCACTTCTTGCTGTGTAAATGAGACTAACATTTCTACTGAGCTCCTTGTATTTCCTGGGAACTGCTGGTAATGGCATGAAGAGGAGAGGAGACATTCTATACAGCAGCCTTCTCAACAGTGATGCCCTTCATCTGACAAATTGCAACTCCCATCAACCCTAACAATTGGCTATGACAGCTGGGGCTGGCAGGGTTTGGAGTCTGAAAGATCTGGATGGTTCGACATTGGAGAAGACTGCCATATATGTTAAACACAACAGGTACATATTTTCCCCTGAAGCAACCTCAGCGAGAACAAAGTAAAGTTTGAATTGACTCTTGGTTGTACATATTTAAGAAATTTCTATTGCAGCATGGGGGAACCATCTTGGTTATGAAAATTGAATCAGCTTCACACCACAACCTTTCTCTAGTAATCTATGCTTGGTAAAGAGAAACAGATTTTTCCTTCTAGGATTGGATGATTGCAGGCAATTTATATTTATTATAAAACAGTTTATATGTTCAAAGAGAGGACGAGGGAAAGAGAAGAAATGATGATTCTACAAATGCTGCTTTTCGCTTTAGAGAGTAAAAAATGGCAAAGGAACATAAACGCCCGTAAAATGCAGATAAAATATCCTTAGAGGAGAAGGATAGGTGAAGGGGCTAAACCAACAGCTAAAGATGACTAAGGCGCCAATCCTATAAACACTTGCATGGGAATAAGTCTTACTGAACTCACTTTACATCTGAGTAGACATAGCTAGGATTGCACTGTAAGGCAAGCAATGGGACTTAGACACATTAGGGGCTTAAAATGCAATAAGATTGTTTCTTTCCCTCCCCCATTGCATTTCAAGTCATTGCACTTGTTGTATACACCAGAAAGGGAGCAGGGGTATCTTTATCCAATGCATACCACCTGATTTGTTCCCCCATGCCTGTATGCCACAAACTCCTGTTCGATTAATCCAGGCTTCTTCAACCTCAGCCCTCCAGATGTTTTGATACTACAATACCCATCATCCCTGACCACTGGTCCTGCTAGCTAGGGATCATGGGAGTTGTAGGCCAAAAAAGATATGGAGGGCTGAGTTTGAGGAAGCCTGGATTAAGCTGTCATGTGTGGATGCACAGCCGCTGTCTGAAATGTACACATCTTGTGTTAACAGCGGCTTGTGTTTTCGTTGCAAGTTTTCTCAGTCAATTGACAGACTCAGGTTGTTCGAGGAAACGTCTTTATTGTTGCTGAGCAGCTAGGCCACAGTCCCAAAAGACTGAAGCCCTGAAATCATTTCAGAGCAGGCTAATATAGTATTCAGTAGGCAGGTTTACATGACGTATGAAACAGGACATATTGCAAGTCAATAAGTTGATATGATGTATTAGACAGGACATATTGCAAGCCAAGAAATTGACATGATACAGGCAGGTTATACTATTTTTGCAAGCGAGCCATGACATTTAGCTGCCCTGATAAGAGCACTTCAAAGCAAGATAGGCTATTTGGCAAGCAGAATGGGCATCACAACAACTGCCCTGATGAAAGCAAGATATACTTTTTTGCACACAAACATAAGATCACACGACTTCTGTCCCTCCGGTTCCTCCCTGCAGCTTATGATCTCCAAACAAGTTTCAACTGTGCCTTAGATAATAATACTTCCTTATTCCCTAAGGCTGCCAGCTCTTACAGTGTCCAGCTGGGTTCATGGCAACCTTTCTTTGAATAGTTGAATAGTTCACCCATTATGAGTTTGCTGGCTCAATTGCAGGCTTTCTAGTCAGGCAGGCTTTCTACTCAGGCTTGGGGTACATCTTGGGGCACATGGTATATTCTGTTTAGGCTTTCTTCCTTCATTTTCAGATTAGATGGAATCTAAGAAGAGTTTTCTCAAGAAACTACGGGATACAGGTGAACTGTGGCTAACAGCATGTGTGCTCAACTTCAGACACCACCTAAGAGAGTGCCCAACAATGTGTACATAGCTTTACTTCTGAAGTGAAATGAATACGCTTGCACTGCATATTCCAGGAATGTCTCATCTCCTTTATCATGTCTATATTTAAAATGTTAGCCAATCAGGGCAGCAACCAGTCTTTTGATTTTGTTACTCTGCTAAGTACCATCTGGGCAAACTGCTGGTATGACATGCTTCTTTGCCTGCTTAGATATTAAGCATTTGCGTGTTCAGACCTTTAACCCCCCCCCTTAAATAAATTAAGACAAGACTCAAATTTTGGTTTGGTTTTTGGCAGAATTTAGGCCACAACTTTATTTATTACAGCAAGTGAATGGTTGCATAGACTCTGGTTTGAGTAGCTCCCTGCACCGTTGCAGGTAGCGCTGACCCAGGGCACCGGCATAGGTCAGCCTAGGGTGAACACCTGGATAAACAGAAAGCTGGGAACAGGCTATCTCCACCACCCAAATGCCCCCCTAGACTCAGACACGGGCACAACCGCCTCACAGGGTTGACCAAACCATTGAGTCCCTGGATTCCTTTAACAGTATACCCTTATCATAGGGATGGCAAGAGCATTCTTCCATCCCTATCACTAGAACCAGTGCCTATCCGCAACCTTACAAGCTGTGACGATTTGCTACGGGGCAAGCGAAACCCAAATGGCACCAGCCAATCAGCCAAGTAGGGAAAATTCCTGCTGTGCCCCTGTCCCAATGACAGACAACACACAACAGCATAGCAAGGTCAAGCGCACAAGTCCTAAAAATAGGGAGTGGGCGGGTGTTCTGAATGCACGAGCTGAAAAAGGAAGCTCTGGGTCATGTGCATAGGTATATATAGGTCCCTTGATTTGTTTAGCCTGCATCCCATTGGCCTGATTAAACCCTGCATCAAGGGACCTACCAATTGGGTGTTGTGGCTACCCAAACGTGCCCACCCACTACATAGGGTTTGGTTGCCAGGTCTCATCGCAACACGTGCCCTCTTTAAGGGAGGACCCAATTTGTATACTGTTCAGTTTGCTTGGAATATTTTATTGGGGATGGGAAGGGGTGGTGAAAGCCTCTGGTGAAAATGCTGGTGGGGTTAATGGGGGAAAGATTCTGTTAGGTAAGGGATTAGCTAATATGTATAGTTACAAGGTTGGATAGGGTGGTATAGCCACCTTTAATTGAAATATGCACCCAAAATACTAATTTTACAATGCCTGTTTACTGGGGCTCATTTTTGTTGGTTTGTGGTGAATAAGTATGCCATAAACATAGAGAACATAAGCATAGGTTAGATGATATTTGCATTAAAATAACCTCAAAAATGATTCTGTTATATGGGAGAAAATATTGTGATAACTGGAATAAGAATTACATTGTAGAATATTTTAATGCTTTATAAATACAGAATACATTAAAAATACAGAATACAAAAATACATTTTTTTCAAAACCGGTTTGAGCCTTTTTAATAGAGCATTGCTGCTCTATAAACTTAAAAAAATGTGTATTTTAAACAGAAAAAAAGTTTAAGAGCAACATTGTGCATAAGAATTCACTTCTGGAAAAGCAATCCCCAGCAAGGCAAATGTGTCTTTGTTTATCTTTCCATTACTTTAAGGAAAGTTACAGCAAAATGTGCTTTTAAAACAAATGGAAATGCTTTCCGAATGTTTATTACTCTGATGCTACATTGGAGCTGAATCAATTCCCAAACCTTCTGCTCCTTGCAGGGAACTAAATGATAGCAGAAATTGCAAATTGAAAACAATATATAGCCTCACTGGCGATATCTTGGAGTAACTATCTTGACATGTCTAAAAGTTCAAGGGACTAGAAACTATTCTTTCTCCTTCTAAATAAATCAGGGCCTAGGGTAAAAAGCAACACAAAAAGTAAACACCTAAAGCATAGGCATTAGGACAATTCTGGTTAAAAGCAATAGATTTTAAGAACTCATTATAGTCCACTGAGGATCAGCTTTAAATATGTGTACTATTCTACAGAAAATCAGGACTTATTTATCCTGAAGTGGCAACTGCTTAAATTATTTGAACTTCTCAGTTGTTTACCTATTCAATTGATTAATTAGAGGCTGTAATCAACTGAAGGAAGAAGGAAGAACCACCAGGAAAATATGTGACTTTTACTTTTCCTGTTTAGATGGGGCCTGCAGTTTTTGCAGCACAGGATAATTTTAAAATAGCTGTCCAGGAAGGAAACACTAGACACGCAAGAAGGTGCCTTCTCCAACCTGTTGGCATGCGTTCAAGCAAAAATATGCCATTTGGCCACGAGTGACTCCAGAGGGAGAGAAACCTAGTTTGAGGAAGCCAAGAGATGGCAAAGACCATTATGACGGGGAAATGCAATTTAATCCATGCTGTATATACTGAGATCAAGATCTTAACATATGGTGTGAGTGAAAGCTGGAGTTGCAAATAGGGTAGCAGGAGATATTGTGGAGAAAGGTCTGATACTCAAGGCACCCCAGGGTGCTACGGGACACTGGTTGAAAACCACTGCCTTAGAATACCTTAGCAATCTATGGATTGCTATCCTGTGGTGCCTTAGAAGCCACAAGGGTAAAAAGCTTCCCTAAATTGGGATCAGAAAAGAGTGGATATTGTTATATACTGAAGTTCTCACCCTGGGCCAGCAGGGGGATACTGTAGATAGTTCAGGTCCATATATGCAAATAAGGGATCAAAAGTGACTTTCAGTGATTGCATAGTTACAGAAAGTTGTTACAGTTACGTTGTCCTGGAGCTCTATATAAGCAGGCTGGCTGAACCCTTCAGTTCAGTTCTGTTCTGGCCTCTGAATAAACAACAGCTGTTGAAGAATCGCTGTGTCGTCTGATATGTTCACCCACAACTTAACAGATATGGATCTGATTATAAAACCATCCAAACAGTGCAATTCACTTTACTTTCCAATACATATCTGTTGCCAAAAACACACATCTAAGCTTTTAGCGAATAATTACAGTATGCAGAGTTTGCCCCCTATAAAACAATTATGCATTCAGCTTCCAGAAACATCTTGCCAATACCTTTGATAGCATTCAAACAAAATATGGTCACTGGTGTGATATCTGATCCATAACGGAAAGCTTTGTGAGACATGGTGTTTAGGACACATTGCATGGCAATAATTTCCCTCTGCAGTTTGTTATTACAGTACTCTCCATTCTTGGCTACAGGTTGCTCATTGTCTCTTTTTGAATTTCTCCATTGAACTCTCATCTCTACAGGCTTCCAGCCTTTCCCACTGCTTGTTTTGCATGCATAAAAGGTTTCTGGCCAAGACCACGTGTTTGAGGTCGGTTCTGTTTCTCTTTTCCACCCGCGAAAAGTCAGGTTCAATGCTTATTTCGACAAGTGGATGACAGTGAAATTCTCGAGGCTGGATTGAGACAAGATTGAAGTGTCGGTTGGCAGACTGAGAAAGCTGTGAGGCATCGAGGTAACACATAATTAATTGTTTAAGTAATTCAGTTTTACAGACTTGGTCCTGCTAAAAATGGTCCGACTCTACCTGATGGGAAGACTAAAAACAATTCCTTCAGATTTAGAGCTGTCAACCCTCATTCATGACTTCATTACCTTAAGGCCTATACTAAATGCATTCTGTGTAGGGTGCCCTCTGATGTTTCTGGAGCCTGCAACTATTATGCCAGTACTCCTGGACTCTGGGAAACAAAGGCTTAAAAAAGAAGTTTTCAAGCACATTGGGGTGTTATTGCTTCATAAATCACTACTTGCCCAAACAGGTTAAGAATTTTCATGAGCCCCTTTGTCTAGATTCTAGTAATTCAGTAGCGACCTAAGATTGCAATAAGACCATAAATTAATAATTAAAAATCTATTTTCTTCCTGCTAGTTATGCATTGCCCCCAAAGGGATTATTTGTTTCTCAAAATGGTACGTATTTGTTCTAATGTTGCTTATAACTCTTACTCGCTTTTGTGATTAGGAGGTTTTTTAAATGGTTATAGACCAGGGGTATATAGCACCCAGTATTGATGACCTCCAATTTGCATCAACCTCAGCCAGTATGCCAAGTGGTCAGGAATGATGGGATGTATAGTCTAATATCTGTAGTGTCGAAGCTTCTCCCTCCCCATTACAGAGCCTGATCTTCCTTATCCCATGGCCACCTCCACAATATCCAAAGATCTCACGCAACTGGACCTGTTTGCACCATGAGAGAAGCAATCCAGTTCAAAATTTACCTGTAAAAGAATACTCACTAGCAGTCTATATTTATGGAACTCTCATCCAAGGAAACTTGATAGCAGGATCTATTATGCTAGGAAAATGCCTATCATTGAAGAAAGTCAGGGGGTATATGTAAATATATTGCCACCAAACTTGGCTCAAGGGTTCCCTACATGAGTTGGTTGATAGCCATTGTGCATAAATGTATAGTAGGCAGGGACTACCAAAGGTGACAGGAAGAATGGTGGTCATATAGGGTAAGCATGTATGTCGTGCATGAGGACCCACAGACTCTAGGGGCCCCACTAAACCCATCAGAAATCTCAAATCAAATAAGATAATATAGTTGTATGCCACAGTTATATTATTTTTTGTGGTTTTCTGGTTTTCCTCCCCACTAATATTCTACTATAACTTGATATGCCAGTTCATCCTATATGTAAAAATTCATTTACAAGTTATATATATTCTGAGATTTGTTCTTGATGTCCTGTTGCATTTCTTCTTCTCATGATAATGTTTTACCTCTAGTCATTGTTGTTGTTTAGTCGTTTAGTCGTGTCCAACTCTTTGTGACCCCATGGACCAGAGCACGCCAGGCACTTCTGTCTTCCACTGACTCCCGCATTTTGGTTAAACTCATGCTGGTAGCTTCGAGAACACTATCCAACCATCCCGTCCTCTGTCATCCCCTTCTCCTTGTGCCCTCAATCTTTTCCAACTTCAGAGAATTTTCAAGGGAGTCTTCTCTTCTCATGAGGTGGCCAAAGTATTGAAGCCTCAGCTTCAGGATCTGTCCTTCCAGTGAGCACTCAGGGCACTTAAGAATGGATAGGTGTGAGGTATGCAATTGGACACTGGTGTATAGCAGACTAAATTGGGAGGGGACATATTTCACACAACGGCCCACAGCAAAGTATGGTTGCCAACGTGTAGGAAAACATTGATTTGCACCCCATCTGTTCATGAGAAAACACTGCCTCGTGCTTTCTATTCCACAGTGTGAAGTCTATGAGCAGTTTGTTTTCAAATGTCAATTTAATCAGATGAAATCATGCTATTATCGCCCCTTCTCTCTCATTGCTCTGCTTATAGAAGGAGGGGTGGCAAGGCAACTGTGGCAGGGTCTTTTGCTACCAGCCACAGTTATTGTTGTAGAGTTACTGGGCAGTCCAAAGAAAGATGGATTGCTTTGTCCCTAAACCGGCAGGTTCATATCATTTCCAGAAATGACGCCATTTGGAGCTGTTGATAGATTTGCTATTTCGTTCCCAATCTCATATGCTTTCATTTCTCAGATAGATAGAGAGAGAGAGAATACAATTGCTTTACCTACTTTTGTTGTTGGCACACAGAATCAAAGTATTCCTCACTTAAGAAACCAGCTAATGCTGCCTGATCCTTAAAGATAGCATGACTATTATATATAAGCAATAGGACGTCAAACCCACAGGATAATTTTAAAGGGTCCATCAAACTCTTAAGGTGTATGTGGTGGGGAACTAAAGTAATGATGATGATAATGATGATGATGATAATTTATTTATACCCCGCCCATCTGGCTGGGTTTCCCCAGCCACTCTGGGTGTCTTCCAACAGAATATTAAAAACATGGTAAAACATCAAACATTACAAACTTCCCTAAACAGGGCTGCCTTCAGATGTCTTCTAAAAGTCAAATAGTTGTTTATTTCCTTGACATCTGATGAGAGGGCATTCCACAGGGTGGGTGCCACTACCAAAAAGGTGCTCTGCCTAGTTCCTGGCAGGTTAATAATATTGGATTAGGAACCAATACTTTTGTTCAGGGTTTTTGCAACTGAAACTCACCAGAACTCTGTTTTGTCACCTCTCAGGTGGGCACCATTGCCATCATAAGTGAGTTCATGGTGAATTCAGGCACCTCTTTTTTCCAGAAAAATAGCACTGCTTTTGTTTTCTTTTAATTTCCTAATGTTCCCTTATACACAAAATACACAACATCCTCCATGTTACAGAAGGCAATAGATGACTGTAGTTCAAGAGGCTTGTAGTTTGCTTGTTAGCACTTACTGTCTGGCATACAGAATTCTTTATGAACCATCGTGAAAAATGACCCCCAGCACTGACTCAAATATATCATGCGCACTGCGGAAAATAATTAGGAGTATAATATGGTATGAAGTTAAACTCTGTGTGCGCACACACAAAAGGATTCCTCTTATCTAATTGGGTTGTGTCTAGTTACATGCCTTTAATCATAATCTGGAAGGGCCGTTAGCTCAGTGGTTTATTTTGCTGTTAAAACACATTTTGACTAAGTGGCAATAATAGACTGCAGGAATGATAAGAATGCTTTTTAGGAAGTGGGAAAGAGCCGAAAGAAGAGTAATTGGAGGGGAAATTCTTCATGACAAAATTATGCCATAAAGTTCACTCTGGCTGTGGTGCTGAATTTTAAAAGCTATTTTATTCTAAAAGAGGAGGCAAAACATACATACATGCGAACAAACAAAATCTCTGGAATGAGCAATTCAGAGGATCTATAGCACTCGAGGCACAAGTTGGGATTTATAAATGCACATGTCAATCAGTCACAGTTCTCAGTCTTTCCTCAAAGTCACTTGTAGCTCCTGGGTTTTGGCATTAGCAAGTTTTTCCGGCAATACTAGCATTGCCTCTATCTTTGTGCAATTTGTAAATTAAAAGATTATCATCTTCAGAGTTTATCCTATATATCCAGCCAACTCCTGGGTGACTTTCCAAAAGTTTTCTTTCCCACAAAGTTCCAGAACTTTTAGGTAGTTCAGTCAGAAAATAAGCTTTTGCTCAGTAATCTGTCTGCAAATAAGCAATGCCAGAGACTATTCAGATTTTTTTTTTATTCCCCCCTCCTCACACCTTTCTCAATTATATATATATTTCATATTTGGGAGGAAGAAATCTGTCTGCATGTCATATTCAGTGATATTCATAAGCAGTACAAAGCCCTAAGGAAATAAAACTCCAATCTGGGGTCACCCAAAGACATTGACTGGCAGATAAAAAAGAGAAAGGGAAGGACTTCTTCAATTAGTTTATAATTAACTGACAGAATTCCTTACCACAAGATGCACTGATCATCCCTATGACTTTTCTTTTAAGGATTAGATAAATTTATGGCTTGTTAACAATTATTAACCATTTTAGCTAAATCAAGCCTCTTTCTTAGTGCAGAATATATCAGAATACTAGTTGATGAAGTCAGTGAGGGCTGTTGCATTAAAAACCTTTTCGGAAGCTCCTAGAACCATCTCATGGAGTTAGAATCCCAACAAGCAAAGCTCTTGTAGATGGAGAATTTTGAGAGGTCATTTGTGCCCAGACTAAGCTAATGTGCTATGGGAAACGGTGTTGGCTGTATGGTCAGTTGAAAGTAATAATGCTCCTACTGTGATTTTTCAGCCAGGTAATTCTGCACAACATTGACTCTGTTCAGCAATTCATCCCCCCCCCCCCAATTACTGACAACCAGAATAAGTACATCTTTGCTGTTTCAGTCTCATTGGATAACCTCTCATTTTCTAGCAACTCTGTGTCTCCAGTTCACAACAAAGATATACTAGGGGATTAATATAAAAATGAGCATAGCATTGTCAGATGTTCAGTGCTCAAAATCAAAGCGATATTTTCAAAAGGATTTGAGATTTCAAATGGGCATCAAAATAGACTGAATTTTGTAAAATGCAGGGCGTACAAAAGCTCTCCCATTGTTAGGCAGAACAGGAAGGATTTTTTTCCCCAGTGTACAGAGAGAAAACTGAAAGGGCTTTTACATGATCAGCTCAGATCGCAACACAAAACACAGGCTGAGATGCGTTTCTAGGTCCCTATCCCATTGGAAT